>NC_134356.1:160355040-160691290 GCF_048569485.1 Anomaloglossus baeobatrachus
TTGCAAAAAGTGTGCCTGTTTTGGGGACAAACTTCTGAAAATGTTTTAACCTCTTAGATAAAAGTAAACCTATGCAGTTTTGGTGTCTACGAACTCTTATCGACCCGAGGCATCACACCGGCATCACTTTTACAATATAGTGAACACATTTTATAAAATATCCCAAAAACCATGATAAAATTGCCCTTTTTCCACACTTTGAATTATTTTGCCATTTTCCAGTACACTATATGGGAAATCTAATGGCTTCATTTAAAAATACTAAACAAGAGACAGAGCTGCACAGCTATAATAACAAAAATATACAAGAAGTGAGGGTGCAAGCCTACCAAACTGTATATGTAGAAGAGAAAAAGAAGTAGGCAAAAAGCACTCAACTCACTGGATACATATACAAAATATAACATGGAATTTATTGAAGAAAAATACAGTGCAAACACCATAAAAACATGTAAAAACAGCAAGACACTCCTCCCATGGACCACAATTAAAGTGCTGAGGCAATATACAATACAAATGCAGGTATATCAATATGGGAACCAAATATAGAAACTGACTGAGACACTATATATCAGTATGAAAACCAAAATTGTCAGTCTAAATAGAACCAACAACAGTAGTGGCCCCAAAGGTACTGATACACCAATGCAAATATAACAGTGCAAGAAAGCAATGAGCACTGATAGCAGCAAGAAAAGGCCTGCAAGGGACCCAGAAAGGTTAGTCTAGGTAACCTAGAGGTAAAACAGGCATGAGACCAAGTAAGGGAATAGTCACCCAAAGGGTCCAGGGAGATAACACCCGAGTCAGGGAACCATGTATGAGTGTCAGGGAGAGGACACCGACCCGACGCGTGTCGCTCAAAGGAGCTTCATCAGGGGAGGGTAGTGAGGTGGAAAAACAGCACACATATAAATACAAAATCAAATCAGTAAATTAAATACTGGTGTGGCAGTAATTCAGACCGTATGCTTTCGGCGTCCGGAAATGAAGGAGACCAGGAAGTAGATAGTTGTGCACCCATGAAGGGCTTCCCCCAGGGTGCCACCCCGCCTGTGTACTTTTTCAGGGGAGGGTAGTGACCTTTTTGGTCCTCTATACCTATTGTATGAACTATTTCCCCTCTGTATATAGATTATTGATGCTTTTTGTAAACTGTTGCCTCCCCTTTTTTGACTAATGACAATGTCAATGCTCTTTTCTCCCATCCATCCTGTCGCCTAATGTTAACATTTTACATTGCTCTAATATCATCAGAATATTTTTCAGACATATATTCCATAACTATTTCATGTCTATAAATGTCCTATATAGACACTAGGGTATTAAGGGGACATGGCTTTGTTTTAGCCATTTAAATAAACAATACTCTATGCCTTTGATAATAATAACTGTGCTCCGCTATATTGATGCATTTCCAGCATTATACTAATGTCCAGACGCCTTATATGCTTGGTTGCGCTGTGAATATCTTGACGCTTGCGCAGTATGACATTCCACCTTTCTTTTCGCATGGTGGCCACCGCGCATGCGCATATGCGTCCGTTATCCCTGTCTTGCTGGGGGAAACCTTTTGCAGTTGCGCCTGGATTTGCCGTCACTCGCGCATGCGCAGCTGCGCTTAGGTCTCTGCGTTCTGGGGGAAGCCCTTCATGGGTGCACAACTATCTACTTCCTGGTCTCCTTCATTTCCGGACGCCGAAAGCATACGGTCTGAATTACTGCCACACCAGTATTTAATTTACTGATTTGATTTTGTATTTATATGTGTGCTGTTTTTCCACCTCACTACCCTCCCCTGATGAAGCTCCTTTGAGCGACACGCGTCGGGTCGGTGTCCTCTCCCTGACACTCATACATGGTTCCCTGACTCGGGTGTTCTCCCTGGACCCTTTGGGTGACTATTCCCTTACTTGGTCTCATGCCTGTTTTACCTCTAGGTTACCTAGACTAACCTTTCTGGGTCCCTTGCAGGCCTTTTCTTGCTGCTATCAGTGCTCATTGCTTTCTTGCACTGTTATATTTGCATTGGTGTATCAGTACCTTTGGGGTTTTATGGTGTTTGCACTGTATTTTTCTTCAATAAATTCCATGTTATATTTTGTATATGTATCCAGTGAGTTGAGTGCTTTTTGCCTACTTCTTTTTCATTTAAAAATACAACTCGTCCTGCAAAAAACAAGCCCTCATATGGCAAGATGACAGCCCCCAACATTGTAAAGCATGCAGTATAAAAAAAACCAAAAAAAAAACAAACCACTAATGAAATGGAAAATTCAAAGAGACTGGGTATAAGGCTGGTTTCAGACGTCCGTGTTTTAGGTATGTGTGACATCCGTTTTTAAACACGGATATCACACGTACCCATGTTACCCTATTGTGTACCCACACGGCCGTGTATTCACAGGGACAGTTTGGCCTTGCTATTTCACACGGAGACGTGTCAGTTTTTTCTCCGGCAGCACAGGTGTGACACGGACCGCACACTGATGTGATCCGTGTGACATCAGTGTGACACGGACCGGAGAAAACACTGGTTTTTAAATAAAAAGATTTTATATATTTACCTGTATTCGGCGATGCTGTCTCCCGCTCCTGACCCCAGCTCATTATTTTCATTGATTATTCACTGCAGTGAGCAGCTGGGAGCAGGGGCATCACGGTGATAGCGCTGGAGACAGCACCGCCGAGGACAGCATCGCTGGGGACATCGTTAGTGACAGGTGAGTATCCTGCCAGCAGTGTGTGTTCAGGGACATCCAGGAGGTCATCGGATTTCCCAATAAACTCTGATGACCTCATGATGACACCCCTGCAACAACTGCTCTACAGCGAGTGTCACGATGGTGACTTCCAGGGGTTCATGAGAGTTCATTGTGAACTCAGATGACCCCCTGGAAATCACTGCACAAACTGCTGTATACTCACCTGTCACCAGTGATGTCCCCGGTGGTGCTGTACCCAGCCTGTCCCCACGATGCTCCGGCTTCAAAATCCTCAGGCAGTGAATAATAAATGAAAATAATGAGCGGGTGTTAGGAGCAAGACGCAGCAGAGCAGAAAACCGCATCGCAGGATACATGTAAATATAGAACATCTTTTCATTGCAGATTAAACACGGACGTATGAAACCGGCCTAAGACAAGAGGTCTGGCACCACCCACGGGCCAAAAAATCCTGTTGATAAAAGAGTGATGCACCCTTGCACAGGAATAATAAGGCTGTGTGCACACGTTGCGTTTTTTACCGCGGAAACGCTGCGTTTAGAACCGCAGCGTTTCAGTGGCAAATTGCATGCGTTCAGCTTTCCCAGCAAAGTGTATGAGAAAGCCGAAAAATCAGTGCACACGCTGCGTTTCTAAACGCAGCGTTTTGGATGCCAAAAATCGGTGCGAAAGGAAAAGCAGCATGTCACTTTTGTGCGTTGTGGCTGCGTTCTCTCCCCCATTAAATCAATGATGTGGGGTCAGAAAGCAGCTACAACGCAGTGAGCTGCTTTTTTGTTGCGGTCCGCGGGCTTTGTCGGCATGCCAGAACGCAGGTATTTACCTGGAAGTGAGGTCAAGAGGTTTCCTGTTGACCTCACTTCCTGGCAAAGTCCTGGAAAGCCCCCGGTGTCGCCAAAGTGCCCGCCCCGACCCCCCCTCCCGAAAATCCAACATGGCCGCGCGCACAGTAGCGCACCGGCCGCCCTGCTCCTATGATTTGTCGCATGTGCCTTGACATGCGACAGAAAAATGCCCCCCAGGCCCTGCCAGGTCACCCCCTATTCCCCCCGGTAACCCCCGTACCTGTCCGGTCGCAGCGCTGATCCCCCGCGGCCCCCTCCTCCTTCACAGTGCACGCTGGCCGGTCACATGTGCAGAGCAGCTGACAGCCAGCACTGTGTTCAGTGTGAGCTGTGCTGGCTGCTCGGCACTCTGCAGCTGTGTCTTGGGGAGAGTGGGTGCAGATTTTTGGCACCCACTCTCCTCAAATGGAGGGTCTGCCCTCCTAGAAAATGGGGGATACGTTCCCTGAACGTGCCCCCATATTCTAGAAGGTCCAGAGGCGACGTGGGACGTCTAAATGGATTTCTGCGGACCCATTTTTTTCAAATTTTTTTATTAAATTGGAGAACAAGGGAATGATTTGGGGAGTGTTTTTTCTAATAAAAAAATGTGTCATTTTTTTTGCTTTTGTTTACTGTCAATTAGTTATGTCTGGTATCTGATAGACGCCGTGACATCACTAATTGCTGGGCTTGATGCCAGGTGACATTACACATCTGGTATCAACCCCATTTATTACCCCGTTTGCCAACACACCAGGGCGCGGGATGAGTTGGGGCGAAGCGCCAGGATTGGCGCATCTAATGGATGCGCCACTTCTGGGGCGGCTGCGGCCTGCTATTTTTAGGCTGGGAAGAGTCCAATAACCATGGCTCTTCCCACCCTGAGAATACCAGACCCCAGCTGTCAGCTTCACCTTGGCTGGTGATCTAATTTGGGGGGACCCCACGTTATTTTTTTTTTAATTCTTTATTTATAAATAAAAAAAAAAAAAAAAAGCCTGGGGAGCCCTCCAAATTGATCACCAGCCAAGATGAAGCTGCCAGCTGTGGTTTGCAGGCTACAGCTGTCTGCTTTACCCTGACTGGCTATCAAAAATAGGGGGGACCCCACGCCATATTTTTCATTGTTTTTTTTTTTTTTGGATAAATACTAAGCTAGGCACCCTTTAGTGCCACATGAAAGGTACTAAAGGTGCCAGCTTAGAATATGCAGGCGGGGGTGGGACGTTATATATATTTGACATCCATTGACGCTTTTTAGGCTGTGTGCCCACAATCAGGGTTTGCAGCGTTATGGGCGCTGAGTGTTTTCCCTGCGTCCATAACGCTGCGTTGTGCAGTAGAAGCACAGTGGAAGGATTTTTGGAGATCCCATGCCCACTGTGCTTCTTTTCTCCGCAGCATAAACTGACCGGTGGCGTGGCTTCCCGAGCCTCAGCATGTCAATTTATGCTGCGGAGACGAGAGTGTTCTCTGCAGGTAGCATAGAGCTCCACAGCAGCCTGAACCCAAATCGTGGGCATGTGCAGCTGCAGGAAGGCTGACACTGTGTACTAGACGCCGTGTCGCTGGATCATGGCCACATAGCCTTAGGCCCCTTTCACACGTCAGTGATTCTGGTACCTTTGTGCTTTTTTTTTTAAACGTACCAGAATCACTGACATACGCAGACCCATTATAATGAATGGGTCTGCTCACACGTCAGTGATTTTTCACTGCACGTGTCTCCGTGCGGCGTACCCGCGTGTGCGTGATTGCCGCACGGAGAGATGTCCATTTTTTTCTGGCATCACTGATGTTCCACGGACCAAGCAGTGGTGTGGTCCGTGAAACACGTGCCAGAAAAAAAAACGTGCTTTTAAAATAAAAATCATTTTAACTCACCCGGTGTCCAGCGATGTCCTCTGCAGCCCGTGCAGCTTGCTGCTTCTGAGCTGGCTCATTATTGTCGCGCATATTCATGATGCGCGACACAGCCGACCCGGAAGCAGCTGCTGCGGGGGGTCAGCGCCAGCCGGATGCTGCACCGCGGGAGCGATCAGCACCATGGAGAGCGGGAGCAGGCGAGTTGATTACTGAGTGCAATCATGGGCCACGGAGAACGGAGCCCGGATTGCACTTCGACAACCCACGTGTGCCGTGATTCACGGCACACGGAGGGACATGTGCGTGTTTTACACGCAAGTGAAAAACGTCAGTGTTTTTCACTGACGTGTGAAACGGGCCTAAAAGTGAGAATATTGTTGCTACAGCAACATTTTGGGGGAAGTAGCTGTGGATTCAAAATGCTTAATATACTCCTGAATAAAATCCTTGAGGGGTGCAGATTCCAAAATGGGGTCACTTGTTCGGGTTTTCTGACGTATAGGTACCCAAGGGGCCCTGCTAATGTGACATGGTGCGCGAAGTTTATTTCAACTTTTCCAAAATTCAAATGGTGCTCCTTCCATTCCAAGCCCTCCAATTTATCCAAAAAGAATGTGGAGAAGGAAATGACATCACAGGTTTTTTTTTTCCAAAGGTCTGTGTTCAACCAACTTCATTAACATTGACAAGTCTTAAAAAAACGCACCATGAAAAACGCATGAAAAACGCATGCGTTTGATGCGTTTTTCTCAAAAAGCATTGTTTACAATTTTCCCCTCTGCCAGAGGGTGCGTTTTTTTCCGCGCTGAAAAAAAAGCAACGTGTGCACATAGCCTAAAGGTAGAAAAACCACCTCCTGCAGCAAGGAAGGTAGCCCCGAAGACAACCTGAAGCCAAAACCTGAAGTGCGTGGTGGAGGCCCCGGGGGACTGCGAGAGTGGGATTTCACCCCACACGTATCACCACCGAATGTGGCTTTCTCAAGTGCTTCGGCTCTGAAAGCCGCACCGCAGGTAGGTTTTCGCTGTAGGCTGTATACGCACAGTGGGCATGGGGTTTCTAGAAAGCTCGTCCAATTTGCTTGTACTGTACATTGCAGCGTTTTGGATATAGCAAAAACACACCGCATACAAACCGCTGCAAACACTGATCGTGGCCACGCATCCTTAGGCCACATTATTTTAAGCGTACAAAACCATACATGAAGTATGGGATTTTAGTGGTCTAGTTGCCCTCATTTACATACATTTTTTTCTTCTAGCCTCAGTGCATCCTTGGCATGGTGAAGGGCTCTGTCATTGTGACACCCCTGGATTTAGGCTATGTGCGCACGTTGCGTACTAGCCCTGCAGAAATTTCTGCAGCGATCTGAAGAGCACACGTGCGCTTCAAATCGCTGCAGAAAATGTCAGTAGAGAAAAAAAAAGCCGATTCCATGCGCTCTGCCTGCAGCTCCTGCCATAGACAGAGCAGGAGCTGCCGGCAAAGCGCACGAAAGAAGTGACATGTCACTTCTTAGAACGCAGCGCTTCGGGCAGCAGCCGACGCGCTGCGCTCTAAGGCTACTTTCACACATCAGTTTTTTCCCCATCAGGTACAATCCGGAAAAAACGGGTAAAACGGATCCAGTACCGCATCAGTTTTATCCCCATAGATTTGCATTGTTACCGGATTGTACCTGACGGCTTTGCGTTCGCATCCAGAAAAAAACGGATGCGGCAAAATTTATCAAAGCGGCGGCCGGAGGCAACGTGTCTTGCAACTTTTTTTGTCCGGCAAAAAAACCCGCATCGCGCCGCATTTTCAATGCATGCCTATGGATGCCGGATGCGTCGCAGAAAAAAACGCATCCGGCCGCCGCATGCGGTTTCTTCCACTGCGCATGCTCAGTGGCGTGCCGCAACCGGAAAAACCCGGACCGGCCGCATGTAAAAACTTATGCAAAAGATGCGGTGTTTTCGCCGCATCCGTTGCATAGGTTTCACAGCCGGATTGAGCCGCACTGCCCAAACCGGATGTGTGAAAGTAGCCTAAGACGCCACGTGCGCACGGCCCCTGCACAATCTCCATAGACTGTACAGGGGACGCAGGACGCATGCAGTTACGCTGCGCTACAAAGCGCAGCATAACTGCATGTATTTACGCAACGTGCGCACATAGCCTTACTTACTGAGCACTGTCATAGCCTAACAGTGGCAGCTGCAGGCAGGAGCCAGCCATGAGGGACAATGATAATGCCAGCTTTCATACATTCTAGAACATGGAAAGATCAGGGATTGCCACGCCTGTGATCCTGGTGCCTGCTGATCCTGCAAGCGCCTGCTCTCAGGATATGGAATGTTGTGGAAAGTTGCAGACCATCATCATATACAATTGGGAAGTGCAGCACCATCATTCATTCTCATTTGTAGAGCGCCAACATACTGCATAGCACTTTACAATTCAGAGGGGACATACACAGACAATATCAGACACTAGAGTGACATAATAGCAGATCCCAAGAGTAAGGGCCCAGACATTAGACCGGAGGCAGCGCAGAAACTCCACAATTAACACTGTGCAAGGGCTGTTAGGATATGCGAAATGAGGAGCACGTGGTGCTGTGAGCTGCGGACCACAAAGGGTGCACCGAAGCCAATCTTTGTCTTCAGCTCTATATACAGATATACCTGTAGAAGTAGCTCAGTGGACTCCTGTGGCCACCACACTGCAGTCAGAACTGACTCGTCACCGGCCAGCAGGCGACTGCTCCACGAGCGTCTCGCCCCAGACAATAAGCGCTTCCCACAGCTCAGCCACTTAATCTCGCGATAAGCTGCATCACAACGCCCCGCCTTTAATCCTCTGCGATGAAAGAGCCAATAGCGTCGCTCGATAATACGTTAGCGGTCTCCCAGGGACCTATGGCGAGCGGCGGTGTTCAGCAGTCCCCGTTCCGGCTTTATAAAGGTAGCCACGAGTTGGCATTCTCACGAGAAACCATTTTGGAGGAGGCGAGTAGTCGTGGGGTTTCGGGAGTTGTCAGGAAACGAGGCGGCTCAGGCTTACATTGACATTGCCACACCTTCCGTGACTGTTTTACGGTACGTTTGCTCGGTGCTGCGCGCTCTGTGTAGAGTTACGCGAGCGCCCTCGGTTCCGGGCCGCATTCAGCTTTCTCTTTCTCCTCAGACGTGATCCCCTTGCTCGATTGCACCGAAATGTCAGAGGCCGAGCAGCAGTACATGGAGACTTCCGAAAACGGCCATGAAGCTGCAGAGGGTGACGCCGATACTAAACAGTCCGCGGCGGTAGGCCAAAACGGCTCGGAGGGTGAGCAGATCAATGCAAGCAAAGCCGAGGAGGACGCAGGGTGCGTACCTGATCTTTCTCCCAGTATAAATCAAGCCGCGTAAGTTGTGGAGCTTTCTCTCGTAACTGTATCTAACGGTGCATCCTTTGTTCCACTGCTTTTGTTGGCGCCATCTGCTGTAGGCGGAGGGGAGGGGCTTGCCGTGTGTCGGCTCTCAGCTGCAGCTTTCTGACCTGCTCTATATACTGCGGCCTTGTGGCCGGCTTCTGTCCTGCTCTATATACTGCGGCCTTGTGGCCGGCTTCTGTCCTGCTCTATATACTGCGGCCTTGTGGCCGGCTTCTGTCCTGCTCTATATACTGCGGCCTTGTGGCCGGCTTCTGTCCTGCTCTATATACTGCGGCCTTGTGGCCGGCTTCTGTCCTGCTCTATATACTGCGGCCTTGTGGCCGGCTTCTGTCCTTCTCTATATACTGCGGCCTTGTGGCCGGCTTCTGTCCTTCTCTATATACTGCGGCCTTGTGGCCGGCTTCTGTCCTGCTCTATATACTGCGGCCTTGTGGCCGGCTTCTGTCCTTCTCTATATACTGCGGCCTTGTGGCCGGCTTCTGTCCTTCTCTATATACTGCGGCCTTGTGGCCGGCTTCTGTCCTGCTCTATATTCTGCGGCCTTGTGGCCGGCTCCCCCTCTGCCCTGCTCTATATACTGCGGCCTTGTGGCCGGCTCCCCCTCTGCCCTGCTCTATATATTGCGGCCTTGTGGCCGGCTCCCCCTCTGCCCTGCTCTATATACCGCGGCCTTGTGGCCGGCTCCCCCCTCTGCCCTGCTCTATATACCGCGGCCTTGTGGCCGGCTCCCCCTCTGCCCTGCTCTATATACCGCGGCCTTGTGGCCGGCTCCCCCTCTGCCCTGCTCTATATACCGCGGCCTTGTGGCCGGCTCCCCCTCTGCCCTGCTCTATATACCGCGGCCTTGTGGCCGGCTCCCCCTCTGCTCTGCTCTATATACCGCGGCCTTGTGGCCGGCTCCCCCTCTGCTCTGCTCTATATACCGCGGCCTTGTGGCCGGCTCCCCCTCTGCTCTGCTCTAAATACCGCGGCCTTGTGGCCGGCTCCCCCTCTGCCCTGCTCTATATACCGCGGCCTTGTGGCCGGCTCCCCCTCTGCCCTGCTCTATATACCGCGGCCTTGTGGCCGGCTCCCCCTCTGCCCTGCTCTATATACCGCGGCCTTGTGGCCGGCTCCCCCTCTGCCCTGCTCTATATACCGCGGCCCTGTGGCCGGCTCCCCCTCTGCCCTGCTCTATATACCGCGGCCCTGTGGCCGGCTCCCCCTCTGCCCTGCTCTATATACCGCGGCCCTGTGGCCGGCTCCCCCTCTGCCCTGCTCTATATACCGCGGCCTTGTGGCCGGCTCCCCCTCTGCCCTGCTCTATATACCGCAGCCATTATACGTTCTAGAGCTACAGCGCTGGCATTGACCGGGCAACTACCATATGTGCGCCCTGCACTGCCTCCTGGAGCCTGTGTGTGCAGGCCAGTCTTTGTATTTGTATTGTGTGCCCTAATGCAAGATTCTTGCTCTGCAGCTACTTCATTGAAAAATAAGGCCTTCAGTCCTTGTATTGTGCAGATGACAACCAGCAATGTCAGTCATGGTGATCTATGGTTTTCTCCATGATTGTGCGATCGTTAGGCCTCATATTTGGTTTGATTGGCTTCTTTTTATTTGGCTCTTGAGGTACAGAAAAAGGTGTCTGGCACAAAACAGCCTCTACTTACCTGCTCAGTTCTCCCTGCATGCCGGATCTTTTGCGCATATGACTACATGAAGCCGATTGCTGTTCTTGGATTACCACCGATGTAAAAATGCCGCTGACTGGCTGCAGTGGTTAGATGGCTCATGTAATAAAATCTACAAAACCCATCAGCCTTCACCCTTTCATGACGGTGCGATTTCTCTCCCCCCCCCCCACTGCACTGTATGGTCGCTATTCTGGGCTATATTCCCCTAGATGGCTAGTCTACAGCAGCAGAAAAGCAGGCTTTCTATGCTGCTTGTATTGCATGTGCTGCAGTGTGCATTTGTACTTTATGCTTGTATGATATACATTGCACTGTACGGTCGCCATTCTTGGCTCTATAAGTCGGCAGCAGCATATAAGCAACACAGGCTTTCGATGCTGTTTTTACTGCATGTGATACTGTTACACGGCACTGAACCCCATTGTGTGCAATGCTCCCCTGTAGCACTTGGTCGGCCGGGGTCTCTACTTGACGTGGCCAAAGAACCACCTCTCAACCCTGTCCAAGGACAGGGACGGAGTTGCAATGGGATAGAGACTTGCAGTCCGGACAGGCCATGGGCAATCTGGATCATTGCTCCCTGGCCACCCTCATTTGGAATAAAATCGGTGCTCCGGGGGGGGTCCCAGGAAGACTCTCTGTATGATGAGGCAGACGTAGCTCATCAGGACTTTGATCCTGACACCGCTCTCACTCCGGATACACCGGATGGTGACGCCATAAGGAATGATCCTTTAGCGTCCATCAATGGAATGTTGGATCTTTTCTCCCTCAGCTCCCCCAGCGGAGGAGTCAGCTTCACAGCAGGAGAAGTCCCATTTCAGTAGCTCAAACGTATATTGAGTATTGTTCTGGCCACGCTGACTTCAGAGAAGCAGTCCAGGAACACCACGCTTCCCAGATAAGCGTTTTCTCCAAACGTATTAAGGATACACGTTATCACTTTCCCCCTGACGTGGTCAAGCGTTGGACCCAGGGTCCAAAGGTGGATTCTCCAATCTCCAGGCTTGCGGCTCGAGCCATAGTTGCAGTGGAGATGGGACTTCACTTACAGATGCCATTGACAGACAGATGGACTCTGGTTGAAATCTGTCTATGAGGCTATCGGCGTGTCGGTTGCTCCGGCATTCACAGCCGTATGGGCACCCTAAGCTTTTCAGCTGTTCTTGCGCAGCTGGTCTTGGGCACATGTACATCTGTGCCGCAGGGGCGTCCGTAACCTCGCAATGTCTGCATTGCGACTTACCCTATTAATGCTGTCCTGGAAGGACAGTCGAGGTTTCGGTCCTTCCCAGGCTCGGGCAGGTCCCAATTGTCCTCGTCCAAAAGGGCTGAAAAGCCTCAGAGGGGCTCAGCTTCCGGCCGGGCTCAATCACGCCCAAGGAAGGCAGCCGGAGGAACCGCTACCAAGGCGGTCTCCTCATGACTCTCAGCTCTCTCATCTCTCCGCATCCGCGGTTGATGGCACTCGCTCGCCTTTGGCGACATTTAGCTGCCACAGGTCACAGACCGGTGGGTGAGGGACAGTGTGCCCACGTGCACAGGACAGAGTTCTGTTCTCGTCCTCCGACTCGATTCTTCAGAACGTCCCCACCTCCCCACCGAGCAGATGCTCTTCTGCAGGCAGAAGGAGTGGTAATCCCGGTTCCTCTTCAGGAACAAGACACGGTTTTCCTCCAATCTGGTTGTGGTGCCAAACAAGGATGGCTCTTTCCGTTCCGTTCTGGACCTAAAACTGCTCAACAAGCACGTGGAGGCCAGGCGGTTCCGGATGATACCCTCCGCTCCGTCATTGCCTCAATGTCTCAAGGAAATTTCCTAGCATCAATAGACATCAAAGATGCTTATCTCCACGTGCCGATTGCTACAGAGCACCAATGTTTTTCTACGTTTCGTGATAGGAAACGACCATCTTCAGTTCGTAGCTCTGCCATTCGGGCTGGCGACAGCCCCACGGGTGTTCGCCAAGGTCATGACGGCAGTGGTAGCAGTCTTGCACTCACAGGGACACTCTGTGATCCCTTACTTGGACGATCTACTTGTCAAGGCACCCTCTCAAGAGGCATGCCAACTCAGCCTGAATGTTGCGCTGGAGACTCTCCAGACGTTCGGGTGGATCATCAACTTCTCAAAGTCAAACCTGTCACGACCCAATCACTAACGTATCTTGGCATGGAGTTTCATACCCTCTCAGCGGTAGTGAAGCTTCCGCTGGACAAGCAGCGGTCACTACAGACTGGGGTGCAGACTCTCCTTCAAGGTCAGTCGCACTCCTTAAGACGCCTCATGCACTTCCTCGGGAAGATGGTGGCGGCAATGGAGGCGGTTCCGTTTGCGCAGTTTCATCTGCGTCCACTTCAATGGGACATTCTCCGCCAATGGGACGGGAAGTCAACATCCCTGAACAGGAAAGTATCCCTTTCACAGACGGCAAGGACTCTCTGCAATGGTGGCTTCTTCCCACCTCATTATCACAGGGAAGATCCTTCCTACCACCGTCTTGGGCGGTGGTCACGACAGACGCGAGTCTTGTCAGGGTGGGGAGCGGTTTTTCTCCACCACAGGGCTCAGGGTACGTGGACTCAGCAGGAGTCCACCCTTCAGATCAATGTTCTGGTAATCAGAGCAGTGTATCTTGCCCTACTAGCCTTCCAGCAGTGGCTGGAAAGAAAGCAGATCCGAATTCAGTCGGACAACTCCACAGCGGTGGCATACATCAATCACCAAGGAGGGACACGCAGTCGGCAAGCCTTCCAGGAAGTCCGGCGGATTCTGATGTGGGTGGAAGCCACGGCCTCCACCATATCCGCAGTTCACATCCCCGGCGTAGAAAACTGGGAGGCAGACTTCCTCAGTCGCCAGGGCATGGACGCAGGGGAATGGTCCCTTCTCCCGGACGTGTTTCAGGAAATCTGTCGCCGCTGGGGAAGGCCGGACGTCGACCTAATGGCGTCCCGGCACAACAACAAGGTCCCAACCTTCATGGCACGGTCTCGCGATCAAAGAGCGCTGGCGGCAGACGCCCTAGTGCAAGATTGGTCGCAGTTCCGGCTCCCTTATGTGTTTCCACCTCTGGCACTCTTGCCCAGAGTGCTACGCAAGATCAGATCCGATTGCAGCCGCGTCATACTCGTCGTCCCAGACTGGCCGAGGAGGGCGTGGTATCCGGATCTGTGGCAGCTCACGGTCGGCCAACCGTGGGCACTACCAGACCGACCAGACTTACTGTCCCAAGGGCCGTTTTTCCATCGGAATTCTGCGGCCCTGAACCTGACACTGTGGCCATTGAGTCCTGGATCCTAGCGTCTTCAGGATTATTCCACGGGGTCGTTGCCACCATGAGACAGGCTAGGAAGCCCACGTCCGCTAAGAACCACAGAACGTGGAGGATATTCTTATCCTGGTGCTCTGCTCAGGGAGTGTCTCCCTGGCCATTTGCATTGCCTACCTTTCTTTCTTTCCTGCAATCTGGGTTAGAAAAAGGTTTGGCGCTCGGCTCCCTTAAAGGTCAGGTATCGGCGCTATCCGTCTTTTTTCAGAGGCGTTTAGCACGCCTTCCTATGGTGCGCACGTTCCTACAGGGGGTTTGCCATATCGTTCCCCCGTGCAAGCGGCCGTTAGATCCATGGGATCTGAACAGGGTACTAGTTGCCCTCCAGAAGCCGCCCTTCGAGCCTCTGAGGGAGGTTTCACTTTCTAGACTATCCCAGAACGTGGCTTTTCTGGTAGCGATCACATCTCTTCGGAGAGTGTCTGAGCTGGCAGCGCTGTCATCCAAGACTCCCTTCCTGGTCTTCCACCAGGACAAGGTAGTGCTGCGCCCCATTCAGGAGTTTCTCCCGAAGGTGGTATCCTCTTTTCATCTTAATCAGGATATCTCCTTGCCTTCGTTTTGTCCTCATGCAGTTCATCGGTATGAGAAGGATTTACATTTGTTAGATCTGGTGAGAGCACTCAGAATCTACATTTCCCGCACGGCGCCCTTGCGCCGTTCGGATGCACTCTTTGTCCTTGTCGCTGGTCAGCGCAAAGGGTCGCAGGCTTCTAAGGCCGCCCTGGCTCGATGGATCAAGGAACCAATTCTTGAAGCCTACCGTTCTGCTGGGCTTCCGGTTCCATCAGGGCTGAAGGCCCATTCAACCAGAGCCGTGGGTGCTTCCTGGGCATTACGACACCAGGCTACGGCTCAACAGGTGTGCCAGGCAGCTACCTGGTCGAGTCTGCACACTTTCACCAAACATTATCAGGTGCATACCTATGCTTCGGCGGACGCCAGCCTAGGTAGAAGAGTCCTGCAGGCGGCAGTTGCCTCCCCGTAGGGGAGGGCTGTCTTCGCAGCTCTAACATGAGGTATTTCTTTACCCACCCAGGGACAGCTTTGGGACGTCCCAATCGTCTGGGTCTCCCAATGGAGCGACGAAGAAGGGAATTTTGTTACTTACCGTAAATTCCTTTTCTTCTAGCTCCTATTGGGAGACCCAGCACCCGCCCTGTTGTCCTTCGGGATTTTTGGGTTGTTTCGGGTACACATGTTGTTCATGTTGAACGGTTTTTCAGTTCTCCGATGTTACTCGGAGTGAATTTGTTTAAACCAGTTATTGGCTTTCCTCCTTCTTGCTTTTGCACTAAAACTGGTGAGCCAGTGATCCCACTGGGGGTGTATAGCCAGAAGGGGAGGGGCCTTACACTTTTTAGTGTAATGCTTTGTGTGGCCTCCGGAGGCAGTAGCTATACACCCAATCGTCTGGGTCTCCCAATAGGAGCTAGAAGAAAAGGAATTTACGGTAAGTAACAAAATTCCCTTCTTTCCAACTCTTGGAAATTCAAATTCACACAGCGTTTTTTGTTGCATTTTTTGAGGATACGTTTTTCAGCTGCAAAAGCAGATCAGATTTTTAAAACACTGCATCGCCTGAAAGATTTTTGAGCCCAAAGATAATGTTTTCAATAGCAAAAGCAGATTAGAAAAATAACGACCAATGCTTCAAACATCAGTATAATTAAACTGATGAATGAGTAATGAACAACAGCTATAAGAAAATTTAGGATTCAGTATGTTTGAGATGGAAGGCCACAGTGCTGTTCATGTAACTGGGGAACAAACAGATATTACAACAGAACAGCAGACTGATACTTTAGAATTGGATGATCTTGTTGAAGCTGCTTCAAAATACTTTCATATTCATCACATGCGCTGTGTTGTGCACATGCTGTAGCTGGAAATAAGAGTCTGCAAGAGGGACATGCTGGAAATCTGTTTGGGAAAAGTGAGGAAATTGGGTATTGCCACCAGAACCCCTAAAATTGATTCCATCTTGAGGAGACATGCTGGGAAAGGGGCAATTGTCGATCAAGCCACTCGGTGGGGCATCACTTATTTAATGATTGAGCGATTGCTTGAACTAAAACAATTTCTTATAGATATGGCGAACCCTCGGGTAACCTTAAATGAAGGTCAATGGACACAGGTGGCTGAATTGAAGGAATTGCTAAATCACCCATTTACTGTTACTAAAAATGACAATCTGAGGATTTAACTCCTGGCATTTTCATAAGGGAGTGGAAGAACTTGCTATTTTGCCTGTCCCAAAGAGGAGATTTAATCGCAGATGGCATTTCTGCTTCAATGAAACGGAGAGAAACGCCGCTATTGGAAAATAAAATTCTTCTGGCAGCTGTTTATGTGGACCCAAGTCATCATGTACTGCTTGATGATCAACGGCTTACTAACGGAAAAGCTCTGACTGAGGTAGCAGTTGGGATGAGTGGCCTACAGGACTGCCAAGCACAAGAGTACTTGGGTCCTGACAGTGTTACTGCTGCCATAAACTCATCCTGATCAGATGAGTTTAACTTTGACAAGTATTTGGATGATATGGAGCAGGCAACAAAACATACTAAATAACATTTGTGCAGTCTGAATTTTTTTTTCTAAGAAATTGCCTCCATCAGATCCTCCTTCATAGGTGACCTCAAATCTGACCTAATTATTTTAAGGCTAGAGAACATTCTCTCTACACTAACTTGGGTTGGAGGCAAAGCCGTAACCACATTGGGCAACATCTAACAATTTCCGGGTATAAAAGAATTGCCTCTTGCAGTTAGTTTTGATGAACGGTCTAATTTTTCTTTGAGAGCAAGTGAAAAATTTTGCTGAAATATGGTCAATCTACTTGCTTTAGGAGACGGAGTGATATCTTTTTCCTTGCAGCAATGCTTTGCCTTCTCCATGTCATCCAAATACTTGTCAAAGTTACTCATCTGATGGGGATGAAGACAGCAGTAGCAGTGTCAGGATCCGGATGCAAGTCCCCTTGCGCCTGGCAGTCCTGTAGGCCACTCAACCTAACTGTTACCTTAGAGCTTCTTTTCCTTTAGTAAGCTGTTGATTGTCAAGCAGTATATGATGACTTGGCTCCACATAAACAGCTGCCAGAAGAATTTTATTTTCCAATAGCTGTCTCTCGCCGTTTCATTGAAGCAGGAAATGCCTGTCCCAAACCTCTTTGGGACAGGCAAAATAGCAAGTTCTTCCACTCCCTTATAAAAATGCCTGGAGTTAAATACTCAGCTTGTCATTTTTTTTTTTTTCTTTTTGTCGCGGTATATGGGCGATTAAGACATTCCTTCAATTCAGCCTTCTGTGTCCATTGACCTTCATTTAGGGTTACCTCAGGGTTCACCATATCTATAAGAAACTGTTTTAGTTCAAGCAATCGCTCAGTCATTAAATGAGTGCTGCCTTACCGAGTGGCTTGATCGACAATTGCCTCTTTCCCAGCACATTTCTTCAAGGTGGAATCAATTGTAAGGGTTCTGTTGGCAATAACGAATTTCCTCACTTTTCCAAACAAATTTCCAGCATGTCCCTCTTGCAGACTCTTATTTCCAGCTGCAGCGTGTGCACAACACAGCGCGTGTGATGAATATGAAAGTGTTTTGAAGCCGCTTCAACAAGATCATCCAATTCTAAAGTATCATTTTGCTGTTCTTCTGTTGTAATATCTGTTTGTTCCTCAGTTACATGAACAGCACTGTGGCCTTCCCATCTCACATGCTGAATCCTAAATTTTCTTCTAGCTGTTGTTCATTACTCTTTCATCAGTTTAGTTACTTATGTTTGAAGCATTGTCTGCTACAATAGCAAGAACCTATACATAGAGACCATAACGAATACCCACATAAGTAGTAACCATATATTATTTTATGATAAGTCCCATATCCAATGGGATACTATATAATATATTATATTATGTGGGTTATCTGAACCATCAGGGACAATCGCAGTATCAAGGGGAAAAAACAAGGAAAAGGCGATCAAACAGTCCATTAATTGTGCAAAATTTTATTGATCAAGTGAATGTAAAAACACCATAAAACATCATAAGCATCCGGACACATTACTGACCATAATAGATCAAACTTGTGGTATATATAAAGGGAGGAAGCCCTGCCATATACAGCGACCATATTGAAAAAATAACATATCTCAAATATTTGCCGTATGATATAATAGGTCAAGGGTGGAGACACAGATCACCACTCAAAATTATGTATATATGTAGTCAGCAGGATCTATGGAAATATTCAGAAATTTGGGTGATAAATTATCATTTATTACATCCGATATTTCCACAAACCCAAGCAATTGACCATTAGGATCAATGGTGATGATGAGGCTCCAAACCCATAACTGTCACAACCTGCCAGTATTAGTTAATGACAATAAAATCACCGCCGAGGAAGCCAAAACTGTCCAATCAAAGTTGGGCTGCAAGACCAGATAGGGTTATATATACATAGATTATATTATTTACCATTATTGTATGCAGTCACCATTAGATTGGACAACCAGCCAATAACGCAGCGGCATGATACTATCATTAAGCAGTCAAAAAGCAATCTACTATAATTCTTACAAAAGCAGGCCAGACAATATAAGGTTAATACAGAATTGATATGCATTAACTAGGGATGGTAGTTATCATTAGATCGACCAAACCACCAGCAATTGGTGTATTACTCACACTACAATTGTGACAATAAGGTGCCTAAATTCAGCTTAACACACGAGCATGGACCAGACTAGTGGGTCGCCGTGCGGAGGCAGGATACCAAGTTACCTGAATAAACTTTGCAGATATACAAGACTCAGAGTGTGTCCGGATGCACAGGACGCCCTACACGTGTTTCGGCCTTTATATATACCACAAGTTTGATCTATTATGGTCAGTAATGTGTCCGGATGCTTATGATGTTTTATGGTGTTTTTACATTCACTTGATCAATAAAATTTTGCACAATAGCAAGAACCTGTAATGTTTTCGGGTTTTTTTTTTTTTTTTTGTTCGTAATCTTCCACGAAGGCCTGGAGAAACTGGCTGGTGTGATGAGCTTTAGTATCTTTTACTGCCAGTGTGTTGGTAACAATTTCTTAGTCACAAACATCGAACATTGATGGCAAAATACTTCACTATGTGACGTGTGCGGGCATTCATTTTAAGAAACATGAAGCGTCTTGAGTCTTAAGATCATTATATATTTTTTTTTTTTCTAGGGCTTCGTATATCACTAATTTTTAATACTTTCTTTTTTTCCAGAGAAACAAAGTTTGCGGGCCGTTTCTCCATTAACAGCTGGTCGTGCAAATAATAATTGTACACCGTTCTTCACAAGCTTTATGAGCGGTCTTAAACAAATCTGCTGTCGTTACAGTAACTGTCACTTACAAAATATCTTAATTAGGATTGAGATGCTGTTTCCTCCACCTTTGTCTGGCAGGAAGTGCTGGGCACTGGTTTCTTGGTGTTGCTGTTATCTTTCTCAGTCACAGCTTTGAAAACTTCTGGGTGGAAGCGTAGTAAATGTCTTTTTAGATTGAAAGCTCTTGTAGGAGCATTTTTATCACTGCCTGAGTATGCACTGATTTTAGCATCACGGCATTTGTTTTCATCTGGGTCACTTGTCATACATTGACACATAAAATATTTTTATCTTGAGTCACTGAAATGCTCAAATACAGCTGACTTCATAGGGAGCTTTTAAGACCTTTTATAATCCTATAAATTCACTCTCAAAATTTTGTCCTGTACAAAAAAACGTACAGTTTTTTCCGCTTTATAAGATGCACCTGATTAGAAGACTCACCCCCACATTTGGTGAAGGAAAAGTTGTTTTTTTTTTTTTTTTCTAAAGTTAAATGGGGTCCGTGTTATAATGCCAGTGTCCGTCTAACAAGTCATATAGGGTATATGTCCCTCATAGCCTCCCCATCTTTCAGTTTCCAACATGGGGTCACATGTGGGGGAGCTCCACTGTTTGGGCACATCAGGGGGATCTCCAAACACAACATGGTGCGGCTAACGATTCCAGCTAATTTTCCATTTAAAAAGTGAAATGACGCTCCTCCTTTTTTGTTTTTATGCCTCAATGTATGAAGCACGTGAGGGTTCAAAGTGCTCATTACCCATCTAGATTTATGCCATGGGGGGTCTAGTTTCCAAAATGAAGTCACTTGTGGGGGAGCTCCATTGTTTAGGCAGGGGGTCTCCAAACGCAACATGGCGTACGCTAATAATTCCAACCAATTTTGCTGTGAAATGGCACTCCTCTTCTGAGCCCCATCGTGTGCTCAAACAATTACTTTCCACCACATATGAGGTATGTGTGTACTCAGGAGAAATTGCACAATACATTTTATGGTGCATTTTTTCCTGATACCCTTGTGGAAAAAAAGCTACCTGGTTGAAATAACAATTGCATGGTAAAAAAAGTGTTCAGTAAACATCTAGATAAATTCCATGAGGGGTCTAGTTTCCAAAATGGGGTCACTTGTGGGGGAGCTCCATTGTTTAGGCACCTCAGGGGGTCTCCAAACACAACATGGCATCCACTAACTATTCCAGACAATTTTGCGTTTGAAAAGTCAAATGTCGTTCCTTGCCCTGCTGTGGCCCAAACATTTGATTTCCACCACATATGAGGTATCTGTGTACTCAGGAGAAAATGCACAATACATTTTATGTTGCAATTTTTCCTGATACCCTTGTGGAAAAAAAGCTACCTGGTTGAAGTAACAATTTCGTGGTAGTTTTTTTACGATAATTTTTACGGCTCAGTTATTCACTTTTGTGAAGCCCCCAGAGGTTCAAAGTGCTCAATAAACATCTAGATAAATTCCATGAGGGGTCTAGTTTCCAAAATGGGGTCACTTGTGGAGGAGCTCCATTGTTTAGGCACCTCAGGGGGTCTCCAAACGCAACATCGCACCTGCTAATTTTTCCAGACAATTTTGCTTTCAAAAATTCAAATGATGCTCCTTCTCTTCCGAGCCTTGCCGTGCGCCCAAACAATTGATTTCCCCCACATATGAGATCTGTGTACTCAGGAGAAATGGCACAATTAATTTTATGGTGCATTTTTCCTGATACCCTTGTGAAAATGCAAAATTTTATGGCTATGTGCGCACTGGAAAATGGAATTTTCTCAAGAAAATTCCGCAGGTATTCAAAGATTACCGCACCCGCGGTAAAAAACCGCGGCAAACCGCACCCGAAAACCGCATGCGGTTTGCTGCGATTTTACCGCAGTATTGCTGCGGTTTTGCCGCGTGCGGGTTGAGATGTGCTTTATTGCATTCAATGCAATAAAGCACATTGGAAAAAAAAGTCATTTCATTCTGAGATAAAGAGATGGAGGGATAGATAGATGGATAGAGGACAGATCGCTGCATTTCCCACGGTCGGCAGTGAGTTCACATTACCGGCCGTGGGAAATGACCGGTAATTACCTCTGTCTGCTGCATTCATTCAGCGCTGTGTCTGTGACAGTCGCGGCTGGATGTAAGCAGCGCAGGACCTGTGGATTACGCCGGAGCTTTGTTTCGGGAGGGGTTAATAAAAGGGTTAACGAGGCTTGTTTGTTTTTATTTAAAATAAAGGATTTTTCTGTGTTTTATTCACTTTACTTACGGGTTGATCATGTCAGCTGTCACATAGACGCTGCCATGATCAAGCCTGGAGTTAATGGCGGTGATCCACCACCATTAACCCCTTGTATTACCCTGACTGCCACAGCATCACGGCAGCAGGAAGAGCCGGGGACACGCCGGTGCTGCCGCATGCGACAGTCCCGGGGCAGCTGCGGCTGATATTCTCGGCTGTGGGAGTGAGGCGGGGGACGTTAACCTTGCCCCTCTCCCTCCCCAGCCTGAGAATACCGGGCCGCCGCTGTGTGCTTACCTCGGCTGGACGGTAAATATACAGCGGAGCCCACGTTCTTTGTTTTCTATATTTCCGTTTGATTTCTACTGTGTGTGTGTGTCTGTGATGTGCGTGTGTTTACTCTCTGCTTTGCTTCCTCTTCCTGTAATGACATCACTTCCCTGCCAAACCGCAGGCAAGCGATGTACATTACCGGAGGTAAACTGCGAAATACCGCAGGGAATAACGCAGGAAAACGCAGTGAACCGCACAGAATTTGCTGTCTGCGTTATTCCCTGCGGGATTTCACGATTAACATTGGAGTCAATGTAGTGAAATCCCGCAGCGACGTGCGGAAAAGAATTGACATGCAATTGTTTTTGCTGCGGGAATCCCGCAGGTAAACATGCAGCTGTCAAATTCCGCCTAGTGCGCACAGGATTTTTTTTGCCCATAGGTTTTGCTGGTGATTCACTACAGAGATGTTATGAACATTTTCTGCAGCAAAACATACAGCAAAACCGCAAAAAATCTGCGGCAAAATCCGGTAAGTGCACACATAGCCTAAAGTATTAAAATTTTCTCTCCAGGAAAGGAGACAAACTCTAGCGCAGCGCCACCTATTGGAAGTAGCGATCCTAAAAGTTAAATATGGATTTTTAGCAATCCTTTCAATATAACTAAGGATATATATGCCAGATTCAGAATGGCTAAAGTAACATTTTTGTGTAAAAAAAAAAGTAAAATTTTCATTTTTTCCTTCCACATTGCTTTGGTTGCTGTAAAGCTCCTAAAGGGTTAATAAACTTCTTGGATGTAGTTTTGAGCAGTGTGAGGTGTGCAGATTTTAGAATGGGGTCACTTTTGGGTATTTTCTATCACCTAGGCCTCTCAAAGTCACTCCAAATGTGATGTGGTACCTAAAAATTTTTTTGTACATTTTGTTGGAAACATTGCTGATTAACTTCGAACCCTTCTATCTTCCCCACGGAAAAAAAAATTTGTTTCGAAAATTGCGCTGCTATAAAGTAGACAAGTGGGAAATGTAATATAGTAACTATTTTGTGTGACATATCTCACAGATTTATGGGCATCAGAGAGCAATAGAGAAGGGTGTTCAATTGCCGCGCCAACAGATCACTCATTCAGATGATGAAGACCAATGTCACTTTATTTTCATACAGGTCTACGCGTTTCTGGAGCACCTGCTCCCTTCCTCAGGACCATCAGGTTAAAAATAACATCAAATCTGTTCCACAGAGATCAGACACATCATAAGTAGTGAAAATGACATCATAGGGACCACCCCCTTCAGAAAAAAACGGCGGGAAAAGGCTGCCACGTTGTCAGCTATGACGTTTACATAGAAACAATAAAAAAAAAAAAAACATCAAACACATGAATGTCAAAAAACACCTCTGTAAATTGTGAATCACACCCATTACATGTTGCATGAAAAAACGGGATGTGTGTAAAAAATAAAATACATAATGATAATAATTAAACCGTGTATATGCATGACATGTCCATATAATATGAAAAAATGAACATGAAACAGTGTAGAACCCGGAGAAGTACAGGTGCATGAAACATCAAGTGCATACTGTGCTTAAGCAGAGATGGAAGAGCGTCAGCATCAGTCTCTGCCGCCACCAAAGGGGAATGAAAATCAAGTGAAAACCGATGTGGATTGAACCTCAGGTAAGAGCAAGTGTAGTTGAGTGTGCAAAACATGGGAACATAGGTTTTCTATGTTCCCATGTTTTGCACACTCAACTACACTTGCTCTTACCTGAGGTTCAATCCACATCGGTTTTCACTTGATTTTCATTCCCCTTTGGTGGCGGCAGAGACTGATGCTGACGCTCTTCCATCTCTGCTTAAGCACAGTATGCACTTGATGTTTCATGCACCTGTACTTCTCCGGGTTCTACACTGTTTCATGTTCATTTTTTCATATTATATGGACATGTCATGCATATACACGGTTTAATTATTATCATTATGTATTTTATTTTTTACACAAATCCCGTTTTTTCATGCAACATGTAATGGGTGTGATTCACAATTTACAGAGGTGTTTTTTGACATTCATGTGTTTGATGTTTTTTTTACTTCGGCGCTCCATTGGGAGACCCAGACGATTGGGTGTATAGCACTGCCTCCGGAGGCCACACAAAGCAATTACACTAAAAAGTGTAAGGCCCCTCCCCTTCTGGCTATACACCCCCAGTGGGATCACTGGCTCACCAGTTTTCTGCTTTGTGCGAAGGAGGTCAGACATCCACACATAGCTCCACTGTTTAGTCAGCAGCAGCTGCTGACTATATCGGATGGAAGAAAAGAGGGCCCATATAGGGCCCCCAGCATACTCCCTTCTCACCCACGGTGGTGCTTGTAAGGTTGAGGTACCTATTGCTGGTACAGAGGCTGGAGCCCACATGCTGTTTTCCTTCCACATCCCCTGGAGGGCTCTGTGGAAGTGGGATCTTGCCGGCCCCCAAGCCCTGAGGCCGGGCTCCATCCACAGACCCAGAGAACCTGATGGATTCGGAGCATGAGTACAGTCAGGGACATGGCCCTGCATCATTCAGGTACTCGGTGTCCCCGGCAGGCACGGACACTCTCAAGGCTTGCTGAGCGTTATGGTGCGCCGGGGACAGTAGCGCTGTGCGCTGGGGTTAGGTCACTGCAGCTTTGCTGAGTGACGTTACATGTTGGGAACTACTGCGCCGACCGCTCCTGGAGCGGCGGCGCAGCTGCGACTTGTAGTGCGCCGGGTACTTTGCGCCGACCGCGCTTTTACGGCGGCGGCGTTTCTAACTTTAGTACCCGGCTTCTGCGGCCTAGCGCCGCTTCGTTCCCGCCCCCACCCTGTCACTCAGGGTAGGGGAGAGACGCTGCTCAATTGGCAGCGCCGAGGGCTGGAGCTTTATTTACATGCTCCAGCCCTCTCACTAGGCACAGTGGGAAGCAGGCTTCCCGCTCTTCGTCTGTATACGCCCAGGGCCCGCCCCCCCTCTCCACAAGGACGCCGGCAGCCATTACACATGCAGTCTGGCTGGGGAAAGGCAGCAGGCTCTGGGAGACCCAGACTAAAGGGATTTCGGCGACCACACACCCGCTCTTAAGCGGGCGGTAAGCAGCATTTTAGTGCTGGCCCCACTAGTGCCTCAGTGTTATATTAGTGTACTTTTTTCTTGGTACTATATATATATATATATATATTTGCACTGTAAGGTCGCTTCTTGGCTGGACACCCTGTACTGCTCTGAGGAGACAGCAACATGTCATCCGCAAAACGCAAGGGTGCCAAGGCACGGGCTGTGTACACTGTTTGTACTGCATGTGGGGCTGATCTACCGGCAGGCTCCAATGACTCACATTGTGTGCAATGTTCAGTCCCAGTGGCACTTCGTCAGCCAGAGCCTATTGTGGTGGTAGCCCAGGCAGAGCCGCCTGTGAACCCTGCCCCGGTGACGGGGACAGACTTTGCAGTTTTTGCTGATAAAATGTCTGTGACTATGACACAAATCCTTGAGGCCTTGCAGTCCAGGCCAGTTACTCAGACCATGGACACTGCTGTGTCTATGCTCCCTGGTCCCCCTCAGTTGGAACTAATCCGTACTTCAAGGGGGTCTCAAGCATCACAGGCTGAAGTCTCTGACTCAGATGACAGTCCCAGTCCGCCTAAGCGAGCTCGCTGGGAAAGACCCTCGACGTCATCACACTGCTCAGGGTCTCAGCGACAAGAGTCTCTCTGTGATGAGACTGAGGACGGGGATCAGGATTCTGATCCTGAAGCCCCTCTCAATCTGGATGCCCCTGATGGTGACGCCATGGTTAATGACCTTATATCGGCAATTAATAGACTGTTGGATATTTCTCCCCCAGCTCATTCAGCAGAGGAGGCAGCTGCACAGCAGGAGAAGTTCCATTTCCTGTATCCCAAGCGTAAATTAAGTGCTTTTTTGGACCACTCTGACTTCAGAGAATCAATCCAGAAACACGACGCTCATCCAGACAAGCGTTTCTCTAAACGTTCTAAGGATACCCGTTATCCTTTTCCCCCTGAAGTGGCCAAACGCTGGACCCAGTGTCCAAAGGTGGATCCCCCAATTTCCAAGCTTGCGGCTAGATCCATAGTCGCAGTAGAGGATGGCGCTTCACTTAAAGATGCCAACGACAGACAGATGGACCTTTGGTTGAAATCTGTCTATGAAGCTATCGGCGCGTCGTTTGCTCCAGCATTCGCGGCCGTGTGGGCACTCCAAGCTATTTCAGCTGGTTTAGCACAGGTGGATGCTATCATGCATCCAGCAGTACCGCAGGCGGCGTCCCTAACTTCGCAAATGTCTGCGTTTGCGACCTATGCTATCAATGCGGTCCTAGAATCTACGAGCCGTACCTCTATGGCGTCCGCCAATTCGGTGGTTTTGCGCAGAGCCTTGTGGTTAAAGGACTGGAAAGCAGATGCTGGTTCCAAAAAATGCTTAACCAGCTTGCCATTATCTAGAGACAGACTGTTTGGTGAGCCATTGGCGGAAATCATAAAACAGTCCAAGGGTAAGGACTCTTCCTTACCACAGCCCAGAGCAAGTAAACCTCAACAGAAAAAGTGGCAGTCGAGGTTTCGGTCCTTTCGAGGCTCGGGCAAGGCCCAGTTCTCCTCGGCCAAAAGGACTCAGAAGGAACAAGGGAGCTCAGATTCCTGGCGGGCTCACTCACGCCCCAGGAAAGCAAATGGAGGAACCGCTTCCAAAGCGGCTACCTCATGACTTTCGGCCTCCTCCCTCCGCATCCTCGGTCGGTGGCAGGCTCTCCCGCTTTTGCGACATTTGGCTGTCACAGGTCAAAGACCGGTGGGTAACAGACATTTTGTCTCGCGGGTACAGAATCGAGTTCAGTTCTCGCCCTCCACTTCGGTTCTTCAGAACCTCCCCACACCCCGACCGAGCAGATGCCCTGCTGCAGGCGGTGGACTCTCTAAGAGCAGAAGGAGTCGTGATCCCTGTCCCCCCGCAGGAACGAGGGCGAGGATTTTACTCCAATCTCTTTGTGGTTCCAAAAAAGGACTGCTCCTTCCGTCCTGTTCTGGACCTAAAACTGCTCAA
The DNA here is from genome assembly GCF_048569485.1 of Anomaloglossus baeobatrachus. Taxonomy (NCBI): domain Eukaryota; kingdom Metazoa; phylum Chordata; class Amphibia; order Anura; family Aromobatidae; genus Anomaloglossus; species Anomaloglossus baeobatrachus. The sequence continues at coordinate 160,381,872 of NC_134356.1, forward strand.
CAAGCATGTGAACGCCAGGCGGTTTCGGATGGAGTCCCTCCGATCCGTCATTGCCTCAATGTCTCGAGGGGACTTCCTTGCCTCAATAGACATCAAAGATGCCTATCTTCACGTGCCAATTGCTACGGAGCACCAACGTTTTCTACGTTTTGTGATAGGAGACGACCATCTTCAGTTCGTAGCTCTGCCATTCGGTCTGGCGACAGCTCCACGAGTTTTCACCAAGGTCATGGCGGCAGTGGTGGCAGTCTTGCACTCTCAGGGACACTCGGTGATCCCTTACTTGGACGATCTACTTGTCAAAGCACCCTCTCAAGAGGCATGCCAACTCAGCCTGAATGTTGCGCTGGAGACTCTCCAGACGTTCGGGTGGATCATCAACTTCTCAAAGTCAAATCTGTCACCGACCCAATCACTAACGTATCTTGGCATGGAGTTTCATACTCTCTCAGCGATAGTGAAGCTTCCACTGGTCAAGCAGCGGTCACTACAGACTGGGGTGCAGGCTCTCCTTCAAAGTCAGTCGCACTCCTTAAGACGCCTCATGCACTTCCTAGGGAAGATGGTGGCGGCAATGGAAGCAGTTCCGTTTGCGCAGTTTCATCTGCGTCCACTTCAATGGGACATTCTCCGCCAATGGGACGGGAGGTCAACATCCCTAGACAGGAAAGTCTCCCTTTCTCAGCCAGCCAAGGACTCTCTGCAGTGGTGGCTTCTTCCCACTTCATTGTCTCAGGGAAGATCCTTCCTGCCCCCTTCCTGGGCAGTGGTCATGACAGACGCGAGTCTGTCAGGGTGGGGAGCAGTTTTTCTCCACCACAGGGCTCAGGGGACGTGGACTCGGCAAGAGTCCACCCTTCAGATCAATGTTCTAGAAATCAGAGCAGTGTATCTTGCCCTACTAGCCTTCCAGCAGTGGCTGGAAGGAAAGCAGATCCGAATTCAGTCGGACAACTCCACAGCGGTGGCATACATCAACCACCAAGGAGGGACACGCAGTCTGCAAGCCTTCCAGGAAGTCCGGCGGATTCTGACGTGGGTGGAGGACAGAGCATCCACCATATCCGCAGTTCACATCCCGGGCGTAGAAAACTGGGAAGCAGACTTCCTCAGTCGCCAGGGCATGGACGCAGGGGAATGGTCCCTTCACCCGCACGTGTTTCAGGAAATCTGTCGCCGTTGGGGGGTGCCGGACGTCGATCTAATGGCGTCTCGGCACAACAACAAAGTTCCAACCTTCATGGCACGGTCTCGCGATCAGAGCTCTGGCGGCAGACGCCTTAGTGCAAGATTGGTCGCAGTTCCGGCTCCCTTATGTGTTTCCACCTCTGGCACTCTTGCCCAGAGTGTTACGCAAGATCAGATCCGACTGCAGCCGCGTCATACTCGTCGCCCCAGACTGGCCAAGGAGGGCGTGGTATCCGGATCTGTGGCATCTCACGGTCGGCCAGCCGTGGGCACTACCAGACCGACCAGACTTACTGTCCCAAGGGCCGTTTTTCCATCGGAATTCTGCGGCCCTGAACCTGACTGTGTGGCCATTGAGTCCTGGATCCTAGCGTCTTCAGGATTATCCCAAGGGGTCGTTGCCACCATGAGACAGGCTAGGAAGCCCACGTCCGCTAAAATCTACCACAGAACGTGGAGGATATTCTTATCCTGGTGCTCTGCTCAGGGAGTGTCTCCCTGGCCATTTGCATTGCCTACCTTTCTTTCTTTCCTGCAATCTGGGTTAGAAAAAGGTTTGTCGCTCGGCTCCCTTAAAGGACAGGTCTCGGCGCTATCCATCTTTTTTCAGAAGCGTCTGGCACGACTTACTAAGGTGCGTACGTTCCTACAGGGGGTTTGCCATATCGTACCCCCGTACAAGCGGCCGTTAGATCCATGGGATCTGAACAGGGTACTAGTTGCCCTCCAGAAGCCGCCCTTCGAGCCTCTGAGGGAGGTTTCACTTTCTAGACTATCACAGAAAGTGGCTTTTCTGGTAGCGATCACATCTCTTCGGAGAGTGTCTGAGCTAGCAGCGCTGTCATCCAAGGCTCCTTTCCTGGTCTTCCACCAGGACAAGGTAGTGCTGCGCCCCATTCAGGAGTTTCTCCCGAAGGTGGTATCCTCTTTTCATCTTAATCAGGATATCTCTTTGCCTTCGTTTTGTCCTCATGCAGTTCATCGGTATGAGAAGAATTTACATTTGTTAGATCTGGTGAGAGCACTCAGAATCTACATTTCCCGCACGGCGCCCTTGCGCCGTTCGGATGCACTCTTTGTCCTTGTCGCTGGTAAGCGCAAAGGGTCGCAGGCTTCTAAGGCCACCCTGGCTCGATGGATCAAAGAACCAATTCTTGAAGCCTACCGTTCTGCTGGGCTTCCGGTTCCATCAGGGCTGAAGGCCCATTCTACCAGAGCCGTGGGTGCGTCCTGGGCATTGCGACACCAGGCTACGGCTCAACAGGTGTGCTAGGCAGCTACCTGGTCGAGTCTGCACACTTTCACCAAACATTATCAGGTGCATACCTATGCTTCGGCGGACGCCAGCCTAGGTAGAAGAGTCCTGCAGGCGGCAGTTGCCTCCCTATAGGGGAGGGCTGTCTTTGCAGCTCTAACATGAGGTATTTCTTTACCCACCCAGGGACAGCTTTTGGACGTCCCAATCGTCTGGGTCTCCCAATGGAGCGCCGAAGAAGAAGGGAATTTTGTTACTTACCGTAAATTCCTTTTCTTCTAGCTCCTATTGGGAGACCCAGCACCCGCCCTGTTGTCCTTCGGGATTTTTGGTTGTTTTTCGGGTACACATGTTGTTCATGTTGAACGGTTTTCAGTTCTCCGACGTTACTTCGGAGTGAATTTGTTAAAACCAGTTATTGGCTTTCCTCCTTCTTGCTTTTGCACTAAAACTGGTGAGCCAGTGATCCCACTGGGGGTGTATAGCCAGAAGGGGAGGGGCCTTACACTTTTTAGTGTAATTGCTTTGTGTGGCCTCCGGAGGCAGTGCTATACACCCAATCGTCTGGGTCTCCCAATAGGAGCTAGAAGAAAAGGAATTTACGGTAAGTAACAAAATTCCCTTCTTTTTTTTTATTGTTTCTATGTAAACGTCATAGCTGACAACGTGGCAGCCTTTTCCCGCCGTTTTTTTCTGAAGGGGGTGGTCCCTATGATGTCATTTTCACTACTTATGATGTGTCTGATCTCTGTGGAACAGATTTGATGTTATTTTTAACCTGATGGTCCTGAGGAAGGGAGCAGGTGCTCCAGAAACGCGTAGACCTGTATGAAAATAAAGTGACATTGGTCTTCATCATCTGAATGAGTGATCTGTTGGCGCGGCAATTGAACACCCTTCTCTATTGCTCTCTGATGTCTGCCACTGGGTGGCTGCAGCCGTGGATCTTGTTTTACATGCACTTATAGTAGTTGTGACTGTCACAACTACATCAGGTGAGTGAGTTTACTCCCCCTTCCCCACCCCACATATATCGGGGTAAGACCCTATTTGCGCTTTTTTGTCCACAGCCTCCTTCTATAGATTTATGGGCATAAAATTTCAAATTTTGATAATTGCGAAATTTTCTAAATTTTCAGAAATAAAGTAAAAAAAAAATAAAATATCGGCCTAAATTTACCACTGACATGAAGTACAATTATGTCACGGAAAAAACAATGTTAGAATCGCCAGGATCCGTTGAAGCGTTCCAGAGTTATAACCTGTCAAAGTGACACTGGTCAGAAATGTAAAAAATGGCCCGGTCTTTAAGGTGAAAACAGGCTGGGGGCTGAAGGGGTTAATCTGGATATGGACCCCCTTATATTGAATATAGCCCCCTTGTGCTGGCACACATCCCCCAGTGATGCCACATGTCCCCCATTGATGGCACACGTCCCCTGTGTTTATGGGCCCCATGCAACTGCCCATAGTAAAATAAAAAACTCTTTACTTGCCTTCTCCAGCGCTGTCCTCCCTCATGTCTCCCTCCGTGCTGCTGAGCTCCTGAACTTCCTGGTTCTATCTGCCGGTCATGTGATCGGCACAGCAGAGTTACATAATCTCTGCTTGCGTGATCACAGCGGCACCAGGGAGACACACTGGAGGAGGTAAGTAAAGTGTTTTTATTTTGCTATGGGCAGCAGCATGGGGGCCATATCTAACACGGGGGAGGTGGTGGGGGGGGCACATATACCATGCGCCGCTCCCCCAGCCCATCACTGCTGTGCAGTTTCAGCACCACGGTGATGGACAGCAGCAGTGCATATTATATGAGCGGGAGCAGGAGATCTCCCGCTGCCTCCTGCAGCCTTCACCAGCCTCCAGCAGCCTGCCTTAGCCTCCAGCACCGCTCCAGAGCTGCCCCCACCTCCCCTGGACCCTGCAGTATATAATCCGTATATTCGGATTATAAAACTCACCCGCTACTTTCCCCCAAAATTTGGGGTAATAAATGTGCGTCTTATAAAGCGAAAAATACGGTATATTATCATTCCAGCAAGAACAGGGAACAATGTGCAGGGGGGAAAATACTTATTTGATACACTGACAATTTTGCAAGTTTTCCCACCTACAAAGAATGGAGAAGTCTGTAATTGTACACTTCACCTGTGAGAGACAGAATCTAAAAAAATCCGGAAAATCACATTGCATGATTTTAAATAATTAGCGTTTTATTGCATGAAAAAATACGTATTTGATACAATAGAAAAACAGAACTTAACCCCTTCAGCCCCCAGCCTATTTTGACCTTACGGATCTCGCCATTTTGCGCAATTCTGACAAGTGTCCCTTTATGAGGTTATAATTCGAACGCTTCAATGGATCCCGGCAATTCTGAGATTGTTTTTTCGTGACATATTGTACTTCATGAAAGCGGTAAACTTAGACCAATTTTTTTTTATTGCATTTTATTTTTGAAAATTTCGGAAATTTGGCGAAAACTTTGCAATTTTCAAAATTTGAAAATTTTATGCCCATAAATCGGAGATCTAACAGAAAATAGTTACTAAATAACATTTTCCACATGTCTACTTTACACCAGCGCAATTTATGAAACCTTTTTTTTTTTTTTTTGAAGGGGTTAAAGTTCATCAGCAATTTCTAATTTTTCCAACAAAATTTACAAAAAAAAAAATTTTTAGGGACCACATTTGGAAAGACTTTGAGGGGCCTAGATGACAGAAAATACCCAAAAGTGACACCATTCTAAAAACTGCACCCCTCACACTACTCAAAACCATATCCAAGAAGTTTATATCCTTATCCTTTATCCTTTAGATGCTTCACAGGAACCAAAGCAATGTGGAAAAAAATTAAAATTTTACTTTTTTACACAAAAATGTTACTTTACCCTTGTGAAAATGCTAAATTTTATGGCTATCAGGAAATAATGCACTATAAAATTTATTGTGCAATTTCTCCTCTGAGTACACAGATACCTCATTTGTGGGGGAAATCAAATGTTTGGGCGCACAGCAGGACTTGGAAGCTAAGGAGCGCCATTAAAATTTTCAAACTCAAAATTGTCAGGAATCGTTAGCGGATGCCATGTTGAGTTTGGAGACCCCCCCTGATGTGCATAAACAATGGAGCTCCCCCACAAGTGACCCTATTTTGGAAACTAGACCCGTCATGAAATTTATCTGATGTTTAGTGAGCACTTTGAACCCCTGGGGGCTTCACAGAAGTTTAGAACGTTGAGCAGTGAAAATTAAAAAAAACAATTTTTTTTTTTTTTTTTTTTTTTTTTTTTTTACGAGGGTATCAGGAAAAATTGCACCATAAACTTTATTGTGCAATTTCTCCTGAGTACACAGATACCTCATGTGGGGGAAATCAAATATTTGGGCGCACAGCAGGGCTCGAAAGGCAAGAAGCGCCATTTGACTTTAAATGGTAAATTATCTCCAAAAGTCAAATGGCGCTCTGACCGGCTGAATTTTGAACAGTAACAAAATTCGGGTCATTGTAGGGAAAGTTGTCTGCATTGTCCCTAAAATGGAGAAATTTATGAATGGCCTCAAACCGTTTGTGGCTCATGACCATGCCAAATATTGGAATTTGATATAAAATATCAGTACTCCAGTATTGGCGAATTTCTGGTTTCTTCACAATGCCCATGTGAAGGTCCATTTCCCAATATTTCATCATTTCTACAGAGTCAATGGGACTCCAAATAGAATATGATGAATTGGGGTTTCTTTGTCGCTCCATTGGGAGACCCAGACAATTGGGTGTATAGCTTCTGCCTCCGGAGGCCACACAAAGTATTACACTTAAAAAAGTGTAACCCCTCCCCTCTGCCTATACACCCTCCCGTGGATCACGGGCTCCTCAGTTTTATGCTTTGTGTGGAAGGAGGCACACATCCACTCATGCATTCCCATTTTAGTCATATCGGTTGGAAGAAAAGAGGGCCCCCACGGGGCCCCCGGCATGCTCCCTTCTCACCCCACTACGTCGGCGGTGCTGTTAAGGTTGAGGTACCCATTGCGGGTACAAAGGCCGGAGCCTCATGCCGTTTTCCTTCACCATCCCTTAGCGGCTCTGGGAGAAGTGGGATCCTGACCGGTCATCCATTTACTGGGACCGGGCTCCCTCCGCAGCCCCTGTGGGAATCTGTCGGACAGGAGTCTATGCATCCTCAGGGACCGGGCCCTGCATCTATAAGGTACTCTGTGTCCCCATGGGGACGGTGCATGGAGCGCTTGTTTCCCGGACGCTGCAGCAGCTGCTGATTTGTGAAGACCGGGACTTCCGCGCCGACCAAGCCTGCTTGTCGGCCGCGGTCTTAAATTTAGTCCCCGACTTCATTGCGGCCTAGTAGCATAACTCCCGCCCCCAGGCCTGCCAGTCAGGGGTAAGGGCGGGACGGCCGACCTGACGTCGGTGGTGAGGGCTGGAGCATCCTGTATGTTTCCTCCCCCCTCACTGATCACTGTGGGGCCCCTGATTCCTGCACTTTCATAGCGCCGCCCACGGCTCCCTCCTCCCCTGAGCTCCAGCAGCCATTTTTACTGCACATTCTGCCGGTGGAGGATTTTTCAGACGTGTTTCGAGAGATCTGTCGCCGCTGGGGAACGCCGGACGTCGATCTCATGGCGTCACGGCACAACAACAAGGTCCCGGCCTTCATGGCACGGTCTCAAGATCACAGAGCTCTGGCGGCGAACGCGTTAGTTCAGGACTGGTCGCAGTTTCGACTTCCTTATGTATTTCCTCCTCTGGCGATGCTGCCCAGAGTGTTACGCAAGATCAGATCCGACTGTCGTCGCGCCATTCTCGTCGCTCCAGATTGGCCGAGGCGGTCGTGGTACCCGGATCTGTGGCATCTCACGGTGGGTCAGCCGTGGGCGCTTCCAGACCGCCCAGACTTGCTGTCACAAGGGCCGTTTTTCCATCTGAATTCTGCGGCCCTCAACCTGACTGTGTGGCCATTGAGTCCTGGCTCCTAGCGTCTTCAGGGTTATCTCAGGATGTCATTGCCACTATGAGACAGGCCAGGAAACCAACGTCCGCCAAGATCTATTACATGTCTTGGCGGATCTTCTTGTCCTGGTGCTCTGATAATGGTTTTACTCCCTGGCCTTTTTGCCTTACCCATTTTTCTTTCATTCCTTCAATCCGGAATGGACAAGGGTTTGTCACTGGGCTCTCTCAAGGGACAAGTATCGGCGCTCTCAGTATTTTTTCAAAAGCGCCTGGCAAGGCTTCCGCAGGTCGGCACGTTCCTGCAGGGAGTTTGCCACATAGTTCCACCCTACAAGCGTCCGCTGGAACCCTGGGACCTTAACAGGGTGCTAACTGCTCTTCAGAAACCACCTTTCGAGCCGCTGCGGGATGTCTCTTTATCACGTCTTTCGCAGAAGGTGGCATTTCTAGTGGCAGTTACCTCACTCCGAAGAGTGTCGGAGCTTGCAGCGCTGTCATGCAAAGCCCCCTTCCTGGTTTTTCACCAGGATAAGGTGGTTCTGCGTCCTGTACCGGAATTTCTCCCTAAGGTGGTATCTGCTTTTCATCTCAATCAGGATATCTCCTTACCTTAATTTTGCCCTCATCCAGTTCACCAATGTGAAAAGGATTTGCATTCATTAGATCTAGTGAGAGCACTCTGGCTCTACGTGTCTCGCACGGCGCCCCTGCGCCGTTCAGATGTGCTCTTTGTCCTTGTCGCTGGCCAGCGTAAGGGTTCGCAGGCTTCCAAGTCAACCTTGGCTCGGTGGATCAAGGAACCGATTCTCGAAGCCTACCGTTCTTCTGGGCTTCCGCTTCCTTCAGGGCTGAAAGCCCATTCTACCAGAGCCGTGGGTGCGTCCTGGGCATTGCGGCACCGGGCTACGGCTCAGCAGGTGTCAGGCAGCTACGTGGTCTAGTCTGCACACTTTCACGAAGCACTATCAAGTGCATACCTATGCTTCGGCAGACGCCAGTCTAGGTAGGCGAGTCCTTCAGGCGGCGGTGGCCCACCTGTAAGAGGGGGACGTTTCGGCTCTTTTTATTGAGGTATTCTTTTACCCACCCAATTGTCTGGGTCTCCCAATGGAGCGACAAAGAAGGGAATTTTGTTTACTTACCGTAAATTCCTTTTCTTCGTCGCTCCATTGGGAGACCCAGACGATTGGGTGTATAGCTACTGCCTCCGGAGGCCACACAAAGCAATTACACTAAAAAGTGTAAGGCCCCTCCCCTTCTGGCTATACACCCCCAGTGGGATCACTGGCTCACCAGTTTTCGGCTTTGTGCGAAGGAGGTCAGACATCCACGCATAGCTCCACTGTTTAGTCAGCAGTAGCTGCTGACTATATCGGATGGAAGAAAAGAGGGCCCATATGGGGCCCCCAGCATGCTCCCTTCTCACCCCACTGGTGGTTTGTAAGGTTGAGGTACCTATTGCTGGTACGGCGGCTGGAGCCCACATGCTGTTTTCCTTCCCCATCCCCCTGAGGGGCTCTGAGGAAGTGGGATCTTACCGGCCCCAAAGCCCTGAGGCCGGGCTCCATCCACAGACCCATTGAACCTGCTGGATGTGGAGCGGGAGTGCCGTTCAGGGACATGGCCCTGCACAATTCAGGTACTCTGTGTCCCCGTACACACAGGCACAGCACACTCCAGACTTGCTGGGTGTGCTAGTGCGCCGGGGACAGTAAAGGGTTACAGTCACTGCAGCCTAGCTGAGTGACTTTATTTATTGGGAACTACCGCGCCGGACGCTCCGGGAGCGGCGGCGCGGCTGCGACTTGTAGTGCGCCGGGGACTTAGCGCCGACCGCGCTTTTACGGCGGCGGCGCTTATAAATCCAGTCCCCGGCTTTTGCGGCCTAGCTCAGCTTCGTTCCCGCCCCCACCCTGTCAATCAGCAGCGCCGAGGGCTGGAGCCTTATTTACATGCTCCAGCCCTCTCACTAGACACTGTGGGACGCCGGTTTCCCGCTCTGACTTGGGGCACGCCCACGGCCCGCCCCTACTCACACGAGCTGGAGAAGGACGCCGGCAGCCATTCCTGCAGCCCGAGCTGAGAGAACGGACTCTGGGCAACCAACAGGACTAGGGCGACCACACACCCGCTTATAGGCGGGCGGTAAGCGGCACCTGGGGTGCTGACACTAAATACCGCAGTTTGTCTATTTGTATTTTAAGTACACTGCATAGGTCGCTATTTTGGGCTATATGCCCTCTTAGATGGCGACACATCAGCAGCAGGAAAGCATGGGTGCTAAGGCACAGGCTTTCTATGCTGCTTGTATGGCACGTACTGAAGTGTTCATGTGTATTTATGCTTGTATGCTATACACTGCACTGTACGGTCGCTAGTCTTGGCTATATTCGCCATAGAATGGCTAGACTACAGCAGCAGAAAAGCAAGGGTGCTGAGGCACAGGTTTTTTTCTATGCTGCTTGTATTGCAGGTGTTGCAGTGTTCATTTGTACTTATGCTTGTATGCTATACATTGCACTGTATGGTCGCTATTCTGGGCTATATTCCCCTAGATGGCTAGTCTACAGCAGCAGAAAAGCAGGCTTTCTATGCTGCTTGTATTGCATGTGCTGCAGTGTTCATTTGTACTTTATGCTTGTATGATATACATTGCACTGTACGGTCGCCATTCTTGGCTCTATAAGTCGGCAGCAGCATATAAGCAACACAGGCTTTCGATGCTGTTTTTGCTGCATGTGATACTGTTCCACGGCACTGCTCCCCATTGGGTGCAATGCTCCCCTGTAGCACTTGGTCAGCCGGGGTCTCTACTTGACGTGGCCAAAAGAACCACCTCTCAACCCTGTCCAAGGACAGGGACAGAGTTGCAATGGGATAGAGACTTGCAGTCCGGACAGGCCATGGGCAATCTGGATCATTGCTCCCTGGCCACCCTCACTTGGAATAAAATCGGTGCTCCGGGGGGGTCCCAGGAGGCTCTCTGTATGATGAGGCAGACGTAGCTCATCAGGACTTTGATCCTGACACCGCTCTCACTCCGGATACACCGGATGGTGACGCCATAAGGAATGATCCTATAGCGTCCATCAATGGAATGTTGGATCTTTTCTCCCTCAGCTCCCCCAGCGGAGGAGTCAGCTTCACAGCAGGAGAAGTCCCATTTCAGTAGCTCAAACGTATATTGAGTATTGTTCTGGCCACGCTGACTTCAGAGAAGCAGTCCAGGAACACCACGCTTCCCAGATAAGCGTTTTCTCCAAACGTATTAAGGATACATGTTATCACTTTCCCCCTGACGTGGTCAGGCGTTGGACCCAGGGTCCAAAGGTGGATTCTACAATCTCCAGGCTTGCGGCTAGAGCCATAGTTGCAGTGGAGATGGGACTTCACTTACAGATGCCATTGACAGACAGATGGACTCTGGTTGAAATCTGTCTATGAGGCTATCGGCGTGTCGGTTGCTCCGGCATTCACAGCCGTATGGGCACCCTAAGCTTTTCAGCTGTTCTTGCGCAGCTGGTCTTGAGCACAGGTACATCTGTGCCGCAGGGGCGTCCGTATCCTCGCAATGTCTGCATTGCGACTTACCCTATTAATGCTGTCCTGGAAGGACAGTCGAGGTTTCGGTCCTTCCCAGGCTCGGGCAGGTCCCAATTGTCCTCGTCCAAAAGGGCTGAAAAGCCTCAGAGGGGCTCAGCTGCCGGCCGGGCTCAATCACGCCCAAGGAAGGCAGCCGGAGGAACCGCTACCAAGGCGGTCTCCTCATGACTCTCAGCTCTCTCATCTTTCCGCATCCGCGGTTGATGGCAGACTCGCGCGCCTTTGGCGACATTTAGCTGCCACAGGTCACAGACCGGTGGGTGAGGGACAGTGTGCCCACGTGCACAGGACAGAGTTCTGTTCTCGTCCTCCGACTCGATTCTTCAGAACGTCCCCACCTCCCCACCGAGCAGATGCTCTTCTGCAGGCAGAAGGAGTGGTAATCCCGGTTCCTCTTCAGGAACAAGACACGGTTTTCCTCCAATCTGGTTGTGGTGCCAAACAAGGATGGCTCTTTCCGTTCCGTTCTGGACCTAAAACTGCTCAACAAGCACGTGGAGGCCAGGCGGTTCCGGATGATACCCTCCGCTCCGTCATTGCCTCAATGTCTCAAGGAAATTTCCTAGCATCAATAGACATCAAAGATGCTTATCTCCACGTGCCGATTGCTACAGAGCACCAATGTTTTTCTACATTTCGTGATAGGAAACGACCATCTTCAGTTCGTAGCTCTGCCATTCGGGCTGGCGACAGCCCCACGGGTGTTCGCCAAGGTCATGACGGCAGTGGTAGCAGTCTTGCACTCACAGGGACACTCTGTGATCCCTTACTTGGACGATCTACTTGTCAAGGCACCCTCTCAAGAGGCATGCCAACTCAGTCTGAATGTTGCGCTGGAGACTCTCCAGACGTTCGGGTGGATCATCAACTTCTCAAAGTCAAACCTGTCACGACCCAATCACTAACGTATCTTGGCATGGAGTTTCATACCCTCTCAGCGGTAGTGAAGCTTCCGCTGGACAAGCAGCGGTCACTACAGACTGGGGTGCAGACTCTCCTTCAAGGTCAGTCGCACTTCTTAAGACGCCTCATGCACTTCCTCGGGAAGATAGTGGCGGCAATGGAGGCGGTTCCGTTTGCGCAGTTTCATCTGCGTCCACTTCAATGGGACATTCTCCGCCAATGAGACGGGAAGTCAACATCCTTGTACAGGAAAGTATCCCTTTCACAGACGGCAAAGACTCTCTGCAGTGGTGGCTTCTTCCCACCTCATTATCACAGGGAAGATCCTTCCTACCACCGTCTTGGGCGGTGGTCGCGACAGACGCGAGTCTGTCAGGGTGGGGAGCGGTTTTTCTCCACCACAGGGCTCAGGGTCCGTGGACTCAGCAGGAGTCCACCCTTCAGATCAATGTTCTGGTAATCAGAGCAGTGTATCTTGCCCTACTAGCCTTCCAGCAGTGGCTGGAAAGAAAGCAGATCCGAATTCAATCGGACAATCCACAGCGGTGGCATACATCAATCACCAAGGGGGGACAAGCAGTCGGCAAGCCTTCCAGGAAGTCCGGCGGATTCTGATGTGGGTGGATGCCACGGCCTCCACCATATCCGCAGTTCACATCCCCGGCGTAGAAAACTGGGAGGCAGACTTCCTCAGTCGCCAGGGCATGGACGCAGGGGAATGGTCCCTTCACCCGGACGTGTTTCAGGAAATCTGTCGCCGCTGGGGAAGGCCGGACGTCGACCTAATGGCGTCCCGGCACAACAACAAGGTCCCAACCTTCATGGCACGGTCTCGCGATCAAAGAGCGCTGGCGGCAGACGCCCTAGTGCAAGATTGGTCGCAGTTCCGGCTCCCTTATGTGTTTCCACCTCTGGCACCCTTGCCCAGAGTGCTACGCAAGATCAGATCCGATTGCAGCCGCGTCATACTCGTCGCCCCAGACTGGCCGAGGAGGGAGTGGTATCCGGATCTGTGGCAGCTCACGGTCGGCCAACCGTGGGCACTACCAGACCGACCAGACTTACTGTCCCAAGGGCCGTTTTTCCATCGGAATTCTGCGGCCCTGAACCTGACACTGTGGCCATTGAGTCCTGGATCCTAGCGTCTTCAGGATTATTCCACGGGGTCGTTGCCACCATGAGACAGGCTAGGAAGCCCACGTCCGCTAAGAACCACAGAACGTGGAGGATATTCTTATCCTGGTGCTCTGCTCAGGGAGTGTCTCCCTGGCCATTTGCATTGCCTACCTTTCTTTCTTTCCTGCAATCTGGGTTAGAAAAAGGTTTGGCGCTCGGCTCCCTTAAAGGTCAGGTATCGGCGCTATCCGTCTTTTTTCAGAGGCGTTTAGCACGCCTTCCTATGGTGCGCACGTTCCTACAGGGGGTTTGCCATATCGTTCCCCCGTGCAAGCGGCCGTTAGATCCATGGGATCTGAACAGGGTACTAGTTGCCCTCCAGAAGCCGCCCTTCGAGCCTCTGAGGGAGGTTTCACTTTCTAGACTATCCCAGAACGTGGCTTTTCTGGTAGCGATCACATCTCTTCGGAGAGTGTCTGAGCTGGCAGCGCTGTCATCCAAGACTCCCTTCCTGGTCTTCCACCAGGACAAGGTAGTGCTGCGCCCCATTCAGGAGTTTCTCCCGAAGGTGGTATCCTCTTTTCATCTTAATCAGGATATCTCCTTGCCTTCGTTTTGTCCTCATGCAGTTCATCGGTATGAGAAGGATTTACATTTGTTAGATCTGGTGAGAGCACTCAGAATCTACATTTCCCGCACGGCGCCCTTGCGCCGTTCGGATGCACTCTTTGTCCTTGTCGCTGGTCAGCGCAAAGGGTCGCAGGCTTCTAAGGCCGCCCTGGCTCGATGGATCAAGGAACCAATTCTTGAAGCCTACCGTTCTGCTGGGCTTCCGGTTCCATCAGGGCTGAAGGCCCATTCAACCAGAGCCGTGGGTGCTTCCTGGGCATTACGACACCAGGCTACGGCTCAACAGGTGTGCCAGGCAGCTACCTGGTCGAGTCTGCACACTTTCACCAAACATTATCAGGTGCATACCTATGCTTCGGCGGACGCCAGCCTAGGTAGAAGAGTCCTGCAGGCGGCAGTTGCCTCCCCGTAGGGGAGGGCTGTCTTTGCAGCTCTAACATGAGGTATTTCTTTACCCACCCAGGGACAGCTTTGGGACGTCCCAATCGTCTGGGTCTCCCAATGGAGCGACGAAGAAGGGAATTTTGTTACTTACCGTAAATTCCTTTTCTTCTAGCTCCTATTGGGAGACCCAGCACCCGCCCTGTTGTCCTTCGGGATTTTTGGGTTGTTTCGGGTACACATGTTGTTCATGTTGAACGGTTTTTCAGTTCTCCGATGTTACTCGGAGTGAATTTGTTTAAACCAGTTATTGGCTTTCCTCCTTCTTGCTTTTGCACTAAAACTGGTGAGCCAGTGATCCCACTGGGGGTGTATAGCCAGAAGGGGAGGGGCCTTACACTTTTTAGTGTAATGCTTTGTGTGGCCTCCGGAGGCAGTAGCTATACACCCAATCGTCTGGGTCTCCCAATAGGAGCTAGAAGAAAAGGAATTTACGGTAAGTAACAAAATTCCCTTCTTCTTCTAGCTCCTATTGGGAGACCCAGCACCCGCCCCTGTTCCCTTCGGGCTGGTTGTTCTTTTGTGTACACATGTTGTTCATGTTGAATTGTTCTTTTGGTTCAAGGTTTTCAGTTCTCCGAACATCCTTCGGATTGAATTTACCCTAGACCAATTTATAAGTTTTCTCCTTCCTGCTTTTGCACCAAAACTGAGGAGCCCGTGATCCACGGGAGGGTGTATAGGCAGAGGGGAGGGGTTACACTTTTTTAAGTGTAATACTTTGTGTGGCCTCCGGAGGCAGAAGCTATACACCCAATTGTCTGGGTCTCCCAATAGGAGCTAGAAGAAAAGGAATTTACGGTAAGTAAACAAAATTCCCTTCTTTCAGCTAAAAATTGCTGGGCATACAGATTAGTTTGCTCCACCATAAGACTGACAATTGACTCAATTTCCCTTGCACTGACTCCACGACTCCGACTCCCACATATATTGCTTATAGTTAAGTGAAAAATGTATTGTAGTACAATGTGATCAGACATTTAATCATTTTTGATACAATAATCAAGATATTTAGAATATAAGATATATTTATTGGAATGCTACTTTAGAACACAACTGTAATTTGTAAACATGTAATACACTAATATACAGTAGATTACATATATATCGTGTGTACGTATGTGTATATACTGTATTTTTCGGACTTTAAGACACACCCTGGTTTTAGGCTATGTGCACACGTTGCGTTTTTTTTCAGCGCGGAAAAAAACGCACCCTCTGGCAGAGGGGAGAATTGTAAACAATGCGTTTTGGAAAAAACGCATCAAACGCGTGCGGTTTTCGTGCGGTTTTCTTCAGGAGCGTTTTTGACCACATGATCCAGTGACTGTGCCACAGTACATCCAGTACGCAGTGCCAGCCTTCCTGCAGAGATGTGAGTGTTGTCCACGGGAGAACGCAGCTGCCCATGCCCACGATTTGGGTTCAGGCTGCTGTGGACTTTAGCTCTATTCTACGTGCAGAGAACACTCTTGTCTCCGCAGCATAAATTTACATGCTGAGGCTCAGGAAGCCACGCCACAGGTCAGTTTATGCTGCGGAGAAAAGAAGCACAGTGGGCACGGGATTTCTAAAATTCCTTCCACTGCACTTCTACTGCACAACGCAGCGCTATGGACGCAGGGAAAACACTGCGCCCATAATGCTGCAAACCCTGATTGTGGGCACACAGTGTAAAATGTGTCAATGGATGTCAAATATATATATGTGTATGTGTATATGTGTGTGTATATATAATATATATAATTACGTCCCATCCCCCCCTGCATATTCTAAGCTGGCGCCCTTTAGTGCCTTTCATGTGGCACTAAAGGGTGCCTAGCCTTGTATTTAGCCCAAAAAAAAATAAAATAAATGACGTGGTGTCCCCCCTATTTTTGATAGCCAGTCAGGGTAAAGCAGACAGCTGTAGCCTGCAAACCACAGCTGACAGCTTCATCTTGTCTGGTGATCAATTTGGAGGGCTCCCCAAGCTGTGTTGCTGTGTTTTTTGTTTTTTTTTTTTTGTTTTTTTTTATATAATTAAAAAAAAAAAGTGGGGTCCCCCCCCAAATTAGATCACCAGCCAAGGTGAAGCTGACAGCTGGGGTCTGGTATTCTCAGGATGGGAAGAGCCATGGTTATTGGACTTCCCAGCCTAAAAATAGCAGGCCACAGCCGCCCCAGAAGTGGCGCATCCATTAGATGCGCCAATCCTGGCGCTTCGCCCCAACTCATCCCGCGCCCTGGTGCGGTGGCAAATGGGGTAATAAATGGTGTTGATACCAGATGTGTAATGTCACCTGGCATCAAGCCCAGCAATTAGTGATGTCACGGCGTCTATTTGATACCAGACATAGCTAATTGACAGTAATAGCAAAAGAAATTGACAACCAAAAACATTTATTTGAAAAAACACTCCCCAAAAACATATCCTCTTTCACCAATTTATTGAAAAGAAAAAAAATTGGGTCCGCAGTATCCATTTTTGACATCTCACGTCGCCTCTGGACCTTCTAGAATATGGGGGGCACGCTCAGGGAACATGTCCCCAATTTTCTAGTAGTGCAGACCCTCCATAGTGCAGACCCTCCATTTGAGTAGAGTGGGTGCAAAGAATCTGCACCCACTCTCCCCGGGTCACAACTGTAGTGTGCCGAGCAGCAGCAGCCAGCGCAGCTCACACTGAACACAGGAAGCTGTCAGCTGCTGGGCACATGTGACCGGCGCGCACTGAAGGAGGAGGGGGCCGCGGGGGATCAGCACGGTGACAGGTACAGGGGTTACCGGGGGACACCGGAGGTGACCTGGCAGGGCCTGGGGAGCAGTTTTCTGTCGCATGTGTTATTGCACATGCGACAGAAACAGAGGAGTAGGGTGGCTGGTGCGCTGCTGTGCGCGCGGCAATGTTGTATTTTCGGGAGGGGCGTCTGGGCGGGCACTTTGACGACACCGGGGGCTTTCCTGAACTTTGCCAGGAAGTGAGGTCAACAGGAAACCTCTTGACCTCACTTCCAGGTAAATGCCTGCGTTCTCTATGCCGACAAAGCCCACGGACCGCAACAAAAAATCAGCTCACTTCGGTGTAGCTGCGTTCTGACCCACATCATTGATTTCAATGGGGGAGAGAACGTAGCCACAACGCACAAAAGTGACATGCTGCTTTTCTTTCTGCACCGATTTTTGGCATCCAAAACGCTGTGTTTAGAAACGCAGCGTGTGCACTGATTTTTCGGCTTTCTCATACTTTGCTGGGAAAGCTGAACGCATGCAATTTGCCACTGAAACGCTGCTGTTCTAAACGCAGCTGTTATAAACGCAGCGTTTCCGCGGTAAAAAATGCAATGTGTGCACACAGCATACGAGGAGGAAAGTAGGAAAATGTGCAAAAAATGTGGTCATGACACACTGTTATGGAGCGAGGATCTGCTGCTGACACTGTTATGGGGGTAATGTCCCCAAATTCTCTACTAAGGTGCAGCATCCTGGTAATGATCCTCCTGCCTTGTATATACAGTATATGTCCCTCATCCTGCTATATAGTCATCCTGCCATATGGCCGCATCCTGCTATATACTGGCATATGCCCCCATCCTGCTATATGACCTCCTCCTGCGATATGCCCCCCCCATCCTCCTGCGATATGCCCCCCCCATCCTCCTGCGATATGCCCCCCCCATCCTCCTGCGATATGCCCCCCCATCATCCTGCGATATGCCCCCCCATCATCCTGCGATATGCCCCCCCCATCATCCTGCGATATGCCCCCCCCATCCTGCGATATGCCCCCCCCCCATCCTGCGATATGCCCCCCCCATCCTGCGATATGCCTTCCCCCCCCCCCCCCCACCCATCCTGCTGATATGCACCCCATCCTGCTCATAATATGCCCCCATCCTAGTGTATGGCCGCATCCTGTGGCACATAAAAAAAAAATTAAACGTTCATACACCTCACCTTACCTCACTCCCTGCAGCATCGCTCGTCCTCCCGTCTGTGTCAGCTGCAGCGCCGCTGAGTGGAGCCGTCCCCGTTACCCTGCTGCATCGCGATCATCTACTGTGTCTGCCGGCGGCTGGGTGGAGACTAGCGGCGCACACAGCGATGACGTCATCGCTGTGCGCACATGTCCACACGCAGCTGCCGGCACAGACACAGGAGATGATCGCGATGCAGCAGGGTAACGGGGACGGCTCCACTCAGCGGCACTGCAGCTGACAGTTATAGGTTTTTAATTTAAAAAGTGTATATAAAGTGATAAAAAAAATTGTTTAAAAGAACAGAGAGTCCTCAGTGGTTGATACCTTTTTAATGGCTAACTGAAAAGATGGTAATAATTGCAAGCTTTCGAGACTACTCAGGTCTCTTCATCAGGCATGGTATAACACAAAATCTGAAGTCACATATTTATACACAACAGGACTTAGAATAGTGCAGTAAAAAAAAAAAAAAATGTATTGTATCTTGTATCAAAATGGAGGATACCAGAATGTACCGCATCTTTATGGAAGTAAAGACACTTCTGAAGAAACGCGCACAACTGGACAGCGACATATTTTTCTTATATTCTTTTTTTTTTTTTTTTTTTTTTTTTTTTTTTTACTGCACTATTCTAATTCCTGTTGTGTATAAATGTGACTCTTCAGATTTTGTGTTATACCATGCCTGATGAAGAGACCTGAGTAGTCTCGAAAGCTTGCAATTATTACCATCTTTTCAGTTAGCCATTAAAAGGTATCAACCACGGAGGACTCTGTTCTTTTAAACAATTTTTTTTATCTCTACTGGCTAACACGGTACAAAGATATATTTTACTTGTATATAAAGTGAATAAGTGATAAAATTATTGTAATAGTGTCAATGTTTATAGATTTCTAAGTAATATAATAACACTTTCTCAGTTATTTGATGTCACCAACGTTCATGGAGAATGGAAAAACTCGGAGGATAAAGAGCTCTACCTGAGGCAAGTTGAGAGTGGAGGCAAGGTTGGTTATTCGACGCTCAAACAAGCTCCTTTGGAATCAATTTATCCAAGAAAACTAATCCGACTATCAATATTTCAAGCTTAAGCCAGCACTTCGCAATCGCAAACCACACATGATACTGTCTGAATCTTTACCCGAGATTTCAAAGCAAACCTCTTCTTTCGTGTCATATTCTCCTGAACGCACACCGAAATACAAAAGAGTAAGCACTACAACAGCAACTTTCCTGGTACTGAAAAACAACAACATTTCTACACATAAAGCAAATAAAGTGCTTGCAACCATTGCTGAACAAGGTCATGATGTACTGGTTCAAAGTCAGTCGGGTGTCTGGAGACGAATAATCTCAGGACAGAAAATGAAAACCAACATTTTTGAAAACCTTCAAAGCAAAGATCCCTATTGTCTCCTCTTCGATGGTAAAAGAATCCAAGGGGAAGAGTATCAAGTAGTTCTGCTGAAAAATACCACAACCGAAATCAAACTCTGTATTTTGAAATGTGAGAATAGTTCTGCCATGGCTATTCACAAGGAACTACATCAGCTAATTGATGAATACGACGCTTGGGAAAATATTCGCATGATGATCTGCGACACGGCAGCAGTAAATACTGGTCGTTTGAATGGGATTGTAACGCTGATACGGGATGATGTCTTGAGAAAGGGCTTTCAGAAGCCACAATACATTGGCTGTCAACACCATGTACTCGACCTCCTACTGAAGCACGTCATGAATTTTCTTATTCCAGAGTCAACGAAGAAACAGAACTCCATTATTTCTTCATTGACAAATTAACAGAAAACTATGCCTCACTTCAGATTGATTACCACCAAGTTGCAACAGATGATGTTAACACAGGCGAGAATCCTGGATGGCGAGATGATTTCAAGTTCTTATATGAACTATGTCAGGCATATCGTCATTACAAAACATCACGTTGGCCTCGAATCAGTTGGAAAAAACTCCCAAACCTGCACATGGCAAGATTGAACTCGCGAGCTGTATATGCTGTTATAGCATTTTTTTCTGATACCAGAGTGGCGCCGCGTCCTCGGTATAGCATGCGACTTCATCTGCTATGAATGGGCAAATACCTGGTTCCAGTCGCAACACTACAACGAAGCGTCCTTCAATGAACTGTCAACCTCACTCACCAAGACAAAGTGCAAGAAGGCAATTAAGTGTTTGAAGGTGCACTGGTTGGTCAAGGAGTCATTAATTGACATTCCCAGATCTAACCAAAATGCTGAATGTGCTGTAAAACTGATGGAGCAACTACAAGCGAAATTGAATTTTTGAATTTAAAATTCATAGGAAAAATAATTTCTTCGGCGCTCTATTGGGAGACCCAGACGATTGGGTGTATAGCACTGCCTCCGGAGGCCACACAAAGCAATTACACTAAAAAGTGTAAGGCCCCTCCCCTTCTGGCTATACACCCCCAGTGGGATCACTGGCTCACCAGTTTTCGGCTTTGTGCGAAGGAGGTCAGACATCCACGCATAGCTCCACTGTTTAGTCAGCAGTAGCTGCTGACTATATCGGATGGAAGAAAAGAGGGCCCATATGGGGCCCCCAGCATGCTCCCTTCTCACCCCACTGGTGGTTTGTAAGGTTGAGGTACCTATTGCTGGTACGGCGGCTGGAGCCCACATGCTGTTTTCCTTCCCCATCCCCCTGAGGGGCTCTGAAGAAGTGGGATCTTACCGGCCCCAAAGCCCTGAGGCCGGGCTCCATCCACAGACCCATTGAACCTGCTGGATGTGGAGCGGGAGTGCCGTTCAGGGACATGGCCCTGCACCATTCAGGTACTCTGTGTCCCCGTACACACAGGCACAGCACACTCCAGACTTGCTGGGTGTGCTAGTGCGCCGGGGACAGTAAAGGGTTACAGTCACTGCAGCCTAGCTGAGTGACTTTATTTATTGGGAACTACCGCGCCGGACGCTCCGGGAGCGGCGACGCGGCTGGGACTTGTAGTGCGCCGGGGACTTAGCGCCGACCGCGCTTTTACGGCGGCGGCGCTTATAAATCCGGTCCCCGGCTTTTGCGGCCTAGCTCAGCTTCGTTCCCGCCCCCACCCTGTCAATCAGCAGAGCCGAGGGCTGGAGCCTTATTTACATGCTCCAGCCCTCTCACTGGACACTGTGGGACGCCGGTTTCCCGCTCTGACTTGGGGCACGCCCACGGCCCGCCCCTACTCACACGAGCTGGAGAAGGACGCCGGCAGCCATTCCTGCAGCCCGAGCTGAGAGAACGGACTCTGGGCAACCAACAGGACTAGGGCGACCACACACCCGCTTATAGGCGGGCGGTAAGCGGCACCTGGGGTGCTGACACTAAATACCGCAGTTTGTCTATTTGTATTTTAAGTACACTGCATAGGTCGCTATTTTGGGCTATATGCCCTCTTAGATGGCGACACATCAGCAGCAGGAAAGCATGGGTGCTAAGGCACAGGCTTTCTATGCTGCTTGTATTGCACGTACTGAAGTGTTCATGTGTATTTATGCTTGTATGCTATACACTGCACTGTACGGTCGCTAGTCTTGGCTATATTCGCCATGGAATGGCTAGACTACAGCAGCAGAAAAGCAGGAGTGCTGAGGCACAGGTTTTTTTTCTATGCTGCTTGTATTGCAGGTGTTGCAGTGTTCATTTGTACTTATGCTTGTATGCTATACATTGCACTGTATGGTCGCTATTCTGGGCTATATTCCCCTAGATGGCTAGTCTACAGCAGCAGAAAAGCAGGCTTTCTATGCTGCTTGTATTGCATGTGCTGCAGTGTTCATTTGTACTTTATGCTTGTATGATATACATTGCACTGTACGGTCGCCATTCTTGGCTCTATAAGTCGGCAGCAGCATATAAGCAACACAGGCTTTCGATGCTGTTTTTGCTGCATGTGATACTGTTCCACGGCACTGCTCCCCATTGGGTGCAATGCTCCCCTGTAGCACTTGGTCAGCCGGGGTCTCTACTTGACGTGGCCAAAAGAACCACCTCTCAACCCTGTCCAAGGACAGGGACGGAGTTGCAATGTGATAGAGACTTGCAGTCCGGACAGGCCATGGGCAATCTGGATCATTGCTCCCTGGCCACCCTCACTTGGAATAAAATCGGTGCTCCGGGGGGGTCCCAGGAGGCTCTCTGTATGATGAGGCAGACGTAGCTCATCAGGACTTTGATCCTGACACCGCTCTCACTCCGGATACACCGGATGGTGACGCCATAAGGAATGATCCTTTAGCGTCCATCAATGGAATGTTGGATCTTTTCTCCCTCAGCTCCCCCAGCGGAGGAGTCAACTTCACAGCAGGAGAAGTCCCATTTCAGTAGCTCAAACGTATATTGAGTATTGTTCTGGCCACGCTGACTTCAGAGAAGCAGTCCAGGAACACCACGCTTCCCAGATAAGCGTTTTCTCCAAACGTATTGAGGATACACGTTATCACTTTCCCCCTGACGTGGTCAGGCGTTGGACCCAGGGTCCAAAGGTGGATTCTCCAATCTCCAGGCTTGCGGCTAGAGCCATAGTTGCAGTGGAGATGGGACTTCACTTACAGATACCAACAGACAGATGGACTCTGGTTGAAATCTGTCTATGAGGCTATCGGCGTGTCGGTTGCTCCGGCATTCACAGCCGTATGGGCACCCTAAGCTTTTCAGCTGTTCTTGCGCAGCTGGTCTTGAGCACAGGTACATCTGTGCCGCAGGGGCGTCCGTATCCTCGCAATGTCTGCATTGCGACTTACCCTATTAATGCTGTCCTGGAAGGACAGTCGAGGTTTCGGTCCTTCCCAGGCTCGGGCAGGTCCCAATTGTCCTCGTCCAAAAGGGCTGAAAAGCCTCAGAGGGGCTCAGCTGCCGGCCGGGCTCAATCACGCCCAAGGAAGGCAGCCGGAGGAACCGCTACCAAGGCGGTCTCCTCATGACTCTCAGCTCTCTCATCTTTCCGCATCCGCGGTTGATGGCAGACTCGCTCGCCTTTGGCGACATTTAGCTGCCACAGGTCACAGACCGGTGGGTGAGGGACAGTGTGCCCACGTGCACAGGACAGAGTTCTGTTCTCGTCCTCCGACTCGATTCTTCAGAACGTCCCCACCGAGCAGATGCTCTTCTGCAGGCAGAAGGAGTGGTAATCCCGGTTCCTCTTCAGGAACAAGACACGGTTTTCCTCCAATCTGGTTGTGGTGCCAAACAAGGATGGCTCTTTCCGTTCCGTTCTGGACCTAAAACTGCTCAACAAGCACGTGGAGGCCAGGCGGTTCCGGATGAAACCCTCCGCTCCGTCATTGCCTCAATGTCTCAAGGAAATTTCCTAGCATCAATAGACATCAAAGATGCTTATCTCCACGTGCCGATTGCTACAGAGCACCAATGTTTTTCTACATTTCGTGATACGAAACTACTATCTTCAGTTCGTAGCTCTGCCATTCGGGCTGGCGACAGCCCCACGGGTGTTCGCCAAGGTCATGACGGCAGTGGTAGCAGTCTTGCACTCACAGGGACACTCTGATCCCTTACTTGGACGATCTACTTGTCAAGGCACCCTCTCAGGAGGCATGCCAACTCAGCCTGAATGTTGCGCTGGAGACTCTCCAGACGTTCGGGTGGATCATCAACTTCTCAAAGTCAAACCTGTCACGACCCAATCACTAACGTATCTTGGCATGGAGTTTCATACCCTCTCAGCGGTAGTGAAGCTTGACAAGCTTGACAAGCTGGACAAGCAGCGGTCACTACAGACTGGGGTGCAGACTCTCCTTCAAGGTCAGTCGCACTTCTTAAGACGCCTCATGCACTTCCTCGGGAAGATAGTGGCGACAATGGAGGCGGTTCCGTTTGCGCAGTTTCATCTGCGTCCACTTCAATGGGACATTCTCCGCCAATGAGACGGGAAGTCGACATCCCTGGACAGGAAAGTCTCCCTTTCCCAGACGGCCAAGGACTCTCTGCAGTGGTGGCTCCTTTCCACCTCATTATCACAGGGAAGATCCTTCCTACCACCGTCCTGGGCGGTGGTCACGACAGACGCGAGTCTGTCGGGGGGGAGCAGTGTTTCTCCACCACAGGGCTCAGGGTACGTGGACTCAGCAGGAGTCCATCCTTCAGATCAATGTTCTGGAAATCAGAGCAGTGTTTCTTGCCCTACTAGCCTTCCAGCAGTGGCTGGAAGGGAAGCAGATCCGAATTCAATCGGACAACTCCACAGCGGTGGCATAAATCAATCACCAAGGGGGGACTCGCAGTCGGCAAGCCTTCCAGGAAGTCCGGCGCATTATGATGTGGGTGGAAGCCACGGCCTCCACCATATTCGCAGTTCACATCCCCGGCGTAGAAAACTGGGAAGCAGACTTCCTCAGTCGCCAGGGCATGGACACAGGGGAATGGTCCCTTCACCCGGACGTGTTTCAGGAAATCTGTCGCCGATGGGGAAGGCCGGACGTCGACCTAATGGCGTCCCGGCACAACAACAAGGTCCCATCCTTCATGGCACGGTCTCGCGATCAAAGAGCTCTAGCAGCAGACGCCCTAGTGCAAGATTGGTCGCAGTTCCGGCTCCCTTATGTGTTTCCACCTCTGACACTCTTGCCCAGAGTGCTACGCAAGATCAGATCCGACTGCAGCCGCGTCATACTCGTCGCCCCAGACTGGCCGAGGAGGGCGTGGTATCCGGATCTGTGGCATCTCACGGTCGGCCAACCGTGGGCACTACCAGACCGACCAGACTTACTGTCCCAAGGGCCGTTTTTCCATCGGAATTCTGCGGCCCTCAACCTGACTGCGTGGCCATTGAGTCCTGGATCCTAGCGTCTTCAGGCTTATCCCAAGGGGTCGTTGCCACCATGAGACAGGCTAGGAAGCCCACGTCTGCTAAGATCTACCACAGAACGTGGAGGATATTCTTATCCTGGTGCTCTGCTCAGCGAGTGTCTCCCTGGCCATTTGCATTACCTACCCTTCTTTCTTTCCTGCAATCTGGGTTAGAAAAAGGTTTGTCGCTCTGCTCCCTTAAAGGACAAGTCTCGGCGCTATCCGTCTTTTTTCAGAAGCGTCTAGCACGACTTTCTAAGGTGCGCACGTTCCTACAGGGGGTTTGCCATATCGTTCCCCCGTACAAGCGGCCGTTAGATCCATGGGATCTGAACAGGGTACTAGTTGCCCTCCAGAAGCCGCCCTTCGAGCCTCTGAGGGAGGTTTCACTTTCTAGACTATCACAGAAAGTGGCTTTTCTGGTAGCGATCACATCTCTTCGGAGAGTGTCTGAGCTAGCAGCGCTGTCTTCCAAGGCTCCCTTCTTGGTCTTCCACCAGGACAAGGTAGTGCTGCGCCCCATTCAGGAGTTTCTCCCGAAGGTGGTATCCTCTTTTCATCTTAATCAGGATATCTCTTTGCCTTCGTTTTGTCCTCATGCAGTTCATCGGTATGAGAAGGATTTACATTGTTAGATCTGGTGAGAGCACTCAGAATCTACATTTCCCGCACGGCGCCCCTGCGCCGTTCGGATGCACTCTTTGTCCTTGTCGCTGGTAAGCGCAAAGGGTCGCAGGCTTCTAAGGCCACCCTGGCTCGATGGATCAAAGAACCAATTCTTGAAGCCTACCGTTCTGCGGGGCTTCCGGTTCCATCAGGGCTGAAGGCCCATTCTACCAGAGCCGTGGGTGCGTCCTGGGCATTGCGACACCAGGCTACGGCTCAACAGGTGTGCCAGGCAGCTACCTGGTCGAGTCTGCACACTTTCACCAAACATTATCAGGTGCATACCTATGCTTCGGCGGACGCCAGCCTAGGTAGAAGAGTCCTGCAGGCGGCAGTTGCCTCCCCGTAGGGGAGGGCTGTCTTTGCAGCTCTAACATGAGGTATTTCTTTACCCACCCAGGGACAGCTTTTGGACGTCCCAATCGTCTGGGTCTCCCAATAGAGCGCCGAAGAAGAAGGGAATTTTGTTACTTACCGTAAATTCCTTTTCTTCTAGCTCCTATTGGGAGACCCAGCACCCGCCCTGTTGTCCTTCGGGATTTTTGGTTTGTTTGCGGGTACACATGTTGTTCATGTTGAACGGTTTTCAGTTCTCCGATGTTACTCGGAGTGAATTTGTTTAAACCAGTTATTGGCTTTCCTCCTTCTTGCTTTTGCACTAAAACTGGTGAGCCAGTGATCCCACTGGGGGTGTATAGCCAGAAGGGGAGGGGCCTTACACTTTTTAGTGTAATTGCTTTGTGTGGCCTCCGGAGGCAGTGCTATACACCCAATCGTCTGGGTCTCCCAATAAGAGCTAGAAGAAAAGGAATTTACGGTAAGTAACAAAATTCCCTTCTTTTTAAACACAACTTTTGTACATATTGTACTTATAATTAACTGTTTTATACCATATTTGTTAAAAAAACGAACAATAAAAGTTGCTTAGTTATTACTATTATTATTTCAATAATGCAAAATTGCATGTCGTTTTTTTGGGGGAAAAATACTTTTTACCTTATTTCATTTGAATGAAAGGGGGAACTTTTTAAAAAAAAAAAAAAAAAAATACTTTTTTTTGTCCGGCTGAATAGGTACAATTGTAACTATTCCGTTTTTAAAATTGCAATACATTTTTTTTTTTTTTTTTTCCAAAAGCCGTAGAGGGCTGAAATTTCGTGACATCTCTGCAGTTTTGGTCCAGAATATATTGGCCAAATTTCAATAAAATATCTCCACCCCCTTCTGAGATAAGAGGTCGCTGTTAACATTGTAAAATTATGCAGCATGACGAAGGTTAAATTACCCATAAGTTCCTCGATTGCACATGGTTTCATAAAAATTTGTCATATTATTTGTGTATGTGTATATATGTATATGTGTATATAAAATATGTATATGTATATGTGTGTGTATTTGTATTACATAATTACAATTTATTTTGTGTTCTGAAGTTGTATTCCAATAAATATATTTTATCTACATAGCTTGATTATCTAATATATAAAGCTGAGTGTCCGCTAAAGGAATCCGCACCGTCACATTTACAATCACAAAATTTTGCACATACACCCCATGTGACTCAGGGAACGTCATAGACTGTTTTAACGGGAAAATTTAACCCCGTGCTTTACAGTTACTATCCAATAAAACTGCCTCCATTAAAGTCAATGGAGCTGCGAGCTATTAGATTATTAATAGGAGCTGTAAGTGGTTGCTATAGGAACAAAATAAATTGTTAGTATAAGAAGCTTGTGTGAGGTAATATGTTGTCGGTGGGGAGACTGATGGAGACAAAGAGGTTGGCAGGCGGACGGGGAGAGAGACTGTTACTATCCCGGGCAACGCCTGGGTACTACAGCTAGTTGTATCATTAATGATTAAAGGAGTTGTCCGACATTAGCTTAACAAAAATTTTTGAGTTTCTGTGCTGTATTGTCATATAAATCACACCTACATTGTTATTTTTTGTTTTCTAACTTTTGTTCCTCTTGAATTATCCCTTTTATTCTCTGCAGCTCCTTGTTTACATTCAGATGCAGCAAACATGACCACTTCCTGTGCTGAACCTCAGTCAGAGCTGTCACCACCCACCCCAGTGTCCAGCCTCGCCCCCTGCCCGCCCCCTGCACACACATTCCCTGTCAGTATTCTTCCCCAGCACCTGACCTGGTATCACTACAGCATTGCAAATAACAGCCCCACATATGGTTCTGCACCGCACACGCGCACACTCATGGCTCTGCACACGCACACATATGGCTCTGCAACCCCCCCATCCCCATCGGGAACACATGTGGAATACATACACACCCGTCCTCTGTCCCCGCCGCTCCTGCACGTTTGCGCGCTGTCTGTGCTCTGGACATATCAGCACAGTAGTGACGTCACCGCTGTGCTGAAGAGAGCACAGACAGCGGGTGGCCCTGCCCATGTTGACATGAAATGACCGGAAGCAGCAAAATCGCGGCAGGAGCGGTCTCATGACCACTCTGAGCCGGGGGAGAGGGACTGACAGCAGGGCAGGTAAGTGGTCTCTATCTACTTACCTGCCCCAATGTAGCCCAATAGGCAAATAAAAAAAAAAAAAATGTCAAAGAAGCCGGATAACCCTTTAAATGTCTGATGTTCACATTGTACTACAATACATTTTCACTTAAATATAAGCAATATACTAAATGTTGTTTAGTATGTTTTTGTTGAAAACTGTATTTGCCACTTACATAGTGTATTACATAGTTTGATATATAACTAATATATAGATATAGTGTGTGTGTGTATGTATGTGTGTGTGTAATATTAAAATATATATCTATATCTATATATACACAGTTAGGTCCAGAAATATTTGGACAGTGACACAATTTTTCGCGAGTTGGGCTCTGCATGCCACCACATTGGATTTGAAATGAAACCTCTACAACAGAATTCAAGTGCAGATTGTAACGTTTAATTTGAAGGTTTGAACAAAAATATCTGATAGAAATTGTAGGAATTGTACACATTTCTTTACAAACACTCCACATTTTAGGAGGTCAAAAGTAATTGGACAAATAAACCAAACAAAATATTTTTATTTTCAATATTTTGTTGCGAATCCTTTGGAGGCAATCACTGCCTTAAGTCTGGAACCCATGGACATCACCAAACGCTGGGTTTCCTCCTTCTTAATGCTTTGCCAGGCCTTTACAGCCGCAGTCTTCAGGTCTTGCTTGTTTGTGGGTCTTTCTGTCTTAAGTCTGGATTTGAGCAAGTGAAATGCATGCTCAATTGGGTTAAGATCTGGTGATTGACTTGGCCATTGCAGAATGTTCCACTTTTTAGCACTCATGAACTCCTGGGTAGCTTTGGCTGTATGCTTGGGGTCATTGTCCATCTGTACTATGAAGCGCCATCCGATCAACTTTGCGGCATTTGGCTGAATCTGGGCTGAAAGTATATCCCGGTACACTTCAGAATTCATCCGGCTACTCTTGTCTGCTGTTATGTCATCAATAAACACAAGTGACCCAGTGCCATTGAAAGCCATGCATGCCCATGCCATCACGTTGCCTCCACCATGTTTTACAGAGTATGTGGTGTGCCTTGGATCATGTGCCGTTCCCTTTCTTCTCCAAACTTTTTTCTTCCCATCATTCTGGTACAGGTTGATCTTTGTCTCATCTGTCCATAGAATACTTTTCCAGAACTGAGCTGGCTTCATGAGGTGTTTTTCAGCAAATTTAACTCTGGCCTATCTATTTTTGGAATTGATGAATGGTTTGCATCTAGATGTGAACCCTACTTCACTGAGAGTGTTCTGGACTTCATTTGATGTTGTGAACGGGTTCTTCTTCACAAAAGAAAGTATGCGGCGATCATCCACCACTGTTGTCATCCGTGGACGCCCAGGCCTTTTTGAGTTCCCAAGCTCACCAGTCAATTCCTTTTTTCTCAGAATGTACCCGACTGTTGATTTTGCTACTCCAAGCATGTCTGCTATCTCTCTGATGGATTTTTTCTTTTTTTTCAGCCTCAGGATGTTCTGCTTCACCTCAATTGAGAGTTCCTTAGACCGCATGTTGTCTGGTCACAGCAACAGCTTCCAAATGCAAAACCACACACCTGTAATCAACCCCAGACCTTTTAACTACTTCATTGATTACAGGTTAACGAGGGAGACTCCTTCAGAGTTAATTGCAGCCCTTAGAGTCCCTTGTCCAATTACTTTTGGTCCCTTGAAAAAGAGGAGGCTATGCATTACATAGCTATGATTCCTAAACCCTTTCTCCGATTTGGATGTGAAAACTCTCATATTGCAGCTGGGAGTGTGCACTTTCAGCCCATATTATATATATATTTATATTTCTGAACATGTTTTTGTAAACAGCTAAAATAACAAAACTTGTCACTGTCCAAGTCATCATATACCGCTTGATGATCAACAGCTTACTAAAGGAAAAGCAGCTTTTAGTGAGGTAGCAGTTAGGATGAGCAGCTACAGGACTGCCAGGCGCAAGTGCACTTGGGTCCTGAGAGTGCTGCTGCTGCTGCCATATCTTCATCCTCATCAGATGAGTTGAACTTTGACAAGTATTTGGATGACATGGAGCAGGCAAAGCGTTGCCGCAAGGAAACAGATTTCACGGTCTCCTATAGCAGCAGATTGACCAGATTTCAGTAAAATTTTTCAATTGCTCTCAAAGAAATAGAATGTGGTTACGGCTTTGCCTCCAACCCAAGTTAGTGTAGAGAGGTTGTTCTCTAGCCTTAAAATAATTAGGTCAGATTTAAGGTAATCTATGAAGGAGGATCTGATGGAGGCAATTTATTTCTTAAAAAAAAAAAAAAAAATTCATAGACTGCACAAATGTTTAGTATGTTTTTGTTGAAAACTGTTTTTTGCCACTTACATAGTGTGATATATATATATATATATATATATATATATATATATATATATATATATTATATTATTATTGTGTAGGGTGCTGTACATGTTCTGGGTGTGGCGGGGGGGTGAGCGGTGTTTGTGTGATGCGTTGTTTGTGGAGCGCTGTGTGTTGCGTGGTTTGTGTGGGTGTGGGGTGTGTGTGTGTTTTGGGGGGAGGTATGTTTTGTGCAATGTGTTGTGCGGTATGTGCGTATATTTGTGTGTGCCGTTGTTTGTGTGTTGGGTGTTTGTGTGTGGGTGTTTGTGTGTGGGTGTCTGTGTAGGGCGGTGTTTGTGGTTCCCAGTGTGTGTGTTTTGGGGGGAGGTGTGCACCCCCCATCGTGCTGTGCACCCCCATCATGCTCCATCCCCCATGCTGCGCACTCCCCATCGTGCTCCATCCCCCCCCCCCCCATGCTGCGCACTCCCAATCGTTCTCCAGTCACACATCAGACAGTATACACGCACACATCTGATCGCATACACTCACACCCAACTTCTGCCTGTGCCCTCCGGTGTGCGGTTCCAGCAGCTGTGCTGCACGCAGTGCTCCTCTGCCTTCTGCCGACACGCACACACCCGATCGCATACACGCACACAAACATTGACGATATTGCACATACGCACTCACAACATCCGGCGATACCACATGCTTCTGGCCTTGTGATCCTCCGGCAGGTCCTGGAAGGTCACTGCACGCACAGGATCGCCGCCGAGAAGCAAGCGATATCGCTGGATGTTGAGTGTGTGGATGCGATCTGGTGTGTGTGTGTGTGTGTGTGTGTGTGTGTGTGTCTGTCTGTCCTTATGTGTGTGTTCCGCCGCTGCAGGACCCTGATGCGCTCACCTGGGAGCCGGTGTAGTACGCTGGTAACTATGCTACACAATATTACTCGATGTGTACCATGGTTACCAGCGTACCCCGCCCCCCGCTCGCACGGGAGCCGACACCAGCGTATGCCGACAACCCCAGCAATGCGAGGGTATGTGTCGGCTGGGTTGGCGGCGTACGCTGATGTGGGCTCCCGGGGGTACAGCACCCACCTGGCAGTCGGGGCTCTGTGTCTGTTCGGGGAATGCGTGAGGGGGGCGGGGCGTGGCCGAGTTGCCAATGCGTGCATGGGGCAGGGGCGAGAGGCCAATCCGTGTGGGGGGCGGAGCCTGGGCGAGCGGCCAATCCATGCGGGGGGGCGGAGGCGAGGTGAGCGGCCAATAAGACGCTTGTCGCGGTAAGGACAGAATTTTGCAGACAGACAGACGTAATTATATATATATAGATAGCTTTCTCTCTCCGTTTCATTGAAGCAGAAATGCCATCTGCGATTAAACCTCCTCTTTGGGACAGGCAAAAAAGCAAGTTCTTCCACTCCTCTTATGAATATGCCAGGAGTTAAATCCTCAGCTTGTAATTTTTTAGTAAATAGGTGATTTAAGCAATTCCTTCAATTCAGCCACCTGTGTCCATTGACCTTCATTTAATGTTACTTGAGGGTTTACCATATCTATAAGAAACTATTTTAGGTCAAGCAATCGCTCAGTCATTAAATAAGTGCTGCCTCACTCGACTGGCTTGATCAACAATTTCCCCTTTCCCAGCACGTCTCTTCAAGATGGAATCAATTTTAGGGGTTCTGGTGGCAATAACCACTTTTCCAATCAGATTTCCAGAATGTCCGCCCAGTTTCACACATCTGGCTTTTCGCCAGTTTGGCGGATGTGGCGCACGCCAGTACGATACAGCACAGTGGCAGCGCCACAACTTCCAGGTCACATGCTCAGGTCACATGAAAGCATGCGACCGTCGTTTGTCGCGCTGCCACTGTACTTTATAGACTGTACTGGAGTGCGCAGCATCCGCCAAACTGGTGAAAAGACGGTGTGAAACCGGGGTCCCTCTTGCAGATTCTCTTATTGCCAGCTACAGCGTGTGCACAACACAGCGCATGTGATGAATATGAAAGGCTTCAACAAGATCATCCAATTCTAAAGTATCATTTTGCTGTTCTTCTGTTGTAATATCTGTTTCTTCCTCAGTTACATGAACAGCACTGTGGCCTTCCATCTCACATACTGAATCCTAAATTTTCTTCTAGCTGTTGTTCATTACTCTCATCAGTTTAATTGTAGTTATGTTTGAAGCATTGTCCGCTACAATGGCAAGAACTCGTTGTGTTTTTTTTTGTTTTTTTTTTTGCGTTCCTAATCTTGCAGAACCTTTTCCACTAAGACCTGGAGAAACTGGCCGGTGTGATGAGCTTTAGTATCTTTTACTGCCAGTGTCTTACTAACAATTTCTTTCTTGTCACAAACATATCAAAAATTGATGGCAAAATAATTCAGTGAAATGCAGTGACTCTGGGCATCCCAGGAAAGGCAATATGTTTCAAGATAGGACATTCAGACCCAGCGTTTTGTGAGGATCCTCACAAAGAATGGGCATGTCAGTTTGTGTGGTGTTTTTCTAATCTGCTTTTGCTATTGAAAGGATTATTTATGAGCTCAAACCTTTCAGGTGATGCAGTTTTTTTTAAAAAGTTGATCTGCTTTTGCAACTAAAAAACATATCCTAAAAAACGCAGCAAAAACCCTGTGTGAATGCAGCCTTAGATCAGGAATAGAACACCTTTTATAGGACATTTGATAGGTTTCCCAAATTCCTATGAAAACATTTTCATCACACTCTGCATTGCACTACTGTCCCCAATTTTATATTGTAGGAGTCTGAGTCAGTGCATTTTATACAGACTCCAACTCCACCAAAATGAGCTCCGACTCCACAGCCCTGATTGAAACCCTAATCGCAGGCACGCAGCCTAAAAAGCTAGGATGGATGGATGGACGGATGGACAGATGTCAAACACAGTCATATGGAAAAGTTTGGGCACCCCTTTTAATGTTAACCTTTTTTCTTTATAACAATTTGGGTTTTTGCAACAGCTATTTCAGTTTCATATATCTAATAACTGATGGACTCAGTAACAGGGTGGATAAAAATCAATGTTTTTTTTTAAAAAAAATTAAAAAAACGGATTTTTTTTTATTTAAATCGGATTTTTTTCAATAAACTGCTTTTTGAGGAAAATATTTTACCATTCAAAGGTTCTTCCATCATGAGATAAAGCTGAGTTGTTTAACTCAGTAGAATAAAGGCTGTATGTGTAACATTCACAATGCCATGCTCTTCCAGAGGTTTCTGTAGGATTAGTGGGCAGTTTCTCTCCTATATTATCACAGACGCTCGCTTTACTTACGCAGTTCTCAAAACTGAATTTGACTCCGCAGAGGTCCCAGCTTCTTCTTCACGGCAAAAATATTACAACATGAACAGAGTTGAGAAAAAGACCTTAATCCTATTGTTCTACAAACCTATGAATACAGAATCAACCCCTTCAGTGCCAAGTCCAAGAAGTTAGACAATATGTTTCTGATTGTTTGGAGTGGAATAGATCTGCACAAGAAGAATGTGAATCTAAGTGTGAGGAGGAGGAAGGGCAAGCAGACAAGAAAATGAAAGTGAAACTTTGAGCACAATACTGCAGCATAGCCACAGACAGACAAGTCTGGATCTGTTTGGGTGTACGATCTGAGGTTTATTACATTCTTTCCTTATAATGGCAGAAGGCCGTAAAAGAGACCCAGTTTGGGAATATTTTAATGAAGCTCCTTCGCCTATCGGTAAGGCAGGCATGCGTGCAAAATGCAAACGATGCAACAAAGATGCAAGGCCTGGTGGCGCGAATGAGGCAACATCATGAGAAGTGCGGTGATGAAGATGACCAAAGAAACACTTCTGAACAGGCAGGATCTTCAAGTTGGTAAACATTTTTATTGAATCCTATTTCTAAAGACTAAACTGTCATGTGTGAGAAAAATTATATTTCTTATTACTGCATGTTACTGTCATTTGGTACAGTTATGAAGAAAAACAAATATTCCTTTTGGGGCAGGGGCAGTGATGTGTTGTGTACAATAAGCAGAAATTGTATAATAAACAATAAAATAACAGCATTGACTTTTTTTGTTACGGGGAATTCATGGATTCTGGAAACTATCCACCTCCAAGATCACAATCATCTTGTTCTACAGTTTCAGAGTTATCCATCCAGGATAGTGCTTCATTAGCAGCAGCATCATCATCAGACACCCACAGCCACATATCACCATCACCCAAAAGGAAGAAAAAACCTTTACCTCCTGGAACCACCATAGATAGGTTTGTGATAAGAACTAGCAGATTAGAAAAAGAGTTGATTGATGAAAAAATTGCCCAGTTTATTTATGCAACGAACTCTTCTTTCCGTCTGACTGAGAACCCACTTTTCATTAATATGGTTCAGTCACTGAGACCAGGATACAGTCCACCCAGCAGAGCTGATGTTGCAGGGAAACTGCTGGATCAAGTGTATGACAGAAATGGAGCAATGTGCAACAGCTCTGGAGGGTAAAATTGTTAACCTAAGTATTGATGGGTGGAGTAATGTCCACAATGATCCTATTGTATGTGATTGTATAACAGAAGAAGGTAAAGTCTTCCTTGCACAAACAACTGATACGTCAGGAAATGCACACAGCAGAATACTTACAAGAAGTGGCAGTAAAAGCTATAACGGCATGTGAAAAAAAATTCAAATGTCTAGTACGCAGTTTGGTCACTGACAATGCTGCAAACGTATCCAAGATGAGAAGAGATTTAGAAGAGCAGGGAGGGAATACAAAGCTGCTAATTACATATGGTTGCAGTGCTCATTTGATGCACCTCTTAGCCAAAGACTTAAGTGTTCCAGAAATAAAGGCTAATGTTGTTGAAATTGCTAAATACTTCCGTAATAATCATTTTGCTGCAGCAGCTCTGAAAAGGATGGGTGGAACCAAGCTAACGCTCCCACAAGATGTTAGATGGAACTTTGTGGTGGACTGTTTTGAGCAGTATATCAAAAACTGGCCTATTCTGATGACACTTTGTGAAGAAAATAGAGATAAAATAGATGGCACTGTCACGGCCAAAATCCTCAACATTGGGCTTAAGAGAAATGTTGAACATATGCTGAGCTTCCTGAAACCAATCTCTCAAGCTTTAAACAAAATACAGAAAAATAGCTGTTTTATTGCGGATGCTGTTGAAATTTGGAAGGAACTGAACACTTAAAAACAGAAGTACACATGGACAGAATTAAATTACAAGCAGTAAACAAACGAATGGGACAAGCACTGACTCCAGCTCATTTTTTGGCAAATATTGTCAATATCCAATATCAGGGTCAAAACCTAAGTGCTGAGGAAGAGGAGTTAGCTATGACATGGGTATCCAGCAATCATCCATCTTTAATGCCAACTATAATAAACTTCAGAGCTAAGGGGGAACCATTCAAGAAAGATATGTTTGCGGAAGATATTTTAAAGGAAGGTCACACCAGTAAACTGGTGGAAGTCACTTAAGCGCTTGGATTTAGAGACTGTTCAAGTAATGATGTCACTTAACAGCAGTAGCTTCTTCTGCAGGCGTTGAAAGAATATTCTCTTTCTTTGGACTCATTCATTCTAAATTGAGAAATCGGTTGGGACCCAATAAAGCAGGAAAGCTTGTTTTTCTTTTCCAGATTATGAATAGGAACAAAGAAGAAGATGATGATGAAGATGACGACAAGTGAGCTACAGAGGACAGCAGGGACAGTAGTATTTAAGTTTTTCATGTGTCGGCTGGGCTGACAGTCTAAGTTTCTTAAAATATACATATTTTGTTTACCCAAATTAGTTAACAAACATGGATGTTTGTTTAAGCAAATAACTTGTGCTGTAATGTTATTGTTTCAGTTGAATAAATCTATTTAAATTGTTAAGGTAAGGATTATTTTTCTCCTTCCTAAATACAACAGAACAGTGGTGTCCAAATATGAATGATTAACCCATTAAACTGGGGAGAAAAAAAGTAATATAAAAAGTGATTCTAAAAATCATCTACTTCCATGTTAAAGTAGCAAGAACTAGTTTAGGTAGAAACTTTGATTGAAATCACTGATTTAAATCAAGCCTTACTGACTAGTGATTTTAAATCGTGATTTAAATCAGATTTAAATCAAATCCACCCTGCTCAGTAATATTTCTGGATTGAAATGAGGTTTATTGTACTAACAGAAAATGCGCCATCCGCATTTAAACAAAATTTGACGTGCAAAAGTATGGGCACCTCAATATAAAAGTGACAATATTTTGTAGATCCTCCTTTTGCAAAAATAACAGCCTCAAGTCGCTTCCTGTAGCTTTTAATGAGTTCCTGGATGAAGGTATATTTGACCATTCCTGTTTACAAAACCATACCAGGTCAGTTAAGTTTGATGGTCGCCGAGCATGGACAGCATGCTTTAAATCATTCCACAGATCTTCAGTGCTATTCAGGTCTGAGGACTGAGATGGCCATTCCAGAACATTGTAATTGTTCCTCTGCATGAATGCCTGAGTAGATATGAAGCAGTGTTTTGGATCACTGTCTTGCTGAAATATCCATCCCCTGTGTAACTTCAACTTCGTCACTGATTCTTGCACATTGTGAAGAATCTTCTGATTCTGCTGTGTCCCTGCGTGCAGAGAGCCGGGTGACAGGCGCTCTGCGCATGTGACAAGCATTTTGCTGAAGACTAGGAGGGGCGCGGGGGACCGAAGCTGCAGCAGTTAACGAGGGAGACCGGGGTGACAGCCTGACAGTGGGTGACCTGGGAAGACCTTTCTGGTCCATCTGCCATGTCAGATGGCACAGAAATCAAAGAAGTAGGATGAATGCGGTGGGACAAGACTCGTTTGGCGGCCATTTTAGATTGTCAGAAGGGGGATCGGGGGGGAGGGGTGAGGAGATTTTGGCCACACAGGGACTGCGAGAGGACATTAATCTCCCATCTGATATCTT
Organism: Anomaloglossus baeobatrachus; assembly: GCF_048569485.1. Lineage (NCBI taxonomy): Eukaryota > Metazoa > Chordata > Amphibia > Anura > Aromobatidae > Anomaloglossus > Anomaloglossus baeobatrachus. Next base: position 160,419,225 of record NC_134356.1, read on the forward strand.
TGATCATGCCAGATGGAAGAAGAATCATTTTATTACCGGCGCGGCATTAACCTTCACGTCGTTGCCGTTACACGGCTTGTTACGGCGATCACGTGAATGGGGACCGGAAAAAACAACCCCGATCGTGATCTCCAGGGTCTCAGCTACCTCCGGTAGCTGAAATCTCAGAGATTTTCAAATTCTGGGGGGCGCTATACCCTTTTTTCCTGACCGCCGTTAAAATGCAGCGGATCAGAAGCAGGGTGGATTTGATTTAAATTTAACTGATTTAAATCACTAGTCAGTAAGGCTTGATTTAAATCAGTGATTTCAATCAAAGTTTCTACCTAAACTAGTTCTTGCTACTTTAACATGGAAGTAGATGATTTTTAGAATCACTTTTTATATTACTTTTTTTCTCCCCAGTTTAATGGGTTAATCATTCATATTTGGACACCACTGTTCTGTTGTATTTAGGAAGGAGAAAAATAATCCTTACCTTAACAATTTAAATAGATTTATTCAACTGAAACAATAACATTACAGCACAAGTTATTTGCTTAAACAAACATCCATGTTTGTTAACTAATTTGGGTAAACAAAATATGTATATTTTAAGAAACTTAGACTGTCAGCCCAGCCGACACATGAAAAACTTAAATACTACTGTCCCTGCTGTCCTCTGTAGCTCACTTGTCGTCATCTTCATCATCATCTTCTTCTTTGTTCCTATTCATAATCTGGAAAAGAAAAACAAGCTTTCCTGCTTTATTGGGTCCCAACCGATTTCTCAATTTAGAATGAATGAGTCCAAAGAAAGAGAATATTCTTTCAACGCCTGCAGAAGAAGCTACTGCTGTTAAGTGACATCATTACTTGAACAGTCTCTAAATCCAAGCGCTTAAGTGACTTCCACCAGTTTACTGGTGTGACCTTCCTTTAAAATATCTTCCGCAAACATATCTTTCTTGAATGGTTCCCCCTTAGCTCTGAAGTTTATTATAGTTGGCATTAAAGATGGATGATTGCTGGATACCCATGTCATAGCTAACTCCTCTTCCTCAGCACTTAGGTTTTGACCCTGATATTGGATATTGACAATATTTGCCAAAAAATGAGCTGGAGTCAGTGCTTGTTCCTTTCGTTTGTTTACTGCTTGTAATTTAATTCTGTCCATGTGTACTTCTGTTTTTAAGTGTTCAGTTCCTTCCAAATTTCAACAGCATCCGCAATAAAACAGCTATTTTTCTGTATTTTGTTTAAAGCTTGAGAGATTGGTTTCAGGAAGCTCAGCATATGTTCAACATTTCTCTTAAGCCCAATGTTGAGGATTTTGGCCGTGACAGTGCCATCTATTTTATCTCTATTTTCTTCACAAAGTGTCATCAGAATAGGCCAGTTTTTGATATACTGCTCAAAACAGTCCACCACAAAGTTCCATCTAACATCTTGTGGGAGCGTTAGCTTGGTTCCACCCATCCTTTTCAGAGCTGCTGCAGCAAAATGATTATTACGGAAGTATTTAGCAATTTCAACAACATTAGCCTTTATTTCTGGAACACTTAAGTCTTTGGCTAAGAGGTGCATCAAATGAGCACTGCAACCATATGTAATTAGCAGCTTTGTATTCCCTCCCTGCTCTTCTAAATCTCTTCTCATCTTGGATACGTTTGCAGCATTGTCAGTGACCAAACTGCGTACTAGACATTTGAATTTTTTTTCACATGCCGTTATAGCTTTTACTGCCACTTCTTGTAAGTATTCTGCTGTGTGCATTTCCTGACGTATCAGTTGTTTGTGCAAGGAAGACTTTACCTTCTTCTGTTATACAAGCACATACAATAGGATCATTGTGGACATTACTCCACCCATCAATACTTAGGTTAACAATTTTACCCTCCAGAGCTGTTGCACATTGCTCCATTTCTGTCATACACTTGATCCAGCAGTTTCCCTGCAACATCAGCTCTGCTGGGTGGACTGTATCCTGGTCTCAGTGACTGAACCATATTAATAAAAAGTGGGTTCTCAGTCAGACGGAAAGAAGAGTTCGTTGCATAAATAAACTGGGCAATTTTTTCATCAATCAACTCTTTTTCTAATCTGCTAGTTCTTATCACAAACCTATCTATGGTGGTTCCAGGAGGTAAAGGTTTTTGCTTCCTTTTGGGTGATGGTGATATGTGGCTGTGGGTGTCTGATGATGATGCTGCTGCTAATGAAGCACTATCCTGGATGGATAACTCTGAAACTGTAGAACAAGATGATTGTGATCTTGGAGGTGGATAGTTTCCAGAATCCATGAATTCCCCGTAACAAAAAAAGTCAATGCTGTTATTTTATTGTTTATTATACAATTTCTGCTTATTGTACACAACAAATCACTGCCCCTGCCCCAAAAGGAATATTTGTTTTTCTTCATAACTGTACCAAATGACAGTAACATGCAGTAATAAGAAATATAATTTTTCTCACACATGACAGTTTAGTCTTTAGAAATAGGATTCAATAAAAATGTTTACCAACTTGAAGATCCTGCCTGTTCAGAAGTGTTTCTTTGGTCATCTTCATCACCGCACTTCTCATGATGTTGCCTCATTCGCGCCACCAGGCCTTGCATCTTTGTTGCATCGTTTGCATTTTGCACGCATGCCTGCCTTACTGATAGGCGAAGGAGCTTCATTAAAATATTCCCAAACTGGGTCTCTTTTACGGCCTGCTGCCATTATAAGGAAAGAATGTAATAAACCTCAGATCGTACACCCAAACAGATCCAGACTTGTCTGTCTGTGGCTATGCTGCAGTATTGTGCTCAAAGTTTCACTTTCATTTTCTTGTCTGCTTGCCCTTCCTCCTCCTCACACTTAGATTCACATTCTTCTTGTGCAGATCTATTCCACTCCAAACAATCAAACATATTGTCTAACTTCTTGGACTTGGCACTGAAGGGGTTGATTCTGTATTCATAGGTTTGTAGAACAATAGGATTAAGGTCTTTTTCTCAACTCTGTTCATGTTGTAATATTTTTGCCGTGAAGAAGCTTGGGACCTCTGCGGAGTCAAATTCAGTTTTGAGAACTGCGTAAGTAAAGCGAGCGTCTGTGATAATATAGGAGAGAAACTGCCCACTAATCCTACAGAAACCTCTGGGAGAGCATGGCATTGTGAATGTTACACATACAGCCTTTATTCTACTGAGTTAAACAACTCAGCTTTATCTCATGATGGAAGAACCTTTTGGATGGTAAAATATTTTCCTCAAAAAGCAGTTTATTGAAAAAAATCCGATTTTAAATAAAAAAAATCCGTTTTTTTATTTTTTTAAAAAATACATTGATTTTTATCCACCCTGATCAGAAGTACCCTTAATTACCGCTGTTAAAATGCGTGTCGCGGTAATTAAGGGGTTAATCTTGTTGTTCTGTTCACTGTTGCAATTCTGAGATGAGTGCAGGCCTTCCTTCTTTGAGTGTTTACGTTTTACCCTTGCCTGTAGAGGAGGAGCTTCACTGGTACTCAAGTGCAGCACAGACTTCTCAGCAAAGACAAAGCCTAGATCCTCAGACTACATACAGCGTTTTTGCAGTGAAATGCAGTGACTCTGGGCATCCCAGCAAAGTCAATGGGTTTCAAGATAGGACATTGAGACACATTGTTTTGTGAGGATCCGGTTTTGGGCTCAAAAACAGATCCTCACAAAGAATTAGCATGTCAGTTTGTGTGGCATTTTCCTAATCTGCTTTTGCTATTAAAAACCTTATCTATGAGCTCAAAAACCTTTCAGGTGATGCAGCTTTTTAAAAAGCTGAGCTGCTTTTGCAGCTAAAAACGCTGTGTGTGAATGTAGCCTCAGATCAGGAATAGAACCATTTATAGGACATTTCATAACTTTCCCAAATTCCTATGAAAAAATATTCATCACACTCTGCATTGAACTACTGTGCCCAATTTATTATATATTTTAGGAGTCTGTCCATTTTATAACGACTGACTCCACCAAAATGAATAGACTCTACGACTCCAACTCCACAGCCCTGGTCTTACGAGTCTACAGAGCATGCTGGTAAAACTGAAGATTGACATGAAATGCTGCTATAAGACGAGGATTGAGGGCTTTTGGTATCCTCAGGAATTTGACAGATTCACTGACTTTAATGTCTGCTCTAAGTGAGCTCTACAGGGACACATGTAATGGGACAGCTGATCATACTTGTCAGATCGTACATGCATCTGTCACGGTTTTCTTTCATGGGGTCTTGTAATGAAGCATTTAAACTAAAAGATAAACGAGTGTTAAGGATTTGTACTGTCAAGAATTGTGGCAGCTTGTGTGCTAAGCAATCTAGCACACATGGCTTACTTTGTTTACAAAGGCAGACTGCACTCCAGTCGGTAAGTTTACAGAGCGGCTGTCATGTACCACCGGTTGGTCTTGACTACCTACCCCACTCCTTGGATAGGAAGTGCTAATCTAAGGTTTGACTGCAGAGACTTTAGGCTGTCTGTGCACGTGTGCATTTTTCCTGTGTTTTTGGCTGCGTTTAAAACTGCAGCGTCTCAATGACAAAATGCATGCATTGTGCTTCACTAGCAAAGTCTGAGAAGTCAGCAAATTCTATGCGCACTCTTTTGTTTTGGATGCCAAATATTTGACAATCTATGCGTTTAAAAAAGCAACATGTCAATTCTTTTGTATGTTTTTTGGCTGCATTTTTCAGCTATTAAAATGAGGTGTCCAAACGCAACCAAAATGCTTAGTCGCTTGCACTGCATTTTTGTTGCTGTCTGTGTGTCTGTGTCTCTCATACTGATAGATCACTGGCACGGTGCTGCACAGCTGTCACACTGCTCTGGTGTCTTCTCCTGCTTTTGAAAATGCTGGCCGCTCATTATTTCATCTCATGTGCACTGCTTCCCCCGCCCACCGTCGCCTATGATTGGTTGCAGTCAGACGAGCCCCCACGCTGAGTGACAGATGTCTCACTGCAACCAATCACAGCTGCCGCTGGGCGGGTCTATATATTCTGCAGTAAAATAATTTAAAAAAAACCTGGTTTCCCCCCCCCCCCCCCCATTTTGGAGCCCCCCAGCCTGAAAATATTAGCCAGCAGCTGCCCGGAAATTCCGCATCAATTAGATGCGACAGTCCTGGGACTCTACCCGGCTCATCCCGATTGCCCTGTTGCGGTGGCAATCTAGATAATAAGTTAATGGCAGCCCATAGCTGCCACTAAGTCCTAGCTTAGTGATGGCAGGCGTCTGAGATACAAACACCAAAAAAGCCTTTGTTTGAAATAAGACAAGAAAACACCCTAACACCCCTCCAGGTTTGAAGTAATCCACACTAGGTCCCATGAACTTTCAGCTCTGCTACATCGGAAGCTGACAGGAGTGGCAGTAGAGCACGACCACTCTGAGCTCCACGGAGCAACTGAAGTGAGTTGCGCGGTCAGCGGTGAAGTCACTTATGTTACCTGCGGCCACAGTTGGATCCTCCAACGGTCTCAGGTGGAGGACTTCAGCTGTGGCTGCGGGTAACCTGAGTGACCGCACCGCTGATTGCACGGCTCACTTCAGTCACTTAGGTTATTTGCCTTCACAGGTGAATCCTTCACTTGTGATCGCAAATCAGGCCACGACACAGCCGCGCGATGACAGTGAACTCTGGTGCAGCGCTGTCATAACTGCTGTGGACCCATGTGGTTCATCCGAGTTCACGACAGCACTCGGACAGAACCGCGGAATGACAATGAAGTCGGGTGAAGTTCATCATCAGAGTTCATTCTCATCGCGCAGCTCTGTCAGTGGGCATGTAGCAGAGTTGAATTGCCATGGGGACCCTCTTTAAAAAAAAAAATGCATGTAAAATGCCTTCAAAACGCATGCGTTTTTTTTGTTGTGTTTTTTTTTTTTTGTCAAATGCAGTGTTCACAGTTGTCAAAGTCTGCCAGAGGGTGCATTTTTTTTTTTTGACAATTACAGAACGCAGCGTGCGCATATAGCCTTAAATGGCGCTGAATGTCTTATTCTGCTACAATACAACCAGCTATCTTAGTGTTTCTTAAAGGGATCCTGTCTGTAATGCAATATTAGTCCTTCTAAATAGTTTTTCCCGAGGTGAATAATTATCGCCCATCAAAATGAAGGTTGGCAAGTGTCTGACTGGGGGTTGTACTACTTGTTTTTTTCACCAATCATTGGAATATGGTCCTTGAGCCCCCCATGAATAGTGAGGTGACTGAGCACACTGATACTCCCGCCAATGTTTTTGGGACGGAGTGCTTCTTTCAGTTATCTGGTACAAGGTAAATAGACTTTGACTGGATGGCAAGCATTACCCCATTAGCAATTTAATTCTTAGTGATCATGCACTTGTCAACAATCTATGGATGGATCACAAGCTGTGTGATTATAGCAAAAACCTTTTGGGTTGATGGTAAGAAATCCAGTTCTATTGTGTTTTCTTTACAAACGATGGGGGAAAAATTGTAATGATCTGTTTTGCGTAATGTGAATTTAACCCCTTCAGCCCCCAACCTGTTTTCACCTTAAAGACCCGGCCTTTTTTTTTCAATTTTTGACCAGTGTCACTTTGAGGTTATAACTCTGGAACGCTTCAACGGATCCTGGCGATTCTGACATTGTTTTTTCGTGACATATTGTACTTCATGTCAGTGGTAAATTTAGGCCGATATGTTTTGTTTTTATTTGTGAAAATTTCGGAAATTTGGCGAAAATTTCACAATTTTCAAAATGACATTTTATGCCCATAAATCTGAGAGATGTCACACAAAATAGTTACTAAATAACATTTCCCACATCTCTACTTTACACCAGCGCAATTTTTGAAACACATTTTTTTTTCCGTTAGGAAGTTAGAAGGGTTCAAATTTCATCAGCAACTTCTCATTTTTCGTACAAAATTGCCAAAAAAAGTTTGGGTACCACATCACATTTGGAGTGATTTGAGAAACCTAGGTGACAGAAAATACCCAAAAGTGACCCCTTTCTAAAATCTGCACCCCTCATTCTGCTGAAAACCACATCCAAGAAGTTTTTATTAACCCTTTAGGAGCTTCACAGCAACCAAAGCAAATATAGAAGGAAAAAATGAAAATTTAATTTTATTTTTTTTTTTTTACACAAAAATGGTACTTTTAGCCATAAAATTTAGCATTTTCACAAGGGTATCAGTGGAAAAAAACCCCCATAAAAATAATTGTGCAATTTCTCCTAAGTACACCGATATCTCATCTGTGGTGGAAATCAATTGTTTGGGCGCACGTCGGGGCTCGGAAGGGGAGCACAATTTCACAGCCAAATTGGTTGGAATTATTAGCAGACGCCATGTTGCGTTTGTAGACCCCCTGGGGTGCCTAATCAATGGAGCTCCCCCACATGTGACCCGATTTTGGAAACTAGACCCCCCCCCCCCCCATACAAAAAAAAATAGCTTGGCAAAATAAAAATTACAGTAGTCAGTAGTAAAAAAACAACAAAACAAAAAAAAAACAGCGCCTGCAACTGACACTAAGGCAAGTGCCATACGTGAGAGCGATGCACGAATCTCACATCTTGTCATCTGGCACAGCTGCACACTCCTGTCTGGAAGAGAGCGACCGTGCCGGATGATGCAATGTGAGACTTGTGCATCGCTCTCGTGTGGCACTGGGCTGATCCTTACAATATTCAGTAAAAATACTGTAGTTAACGATTACTATAGTATAATTTTACTGGCCCTAAACTAAGTTTATTTGTATTTCTTTCTTAGTTTACATTAAAAAAAAAAAATCAGGACGCACGGATGTACTGCAAAAAAGGGGGGCCTAGGTGGGATGGGAACAAAAGATGGATGGAGGATGGGAGAGGGCGCGGTGGATAGAGGAGCGGTGGAGGATGGGAGAGGGCGGGCAGCAGATCAGGGTGAGAGTTGGTGGTGGGGGCAACAGATCAGGGACGGTAAGATGGGAGAGAACGGGCAGCAGATCAGGGAGAGGGGCAGCGGCTGATGGGAGAGAGCGGGCAGCAGATTGGGGAGGGTGACAGATGGGAGAGAGCAGGCAGCAGCTCAGTGGGGGAGAGCGGTGACAGATGGAGGGGGCTGCAGCAGATAGAGGAGATTGGCGGCAGTGGCAGGGGATCGAGGGCAGGGAGGCCAATTGGGAGACAGGGGCTTACCAGGGCACTTGCAGGAATCTTTCTCCTCAGCTTCCACAGACGCCTGAGTGAAGCTGAGGGGAGCGGTCACCATCCACAGTGATTGGAGAGATCGGTCACAAGGCCGGTCTCTCCAATCAGAGCTGGAGGTGGGTGAAGCAGCAATCACACAGCTCCAGCCAATGATCAGTGCTATAGCTGCACAGATCATGGCTGGATTTCAATGTTTATAGCCATTTTCAATGGCTGAAACATTAGTGGCTGTGATTGGCTGAGTGGCTCTCGTCAGCCAATCACAGCCTCCGTAGGCCCGGGGAGAAGGCACCACCCCTCCTGAGGTCAGGCAGAGGTCCCCTCCTCCCCCAAATCTAAGGTTTGTGTGAACCAATCAGTCACCGGGGCTCCGGGTCCGCGATTTCGCCATGATGTACTGGGTATGTCATGGGTCATTAAGGGGTTAAAATATTTAAAATTAGAATCCTAATGCTTAATGCAGTCCATGATCACAGCTGTCCAGTTTTGAGATTCCACTGCAGTTTGTCTGAAATATTAGCAAATCATGAAACGCGCGCACACACACCATCTGATAAATCATGGGCTTCGTAAAGTAACTTATAAAGTTCCCAGTAGACAGTGTAAAGTTCTGTGATGTTGGTGACAGTCATGTGGTGCATCAGCCTTTTTGGTTCTGTTCCTATGACAGAGCTGTTAAAGGGAACCTGTCACCACTTTTTTTTGGCTATAAGCTGCGGCCACCACCACAGGGCTCTTATATACAGCATTCTAACATGCTGTATATTAGAGTTGAGGCCGCTGTGAGAAAATAAACACTTTATAATACTTAACGGTCGCTCTGTGGTGGAATTGGGTCATGGAGTCTCCGTTGTCTGATGCCGCCTCTTTCGGCCATCTTCGTCTTCCTTCTGAAGCCGTGGTGCATGACTCGTCCAACGTCATCCACACTCGCCGGCATTCAGGTCCTGAGCAGGCGCACTTTGATCTGCCCTGAGCAGGGCAGATCAAAGTATTGTAGTGCGCCTGCGCACGATCGGCGAGTGTGTATGATGTAGACGCATCATGCAAACAGGCTTCAGAAAGAGGACGAAGATGGCCGAATGGGGAGGCGCCGGCACCAGAGAACTGAGACTCCTCCGTGACCCAATTCCACCACAGCGCAACCGTTAGATAAGTATTATAAAGTGGGGTTTTTTGGGTTTTTTTTTTATGTTGTCACAGCGGCCTGGGCTCTTATATACAGCATGTTAGAATGCTGTATATAAGAGCCCTGTGGTGGTGGCCGCAGCATATAGCCAAAAAAAAGTGGTGACCGGTTCCCTTTAATAGCTTGGCACTTTTTAACAGCCATTTAGACTCTGTTCACACTAGAAAGGATTTTTGTCAAGAAATTTCTTGAGTCTGAAAGATTAGCGCACTTGCGTTCAAATAACGCATGTCATTTTTAATGCGTTTGGTCCCTGCGGTTTTTTAGCATTATCTATAACCAAAAACGCAGGTACCTGCAGAAAAGAAGTGACAGGCTCATTTCTTTTCTCAAATTCTGCAGAAATTTTCTTGAGGGAAAAAAATGGTGTGCACAGCTATATTTTTTTTGCCATAGGTTTTGTCAGGGAATGTCTGCAGAAAGGTTACAACCACTTTCTGAAGAAATTTCTGCAGCAAAAAAGCGGATAAAAACGCAGTGTGTGTGAACAAGGCCTTAAACATGCCAATAATGGGGGATACAAGTATTTATGGAAACATGGCCCATGCTGCTAAAGGTTTTCTCTAGTCCCTTCCACGACAGCATAGGAGGTTGTCTCTCCACGCCCTAATTGGGACAGGAAGTTCAAGAGGTTTAAAAGGACCCTCCCACCTCCCATAGCCAGTGTCTTTCCTGTCCCCATGGGGCATGGAGAGGTTTTGTTTTTTCTCCTATGCTGTGGTGGCCGGCGAACTGCAGTATATTTTTTTTTTTTTCCCCCCTATTACCTTCAGCCGGACGGCATCGGTCGGGCCTTCACCGCTCCTCCCTTGCTGTTCCCTCACGCTGTGGGGGACCGCTGCTCCAGCCTTCCGGATCCTCCTGAGGGGTGATGCAGGCTGTTGAGCTCCCCGGCCGGCGTCCTCCCTGAGCCGCCGGCCGCCTCCCGCATGCACGCTGCCGGAGCGATCCGGAAGTGCTCCCGGAGGCGGGACTTCTGGTCTTGCGGACTTCCGGTCGAGCGCTTCCGGTTTGCGGAGGCAGCGTGGAGGCACGCCGACTGCGACTCGACCTGCCCAGGACCGGATGCGGGAGGCGGGGAAACGTGCACCGTCACTGGGGAGGCAGGCCCTTGTCCGTAAGGGCTGCCACGAAGACATCAGATCATGGTAAGACCGTGCTCCCTGTCATGTCTTCCGCTGCAGCTGCCTCTGCAGAACCCAGTGTGCCCCCTGCTACTGTGAGTATGGAGGGGTCTGGTCCCTCGGACATAGGTCTCATCAGTGATTATGGCTCTCTGCTCTGTGTTTTCTAGGAGGACAAGGCCACCAAGAAAACTGACAGAAATGAGAAATCAGAGAAGCCTGAGAAGTCAGAAAAAACTGACAAGTCCGATAAGCCTGATAGACCTGACAGAGTGGACAAAATTAAAAAATGTCCCATCTGTATAAAGAAGCTCCCTGCAGTATGGGATAAAAAGCTTTGCCAGCAATGTACGGACCAGGTTATTAGGGCCGAACAACCATCTCTGATAGATGAGTTGCGGTCCATGATGAAACAGGAGATTAGGGCCTCACTGGCTTCTCTCCCTGTTCCTGGCCCTGTTCCTGGCCCTGTGCCTGGCCCTGTTCCTGGCCCTGCGCCTGGCCCTGCTCCTGGCCCTGCTACTGGACCCTCTCCTCCAAAAAAGAGGAGACTCCAGTCGACCCCTTCTGATCAGGAGGACGCTGATTCCACCTCTGAGGGTCCTGATGAAGGATTTCCATCTGGGGGGTCTGACCAGTCCTTTCTTTTTCACTCAGAAGAGTTGGGGGATCTTATTGAGGCAGTTCGGAGCACTATGGGTTTAGAGGAAGTGCAGTCTCTTCCTTCAATCCAGGACGAAATGTTTGCTGGCCTGAAGTCAGTCAAACAGTTGGGATTCCCAGTTCATGCCAATATATTGGATATTGTTTCTCAGGAATGGGAATGTCCTGAGAGGCGGGTACGGAGTGACCTTAGACGCCGGTTTCCTCTGGAACCTTCGGGACTACATTGGGAGATCCCAAGAGTAGACGTTCAGGTGGCTAGGGTAGCTAAGCAAACGGCTCTTCCCTTTGAGGATACTTCCCAACTGAAGGATCAAATGGATAGGAAGGTAGAGGGCCTGATGAAGCGGTCCTGGGAGGCATCGTCTTCCTCTATTCAAGCCAACATTGCCTCCACCTGCGTATCCAGGTCCCTAATTAGGTGGTTGGACCAGTTGGAGGCTCATGTTTCCCAAGGGACCCCTAGGGAGGAATTACTGGAATCCCTTCCCTTGCTTAGGAAGGCTACCTGTTTTCTGGCAGATACCTCGGTGGAATCTGTCCGCCTGGCAGCCAGGACCTCGGTGCTTTCTAACTCTGCCCGACGTGCCCTCTGGCTTAAGGCCTGGAGTGGAGACTCCACCTCTAAAATGAGGCTTTGTTCCCTTCCTTTTAAAGGGGATTTGGTGTTTGGACCTGCCCTGGATGATATCCTGGACAAGGCGACTGATCGTAAGGCCTTGCCCGATCCTAGACCTACCAGGAAGCGGTCCTTTCGTCCCTCGATGCCTCAGGCCTCCCAGCCCAGAGGGAAAGGGAAGGCAGGCAGGTGGAGCTATCCCAAAGGTAGAGGGAGAAACATCCTCATCCCTCCACATCAGCAACGTCCTCAGCAGGACAAACAGTGACTCGGCCCGGGTGGGGGGAAGACTCTCAGCGTTTCTTACCCAGTGGCAGTCCATAACCTCTTGCCAATGGGTTCTGAAGATCATCTCGGACGGTCTTCTCATAGAATTCCTTTCCCCCCCTCTTCCGGGTCTCCGAGTCACTGCGCTGGCATCGCCGGGTTCACAGACTCTGTTGTACACAAAGATTTTAGAGTTAGTGCACTCGGGGGTCGTTTCCCCAGTCCCGAGTCGGGAAGAAGGGATAGGACACTACTCCCGTCTCTTCCTGGTCAAGAAGCCATCCGGCGACGTCCGTATAATTATCAATTTAAAAAGTCTAAACCGTCAGGTCAGGTACCGGCGGTTCAAGATGGAGTCGGTGAGATCAGCTATTCCCCTGATAGGTCTACACCACCAGATGGCCTCTATCGATCTGAAAGATGCCTACTTCCATGTACCCGTCCATCCGGGACACAGACAATACCTCAGGTTTGCGGTGCTTCACGGGGAAGAAGTACTTCATTTCCAATTCAATGTACTTCCCTTCGGGATCTCCTCAGCTCCAAGGATCTTTTCCAAGATCATGGCAGAGGTGGTCGCCTTCATAAGATTGCAGGGTATCTGTCTAGTTCCGTATCTGGACGACTTTCTTCTCATGGCTCCGTCTGCTCCAACCCTCCGGAGCCATGTGGAGAGGTCTTTGGGAATCCTTCGGTCTCTGGGATGGATTCCCAATCTCAAAAAATCACAGTTAACCCCCTCCTCCACACGGCAGTTTCTCGGAGTGCTGCTGGACTCCGACAGACAGGCATCTTTTCTCCCAGAGGGCCACAGGATAGCTCTGTTATCCAAAATCTCGAAGCTCCGCAGGCAGGCTCGCCCAACGCTTCGAGCGGCTATGTCGGCCCTGGGTTCCATGACATCCTGCATCCCCTCGGTCAGGTGGGCTCAGGCCCATTCTCGGTGTCTCCAGGATCATATCCTGGCACATTGGGACAGACTCCCGTCATCCCTAAACAGAAGGTTTCGCCTCTCGGAGTCCGTCTCCTCATCCCTTTTCTGGTGGCTGAGTCCCGCCAACCTGCAGGTGGGGGTTGCCTGGACTCAGAAACCCCTGGTTACACTGACCACAGATGCCAGCCTACGAGGATGGGGGGCAATAGTGGCAAATTCCCCATTTCAAGGGGTCTGGAGTCCTTACGTCAGCTCCCAATCCTCCAACTACCGGGAGCTCAGGGCAGTCAGGGAAGCCCTCCTTGCGGCTCAGGACCTCGTCCGGGACTCTCATGTCCTGGTATATTCAGACAATGTCACAACAGTGGCACATCTTCGACATCAGGGCAGTACACGCTCAGGCGCCCTGAAGTCGGTATCCTCCCGAATCTTTCAATGGGCAGAACAATCTCTGCTCTCCCTTTCTGCGGTCCATCTGAAGGGCTCCCTCAATCTTCAGGCGGATTTCCTGAGTCGTTGGGATGTTCATCCGGGGGAATGGAGCCTGGATCAGGCGGTGTTCTGCTCTCTAGTGGCAAGGTGGGGTGCACCAGAGGTGGACCTCTTTGCCTCGGCAGGGAATCGCAAGGTCGCAACATATTTCTCCCTGAACCCAAGGGACGAGGCGTTAGGGGTAGACGCTTTCTGCCACAGTTGGTCCTTTCGCCTCGCTTACGCGTTCCCCCCTCTTCCTCTTCTCGCACGGGCCCTGAGGAAGATCAGAGACGAGGGGGTCCCAACTATACTGGTAGCCCCTCTGTGGCCCCGGAGGAGTTGGTACAGCCTGGTCCTGACTCTAGGAATCGACGGCCCAGTCCTCTTAGGTTCAGACCCCAGCCTACTGTCACAGGGTCCGATTTTCCATCCGGCTCCCCAGAAACTCAACTTGGCTGCCTGGCTTCTGAGGCCCGGGCACTGAAGGCCCAAGGGCTTTCTGACAAAGTTGTGGCTACGCTACAGAAGAACCGTAAACCTGTGACTAATAGTATATACAACAAAATCTGGAAGAGATTTTCCTCCTGGTGTGGTTCTCGGCCTCCTGACCCTCTTCGGCCTAATATTGCGCAGATTCTGGACTTTCTCCAGAGTGGTTTAGACTTAGGTCTTCGGCCTAGCACCCTGAAAGTTCAGGTGTCAGCACTCAGTGCAGTCTTTGACATGGCTCTGGCAGATCATCGTTGGATCCGTCGGTTCTTTGTGTCCGCTAGTAGACTCTGTCCACGTCAGAGGGTCCTGACGCCTCGCTGGGATCTCAATGTGGTCCTTACAGGACTATCTCAGTCTCCGTTTGAACCTCTGTGCTCTTGTAACATTCGTTCCCTTTCTCACAAGACTGCTTTTCTTGTGGCTATTACATCTGCTCGCAGAGTCGGCGAACTTCAGGCTTTGTCCGTTAGGGAACCTTACCTGACTATCAGAGATGACAGCATTGTGTTTCAGCTGGACCCTTCCTTCCTTCCCAAGGTGGTTTCGGATTTTCACCGTTCTCAGTCCATCGTCCTGCCTTCCTTCTGTCAGAATCCTCGGACTCCGGGTGAGGAAGTGTTTCATTCTTTGGATGTCCGTCGGATAGTGTTGCACTACCTGGAGGTTACTGCTTCTTGGCGCCTTGATTCTAACCTGTTCATCCAGCCCTTTGGCCGCAATAAGGGCAAGAAGGTGGCTAAGAGTACCGTCGCCAACTGGATTGTGCGGGCAATTAGAGATGCCTACCTCGCTCAGCATCTCTCTCCACCTACTGGATTCACGGCGCACTCCACCAGGGCTACCTCTGCCTCCTGGGCCGAACGGGCAGGGGCTTCCCCTGAGCAGATCTGCAAGGCAGCTACGTGGTCTTCGCTCCATACGTTCACGAAGCATTATCGGTTGGATCTGGATTCCAACAGGGATTTGGCCTTTGGCGGGAGGGTCCTGCAGGCTGTGGTCCCCCCCTAGGTATCAATTCTTTGGTATTCCTCCTATGCTGTCGTGGAAGGGACTAGAGAAATAAGAATTATTCTTACCGATAATTCGCTTTCTAGGACCTTCCACGACAGCAGGTAATTCCCTCCCCTATGTATTCATGTATTCCTGAATGTGTAGTACTTCTCATATGCTATGGATTCTTTGTAAGACACTGGCTATGGGAGGTGGGAGGGTCCTTTTAAACCTCTTGAACTTCCTGTCCCAATTAGGGCGTGGAGAGACAACCTCCTATGCTGTCGTGGAAGGTCCTAGAAAGCGAATTATCGGTAAGAATAATTCTTATTTTTTTTTTTTATTTTTTTTTTTTTTGCTGATTTGGCATGCTAGGATCTGCTCTCGTGGTGTCAGTTTTTTGTTCATACTAAAGGGGTTTGTCTGATTTACCAAAAATGATCTTTATAATTTTTTTTTTTTTCTTTTTTTAACCCCAGCCACTCAAGTAACTTAATTTAAAATAACCTTTTCCTTTCCCATGACAGCACTGTATGTGAGTGTATCTGCCCCCAGGAACTGGAAACCTTTCTGAAATAAAAGGGGCAGCACCTCTCCCAAGCCCCAGTGTGGTTTCCTGTTCCTAGAAGAGGATACCAATGTTTACCTGGGGAAATTTCTCCAGATTGGGTTTCGGCGGGCCAGGAGGTCTCCGGGACCCAGGTGTCACAAGGGCCGCGCTGGTTGCATGCTGCGGCCTCCTTCCCCCATGTCCGGTGTTGTTCAGTTGGGAGGTTCCCTGGGAAACCATTGGGCAGTGGTCTATGGGTTGCCTTAAAGGGCTGAGGTCCCAGCAGGGGCTCGCTCCTCTACATGGCCAGCTGGGGCGGAAACACCGCGGCCGCTTCCAGACCTATGCCGCATGTGCCGTCACGCTCTGGAAATTGCACACAGCTGTGTGTGCAGGCGCAAGCTCCATTACCAGTAAGTGGGGGGGCCAGTGAGGCTCATGGGAGTGGAAGTGACGGTGCATGCCGAGGGTGGCGTCACAGGCCATATCAGAGTTTGGAGGCTGTGCCCGTGCCCAAATAAGAGCCCCTAAAAAGCAATGATGCCAGTCCTCGGGTAGGAGGAAGGCTCAAACAATTTTGCCATCAGTGGCCTGGCCTCTGACTGGGTGTTAAAAACAGTCTCCCTCAGTGTCGGGCTCAATTCCTTTCCTCCCCCACAGCACATGCTGAGTTCTCAGGTGGACCTTAAGAACCAGGGGGTTCTGGAACAGGAAGTCCTCTTGCTGATAGACAAGAACTTATTGGTAAGGGGTCCAGTAGCCGAAGGTACCGGGTATTACAGCAACCTGTTAAATAAAAAAAAAAAAAAAACAGGACCCTTTTCAATCTGAAATCTCTGAATCACTACAGTAGAAAGATACAAGATGGAGACCCTAAAATCGATAGTACGCTTACTATTTCCCTTCTGCTACATGACAATAAGGCTATGTGCGCACGTTGCGTTCTGTACCTTGCAGAAATGAACGCATCCTCTGGCTGAATTTCATTGTCAAATTTGGTTTTGACCACAAACGCAGGAAATAAAAAATGTTTTTCTTACGTTTTTGACCGCATTTTCAGTGCTTAAAATGGGATGTGTTTTAAATACAAAGACACTACTAAATAAAGTTTGAACATTCAAACACTAAAAAAATTGAAAAAAAATGTAATGCTTTAAATCATACACTATAATAATTGAGATTTAATATTTATGTTAAAAATAAATTTAACTTGGTGTTTTTGTTTTTTTTGTTTTTTTTTTTTGTTTGGCTGGGTTTGAGGGCAAAAGGAAACCTCTTGACATCACTATGCCAAAAACGCATGTGTTTAGCATAAAAGTAAAACGCGTGGATTTTGATTTTGGATGCGTTTTCACAACTGTCATTGACTTCAATGTTAGCTAAAGGCTACCAAAACGCAAAAAAGAATTGACATGCTGCGTTTATAAACGTAGAGATTTTCACTCCAAAATGCTGCATTTAAAAAAGAATCGTGCGGACGAATTTTGCAAAATTCCCAGTCTTTGGAAATCAAAACGCAATCTTTTTGGCATTGAAATGCTGCAGTTCAAAACGCTGCGGAAACGCATGAAAAAAACGCAATGTGATTTGACTGACTCTATTACCACATCCCTATCCCCCAAAGGCCATCAAAAATACCTCAGGCTGGCGGTAATCAAGGGGGAGCTGACTCAGGAAAATCTGTAATTGGGCAAATTATTTTCCCTAGATCCCGGGGGAGGACCAGAGGGAGTAGACTCACTCCTACAGAGATAAGATTTCCGGCTGGCGTGTGCATTCCCACCTTTTCCACAAATCCCACTAGTCCTGAAGAAAATCAGGAAAGAGCAGGCCAGAGTCATGATAGCCCCCTTCTGGCCAAGAAGAGCTTAGTCAAAATTCTCAGCCACGTGAACTATCTGATCCCTGGATTCTACCAGACAGACCTGATCTACTTTCTTAGGGGCCGATCCTTCATCCTCAAGTGCAGGGGTTACACTTGAGAGCCTGGAACTTGAGAGGAACCTTCTAGCAGTGAGAGGATTTTTTACAGGCTTAATTTCCACCCTCCTTCATAGTTGAAAGCTGGGCACTTCCACAAAGTATGCAGCATTATGGGCAAAGTTCCTGGAGTTCTCAGGGCTCCAGATAACGAAGCAACAGGTGCTGTTAGCGGAAGTATTAGGCCCCTTTCTAGGCCCTTATGCAGAAATTCTGTCTACCAGCACATTAAAAGTACATGTAGCAGCCCTGAGTGCACTTTTTGATAGAAAAATTGCGGACCAGCCATGGGGTACGATACGTAGGTTCATTAGGGAATCATTTGCCTCTAGACCTCTAGCGGGGTCTAGGATAGCCCCCTGGGACCTCAAACTAGTATTAACTGACCTCACTAAATATCCCTTGGTCTCCACTTAGGCTACTTTCACACTTGCCTTGTGTGGTATCCGTCACAATCGGTTGTGTGACCGATGCAACGGATGCGTTGCAGATAGTGGCACAACTGATGTGACTGATGCTGCAAAACAACGATTCATTCTGTTTTGGTTTTTTTTTTTCTTTCACTCACTGTTTTACCGGCGGCCGGCTTTTGAGAGCGATCAGCTGATCAGCCGGCTTTTGAGAGCGGCCGATCAGCTGATTGTTCGGCCGCCGAGAGAGAAACCTAAGAGCTGAGCATGCTCAGTGAAAGTGTTCCGCTGCTCAAAAAAAGCTACATGCTGCGTTCTTGCCGCCCGACGGTCGTTCCACGACTGACCCGTTACTCGGCGGATGCAACGCAGACACATTAGTCTCAATCCATTGTCAATGCAAGTCTATGGGAAACAGCGCAAGTGTGACAGTAGCCTAAGGCGCTCACCCTGAAGGTGGCATGAACATCAACCTGACGCATCTGTGAACTTCAATCCATTTCCATTAACGCTACCTTCACTACAATTCAGGATGGAATAATAGTTAAGCCAGTCCTGGCCTTTCTTCCCAGGGTCAATTCAAAGTTCCATTGGGGGCCAGGAAATTGTTTTGCCCTCTTTCTGTGACAATCCCAAATCACAAGGAGAGCAGGTCTTTCATTCCCTGGATGTCAGAAAAAGCGTCCAGAGATATCTGGACATAACTCTGCCATGGTGAAAGTCATCTGCCGTTCCTTTTTGAATGACTTAAAAGAGGGAATGCGGCCACAAGATCAACTATTGCTAGTTGGGTGAGGGAGGCTATTAGTTTGGCATATTCAGCATCAGGTCAGGCCCCTCCTCAGGTGATTAGGGCCCTTTCTGTTAGGGCTATATACACTTATTGGGTGGAGAGGGCAAACGCCTCAGTGCAGATCTGTAAGGCGGGCTTCGCATCAGCGGTATTCTGCAATGCTGGATCCAGCACAAATGCATTTCACTTCAGTCAATTTCCTATGGACTTGCGGCAAGTTCCGGGCACATGCGGTTACGTGCATCATACACCGCATGTGACCGGAACTTGCCGCGAGTCCATAGGAAATGCATTGAAGTGATTAGCATTTGTGCTGGATCCGGCATTGCGGCGGAATACCGCTGATGTGAAGCCCGTGTAAGGCGGCAGTATGGTGTTTACCTTCTTTAAGCACTACCGTTTGTATTTGGATCTTTCGGATATATTCTTCGGGAGAAAGGTTCTTTCAGCGGTGGTCGCCCCCTAAATTTTTTCTTTTTTATTCTCTCTCATGTACAGTTATGTCATGGGAAGGGAAAAGATAATTACTTACCGGTAATTGGATTTTACAGAGCTTCGTAACCTGCCTGAAAGTGATAAACTAAGAATGAACATTTGCGCATGTTCATGCTTTTTGAGCACCATCTGTCCAAGGAGTGGTTAAAGGTACCGTCACACTAAGCAACATCGCTAGCAACATCGCTGCTGAGGCACAACTTGCTAGCGATGTTGCGGTGTGTGACATCCAGCAACAACCTGGCCCCTGCTGTGAGGTCGTTGGTTGTTGCTGAATGTCCTGGGCCATTTTTTAGTTGTTGCTCTCCCGCTGTGAAGCACAGATCGCTGTGTGTGACAGCGACAGAGCAACAACTAAATGTGCAGGCAGCAGGAGCTGGCTTCTGCGGACGCTGGTAACCACAGTAAACATCGAGTAACCAAGAAGCCCTTACCTTGGTTACCCGATATTTACATTCGTTACCAGCGTCCGCAGCTGTCAGTGCCGGCTCCTGCTCTCTGCACATGTAGCTGCAGTACACATCGGGTAATTAACCCCATGTGTACAGTAGCTAGGAGAGCAGGGAGCCAACGCTAAGCAGTGTGCGCGGCTCCCTGCTCTCTGCACATGTAGCTGCAGCACACATCGGGTAATTAACCTGATGTGTACTGTGGCTAGGAGAGCAGGGAGCCAGCGCTAAGAGGTGTGCGCTGGTAACAAAGGTAAATATCGGGTTGGTTACCCAATATTTACCTTAGTTATCAAGCGCAGCATGCTTCCACGTGTAGCGACGCTCCAGCGATCCCTGCCAGGTCAGGTTGCTGGTGGGATCGCTGGAGCGTCTCTTAAGGTGGCTTTACACACTGCAACATCGCAAACGACATCGCTGTAACGTCACCGGTTTTGTGACGTTATAGCGACCTCCCCAGCGACATTGCAGTGTGTGAAACACATCAGCGACCTGGCCCCTGCTGTGAAGTTGTGATCGCTACAAATTGTTCAGGACCATTCTTTGGTCCTTTGTTTCCCTCTGTGCAGCAAAGTTTTAGTGTGTAAAGGGGACTTTACATCGACTTAGTTAGCGACTTCCCTTTCAAAAAGCTGCTTTACAACGTCCCCAATGACTAGCTAGGTCGTTCTGCAGGTCCGGATCGCTGTTGCGTCGTTGGCCAGCTTTGTCTGTTTGACAGCTCACCAGAGACTTTGTAGCGATCCCGGCCAGGTTGGGATCGCTGGTGGGATCGCTAGAAAGTTTCAGTGTGTAAAGGGGCCTTAAGTGTGACATCTCACCAGCGATCTCCTAGCAACTTGGCAGCGATCCGTTGTTGGGATCGCTGGTAAGTTTAGTGTGACTGGGCCTTTAGGCTAGTTTTACACCCCATGAAAAGATACCACATTTACAGTTTGAGCCCTTAAACTCAGTGATTAGTGAATACCTATCCAATTTACATTGTCTCTCCAGTAAAGGAGACAAACTCTAGCACAGCGCCACCTATTGGAAGTAGCGATCCTAAAAGTCACAAGTGGATTTTCAACAATCCTTTGCAATATGACTCAGGATATATCCAATTTACAGCAGTGATTCTGCAGATATGGCAGTCTCTGGTACCCATTTTCCAAGGCTTTAGTGGGAAAGGCTCAGGTACATACTCAGATTATATGCAAGTGAACAATGGCTAGAAATCCAACACCTCAACAGTATGCTAATTTCATGTTACAGCTTCTTGTTAAGGCTTTGTTCACATTTGCGGTTTTTTTTTGCATCAGTCACAATTCGTCGCCTTGAGTAATTACGGTATCCTGCATAATTTGCAAGAATCCGTTTTTCCCCCCTAGACTTCTATTAAAGGGAAGGTGTCGCGGTTTTTTATTTTTGTATTAAAAAGTGATTATGAAATCCAAGTATTTTTAATACAAAATTAAAATCGCAGCTTATTTAGCTTTTATTCTAATTTTACTGGAGGCACTGGGGGCTGCCATGCTGGATTTGCTGTGTGTAACGACCGTTACTCACTGCTTTATGGCAGCCCCTGTCCATAGACTCATAGTCGGAATCCGACCCCTAGGTTTATTACAGGAGATCTCCCTGCTGTGAAATGGACGCGCCCCCTGGGCTGTCCACATCACAGCAGAGCAAGGAGATCATGCCATCTTTCTGCAGCTCACAGCGGTCATACTGTGTGCTGAACTTTTCCCCCTGTCACCCGTTCTGCCCATGGGGAGTAGTGTACTGGCGCCCCTCCCCTCGCCGCCGATGCTACCGTCTCTCAATACCCCCACGCTCTCCCAACATGGCCTGTCACCTGTCGGCCTGTGTGTGAGTAGTGTACGGCCCCCCTCCTTCCCCGGCCGCAGTAGTTGTGTGTGTGTGTGTGTGTGTGTGTGTGTGGAGCATTTTGCGTGTGTGCTGACAGAGCAGTGTGTGTGTTGCCACTGCATGTGAGTACCTGTGTGTGTACTGGTGATACTTTCTAATAAAAATAATAAAAATAATAATTTATTAATTTATATAGCGCTATTAATTCCATAGCACGTTACATACATTGGCAATACTGTCCCCATTGGGGCTCAAAATCTAAGGTGCCTAACTGTGTGTGTTTTTGGAGTGTGGGAGGAAATCTGAGTACCCGGAGGAAACCCACGCAAACACAGAGAGAACATACAAACTCCTTGCAGATGGTGTCCTTGCTGGGAATTGAACCCAGGACCCCAGTGCTGCAAGACTGCAGTGCTAACCACTGAGCCACTGTTTCTGCCCGTCTGCAGGGTTGTGTATCTAATCCTCTCCTGTGTGATACTCTCTGCTGAGCCGTGTATCTAATCCTATCCTGTGATACTGTCTGCTGAGCCGTGTATGTAATCCTCTCCTGTGATACTGTCTTCTGAGCTGTGTATCTAATCATGTCCGGTGTGATACTGTCTGCAGGGCTGTGTATCTAATCCTATCTTGTGTGATACTCCTGCTGTCCTTGGTGACACTTAAGACATTTCTGGTCACCAACAAAATGGCTCTGCATTGTGTCCCTACATGTCATTCTCTGTTATCTGTTGTAAACACTCAGATTAGGAGGGAGTTGTTCCTCACAGTGGAAACTGACAGTTTAAATCTCTGAGACAACTTTTTGTCTCCTTCCCCTGAACAACTATGTTGAATAATCTTTGTTTTCAGATCATTTGAGAGTTGTTTTGAGGAGCCCATGATGCCACTCTTCATAGGAGATTCAAATAGGAGAACAACTTGCAAGTGGCCACCTTAAATACCTTTTCTCATTATTGGATACACCTGCCTATGAAGTTCAAAGCTCAATGAGGTTACAAAACCAATTTAGTGCTTCAGTAAGTCAGTAAAAAGTAGTTAGGAGTGTTCAAATCAAGAAATTGATAAGGGTGCCCATACTTTTACACCTGTCAAATTTTGTTTAAATGCAGATTGCACATTTTCTGTTAGTACAATAAACCTCATTTCAATCCAGAAATATTTACGGAGTCCATCAGTTATTAGATATATGAAACTGAAATAGCTGTTGCAAAAACACAAATTGTTTTAAAGAAAAAAAGGTTAACATTAATAGGGGTGCCCAAACTTTTTCATATGACTGTACGACTTTTTGCATCAGAAATTCTGCCGTAAAACATGTAAGGCTATGTGCGCACGTTGCGTACAAGCCCTGCAGATATTTCTGCAGCGATCTGAAGAGCACATGTGCGCTTTAGATCGCTGCAGAAATGTCCGTAGTGAGCGCCGATTCCATGCGCTCTGCCTGCAGCTCCTCCCATAGACAGAGCAGGAGCTGCCGGCAAAGCGCAGGAAAGAAGTGACATGTCACTTCTTTTTGCGCAGCGCTTCGGCAGTAGCCGAAGCGCTGCGCTCTTAGACGCCACGTGCGCACGGCCCCTGCACAATCTCCATAGACTGTGCAGGGGCCGCAGGACGCATGCAGTTACGCTGCGCTACAAAGCGCAGCGTAACTGCATGTTTTTACGCAACGTGCGCACATAGCCTAAGGAAAAAAAATGTAATGTGCACACAGCATTTTGGATTTCTCTTGGACTTTGCTGGGGAATAACTTTGCTGTTCATAAGCTTATGAACAAAAACTGCACCAATTCTGCAGCAAAAAAGTGTGTGCACAGGGCCTGACCGCTTTATAACACTACATGGAACTGACTGCACCCAACTAGTAAACACCCAAACATTGAGGAAAATGAGCATAAACAAACACCCACCCCTGCTGGCTTTGGCAAGGAAGAGGTCTTTTCAGATGGGCTGATAATCAGTTAATTGATTCTACATGTTGTCCATCTAAACAGGTTGGAAGTCACCTGATGACCAAGCAAAGTGCTCATTCATTGTGATTATGTCAAAGCTGAATGATCAGCTCTCTAATATATGGGGTGTGGGAGTTTTTTGGGGTTTTTTTCTGTCTAATTTTATGTGGCGGTGGGGGTTCTTCTCTAGTTAAAAGCATTGCAAAATCCCTGCGCTTCTGATTTTGCTGTTTAACTCTCTCCTGTTGTGCACTGCATCTTCAAATTAGAGGTTTTCACATGTTGCGCTTCAAATGCGATGAATATGAGACTGCTTGTCGCTCAACTGTTTTCAGTGTTTTGGTTTGTTTTTTTTTTGGTTTTTTTTTTTTTCTGGGAGCATGCTGTGACTCCTCCCTACTAAAGACTGTCTGGAAAGGGTGGATGCACCCCTATTTGTACCATTAGCAGAAACTTCATATTATTCTTAAAAGCAACAAATGTGACTTCAGTGGAGTGATTTCAGCACCTTTAGGAGGGAAAAGTAGTAGACTTGGGAGTTCGTTGTTGTGTGTTTGTTTTTTTTTTTTTTTTCTTCTAAGGCATTTAACTTTTTAAATTTTTCATCCTTTGTATGTAACTGTACATCCTTAAGGGGTTCTAAATACTTTTAATACTATTTGTCATTTTCTGCTGCATAATTGTAGAATGGTTTCATTGTACATTTGGCAGTATACACTTGCAGGTTTAAAGGAAATGTCAGGTTCCCTATGCCCACCAATCCCCTGCATCATTCATATCTGTATGACTAAGTTCTGTGTCTAACAAGCACTGTTTAACTGAAATCAGTGTTTTAAAAAAGATTTATGAACTCTGCTGTTATGGTAAAGGGAACCTGTCGCCAGTTTTTTGCCCTATAAGCTGCGGCCACCCCCAGTGGGCTCTTATATACAGCATGTTAGAGCCTAGACCGCTGTGTAGAACATAAAAAAAAAAAAACAACCCACTAATACTTAAACCGGTGGATGTGGGTCAAATCTGCATCTTTGGCCTCCGGTGCCGGCGCTGCCTCTTTTGCAAATCTTTGTCGCCGCCTCTGTCGTCCTTCTGAAGCTGCGGTGCATGACGCGTTCGTGTCACACTCGCCGGAATTCAGGTCCTGCACTCGCCGGAATTCAGGTCCTGAGCATGCGCACTTTGATCTGCCCTGAGCAGGTGTGGTTAAAGCTTTGTAGTGCGCATGCGCAGGACCAGCGAATGTGTATGACGTAGATGCGTCATGCACACAGGCTTGAGAAGGAAGATTAAGATGGCCAAAAGAGGAGGTGCCGCCACGAGGGCGAAGACGCCCATTTGAGCCACATCCACCGCAGCAACCAATTTAGGGGAGTATTATAAAGTGTTTTTTTTTGTTTTTTTTATGTTCTACACAGCGGTCTGGGCTATTATAAACACAATGTTAGAATGCTGTATAGAAGTGCCCACTGGTGGTGGCCATAGCTTATAGGGCAAAAAACTGGTGACAGGTTCCCTTTAAGGTGTTGACTAGTCAGTGGGGTGTTATTTCCCCAAAGTAGTTGGATCTCTTTCAATGTTATCATGCCCCTTTGGACGTAACCTGATTTTCCATGAGCCAGCGTCCTCGCCAGCTCCTGGAAATCTTGCGCATGCGCGCTGCTTTATTCACTTACACTGAATCTCTGAAGCCAGGTGTATACGTCTTTGCTTCAGAGAGGCACACTGCACATGATCAGAAAAAACACCACTTCTGATCATGTGCCGCTTGACAAGCAGTGACTCGTACACTTGGGTTCAAATGTTCAGTGTGCGTGAGCAAAGCCGCACGCATGTGAGATTTCAGGGAGCTGGCGGTGACACTGGCTGTGGCAATCATGTTATCACACCCACATGGGAATAAGATGGGAAGAGTGCTGACTAGTCTGTGAAACGCCCCTGCAACTAGTCACAAGCCTACTTTGGCATATGAACAGTTGAGTTTATATATATATATATATATATATATATATATATATATATATATATATATATATATATATATATATATATATATATATATATATATATATATATATATATATATATATATATATATATATATATATATATATATATATATATATATATATAAATATATAAATATTCTCTATCTCTATTTATATTTATTTATATATATTACTTTATTAACAGGGCTGGTTAGGCAGGGAATTCTGCCATACAGATGATTGCTGGGTTGGAGGGCATAGGGGAACCTGACAGGTTACATTTAAGATGTTCTGAAATATTGTTGACCAACAGTGTTTTGTTAAACGCTGTTATTTTAAATCTTCCCTAAACTGATGCACTTTAATCTAGGAAAATGTTTGTTGGAGGTCTCAGCTGGGACACAAGCAAGAAAGACCTGAAAGATTATTTTTCTAAGTTTGGGGAGGTGTCGGATTGTACCATCAAGATGGACTCTAACACGGGACGGTCTAGAGGATTTGGCTTTATTCTATTTAAGGATGCATCAAGTGTTGACAAGGTTTGTTTTGCTTCTAGGTGATATGCATGCTTCTGACTGCGAATGAGTAATGATGAAAGAACACTGCCAATGTTTTGTTGAATTTCCCTGATGCCCTGTCTTAAATATTCTCTGGCATGTATACATGTTGGGGGAACATTCAGCAGTTACTGGTTTGTAATTTCTTCATTTAAAATGATAGGAGCAATCTAGTGAGAATTACAAATTACTATTTTATATGAACTGAAAACTTTTTTAAAACCCTAAATTGTTCCCTTCCCTTTATAAAAACTCCAGGTTTTGGAGCAAAAGGAACACAGATTAGATGGACGGGTGATTGATCCTAAAAAGGCAATGGCAATGAAAAAAGATCCAATAAAGAAAATATTTGTTGGTGGATTGAATCCAGAAGCTGGAGAAGACAAGATAAGAGAATACTTTGTAACCTTTGGAGAGGTAAGGTTCAAATAAGTTAACTCCTCATCTAAGCAGAGTCTTGAAGGGAATCTGCCACCAGGGTTTTACTACTTCATCTGAGAGCAGCATGTTCTAGGCAAAGATTCTGAAACTAAGGCTGGACTCACACGAGCGTATGGTATCCGATGCGAGAGCATCAGATGCGATATGCTAATGTACCCCGGCTCAGGCTCTGCTGCGAGCGTGAGCCGAGTGTCATGCGACTGTAACCCGATCTTGAGATCGGGTCACAGCTGTGAAGCGGAGTGTGGGCGCAGCGGAGGAGAGGGAGGGGTTAATTCTCCCATCTCCTCCACTGTCGGCCTGTGTGTATATCGCACTGCACTGGGATAACATCAGAGTGCAGTCCGATGTATCTCTTGCATCCATTCACTTGAATGGGTGCGAGGAATACAGCTCTTGCAGACAATCGCAGCATGCTGCCGCTTTTCTTGCATCCAGAATCTGGATGCGATAAAAGCTGCCCAACTGCTCTCCATCATTGCCTAACATTGGTCAGAGTGCAATGCGAGATTTTCTCACATTGCACTCGTCAGATTTTCACGCTCGTGTGAGCGTACCCCAAGAATGTTTTTCTTAGATCACTGTATGCAGCTGTTCTGAGTTTCTCAGAATGGAGTGCAGCAGAGCTGGGAGCTGTCCCAGCCCATACCAAGCTCTGACTGGTGTCAAATCAGCAAGGGGCATATCTGACTGGTCTGCACATGCAGAAGAGTCACATCAATGTTAATCACAGAGCAATAAACCCTTTGAGTAAACAATAGGGTTTGTTTTTTTTTGGTTTTTTTTTAAAAACTTGCAGCATGCTGGCCTCTGCTTACACTGCAAAATCCTGGTGACAGGCCCTTTTTAAGGGTTCTTAACATTGCATTATTTTTTACAATTACAGTAAATGTACATTTGTTGTTAATCACTTTTTATAGCAAAAGGATGTTTATTCCCGTTCAGGGAAGGAGTCCTTGTGTGTAGATGGGGCTCAGTAGTGGAGCTCCTTACCCATATGGCAAATATTGGCTCTATAATAGCCAGCATCTAACAGCTATTGTTAACTATTTTATAATGCAGTATGAGGTATGTGGATGCAGCACTCTCCCAGGAGTGAATTCAGAACGAACAATGTAGTTTTCCAATAGATTATTAAAAATACAAACTTTTTAGAACACACTTCTGTACTAAGCGTTTTGGTTTTTTTTTTTAATATGCTGTAGTGCACACAGTTTACATATTAACTATTTCAATACTGCTGTCAATCTGACAATTGGTTGTCCACTACTTGGATAACCCCTTTTAAGGCTGGAAACGGACCTATGCTTGTAAAATCGGTCCGAGTTCCCTGAAAGAAAGCTCGCCCGATTTTAGTTCACGTTAGGTCAGTGTGCAATGAAAGTGCAATGCTTTTTTTTTTTTTTTAATTAATGACTTGCATAGCGTGTAATGCGTGTGTTCCTTTTTTTTTTTTTCAGCAGCTGTCATCTGCCGTTGAGCTCTGCTACATGGCCGCTGACAGCAGACACAGCCAGAGCGATGTAGCAGAGCTGAATAGCCGCTGACAGCAGACAGACAGAGCCGCACGATCAGAATGAAGTCGGATGAACGTCACCTGACTTCATTGTCATCCCGCAACTCTGTCTGTGTGGCATGGCCTGATTTTCGGTCAGCGGTGAAGATCACACCGGTGACCGCAAATCCCCTGAGTGACCGCAGTAAGCTGCGCGCGATCAGCGGTGCCGTCACTGAGGTTACCCGTGGCCACAGCTGAAGTCGTCCCGCTGAGAGCAGTGGCCGCGGGTAACCTGTGTGACGTCATCGCTGATGGCGCGACTCACTTCAGTCGCTGCGGGGAGCTCACAGAGCGGTCGTGATCTGACCGCTCTATCAGCTTCTGATGTAGCAGAGCTGACCGCGTCGAGGGACCTCTGTGGATTATGTCTGACATGGAAGGGTATTTGGGGACTTGAATAAAGTGGTGAAAGAGGTTGTTGTGGTGTTTTTGTTACACCAAAAAATTCTTTATTTGAAATATGTCTTCATTTACTTTATCTTACAGGTTAATCATGGAAGGTATCTCGGGGAGACGCCTGCCATGATTAATCTAGGACTTAGTGGCAGCTATGGGCTGCTGCCATTAACTCCTTATTACCTCGATTGCCAACGCACCAGGGCAATTCGGGATAGCCGGGTACAGTCCCAGGACTGTTGCATCTCATGGATACGGCTATTCCGGGCGGCTGCTGGCTGATATTGTTAGGGTGGGGGCCTCCCCATAACGTGGGGCTCCCCATCCTGAGAATACCAGCCTGCAGCTGTGTGGCTTTACCCTGGCTGGTATTAAAATTAAGGGGACCACACGCCGTTTTTTTTTTATTTATTTATTATTTTTTTTTTTACTGCATGATAGACCTGCCCACTGGCAGCTGTGATTAATTGCAGTGAGACAGCTGTCACTTATCGTGGGGGCGTGTCTGACTGCAACCAATCATAGGCGCCGGTAGGCGGGGAAAGCAGGGAATAAGAGATTGAATAATGAGTGGCCGGCTTTTTCTAAAGAGAAGCCGCCGGAGCAGTGTGACCGCTGTGCAGCGCCGCGCTGGTGATCTGGGATCAGGGAGTATGGGAGAGGGGGGGAAAGGAATAGAACGACATGGACAGAGAGAATAGAGAGGGAGAGACCGACTGACATTAATCGCATGTTTCTCAAAACACTGGAAATGAGTGAGGTCTCACAATGTCGGTCAATCTCTATAATTGACCGACATTGTGAGACCTCACTCATTTCCAGTGTTTTGAGAAATATGTGATGGTGTGAGTGCCAGTCCGTGTGACATGTATTTTTTTTTTCAAGCACCCATAGCTGCATTGGAGAGACTCGTGCGAGAAACTCTCCAAAAAGCAGCATGCTGCGATATATATTTTTTTTTTTTTTTTCTTCACCCAGTCCGATTTGGATTGAGAAACAAATCGCAGATGAGAGCTGAATCATTGAATAATATATATGTCCGAGTGCAATGCGAGAATTTCTTGCATTGCACTACTAACCATAGGTCTCCCCAACCTGAAAATACCAGCTCCCAGCTGTTCGGCTTTATCATGACTGGGTATCAAAATTGGGTGGGGGACCGCACACCGTGGTTTTTTTTAGTTTTGTTTAAATTTACAAAAAAAAAAAAAATTGCAGTTCCTCATTTTTAATACACAGCCAAGATAGACGTGCACAGCGTCTGTGATTGCAGTCACACCCCCCCCCACCCTAAGTGGCAGCTTACTGCTTCCAATCAGACACCGGTGGGTGGGGAAAGTCATGCATATGCAATGAAAGTAATGAGCAGCCCCGGAAGTGAATGAGTGACCAGGTAGAGGTTACAGCCGCGCCGTTGCCTCTAAGTACAGCCCGCTTGGTCCTATCCCCCTATCCTAAAACAAAAAAAAGTTGGGTCTGCTGGTCCCAGTTATCTGAGTCTGACAATCGCTAGTTTAGAACAATAAAACTTAAAAGATCAATGCAAATTAAAATTGATATCCCATGGAGGTCTGGATTTGGAATGATGCTCAAAATCAAAGTGGTAAATCAAATTTCAGCGAAAATGCCTCGAGACAAGAAATTGAGGCCCAGTAGTGTTTGTCCCCTCCCACGTGCCTGTACTGCCTCCCTACGATTCCTGGGCATGCTCCTGATGATGCAGCGGATGTTTTCCAGAGGGATCTGGACAGTCTGGTGCAACATGGTGTTGGTGGATGGAAAAAGATGTGCTTGAATGGATTCAGGTCTGGGGAGCAGACAGGCCAAACCATAGCATCATTGCCTTAATCATCCAGGAACTGCTGACACACTTAAACCACATGAGGCTTAACGTTGTCATGCATCAGAAGGAACCCAGGGCCCACTGCACCTGCATATGGTCTCACAATAGGTCTGAGTACCTCTGGCTAGCACATGGAGGACTGTGCAACCCTTTAAGGAAATGTTTCAATACACCACTGACCCACTGCTAAACTGGTCATGCTGGAGGATGTTGCAGGCAGCAGAACATTCTCCACGGCTTCTCCAGACTCCTTTCTGTCACATGTGCTAAGTGTGAACCTGCTGTCATTCGTGAAGAACACAAGGCACTAATGTCTAATCTGCCAGTTTTGGCATTTGCCAATCGCCCTGCATGGTGTTGGGCTGTAAGCACAGCACCCACTTGTGGAGGGCAGGCCCTCATTCCACCCTCATGGAGTCTGACAGTTTGAGCAGACACATGGATATTAGTGGCCTGCTGGAAGTCATTTTGCAGGGCTCTGGCACTGCTGCTTATTCCTTCTTGTACAAAGGAGGCGCAAGCGGTCCTGTTGCTGGGTTGTTTCCCTGCTACAGCCCCATCCACGTCTCCTGGTATCTGCTCCATGCTCTGTACGCTGTGCTGACACACAGCTAACTAACCACCTTGCCACAGCTCGCATTAATGTGCCATCCTAGATCAGCTGCACTACCTGAACAACTTCTGTGGGTTTATAGACACCACCTCATGTTACCTCTAGGGGTGAGAGCAATGACAAAATGCAAAAGTGACCAAAATAACTGTTAAATTATGAGAACAGAGAAATGGTTTGTGGTCACCACATGCAGAGCCACTCTTTTTTTTTTTTTTTTTTTTTTTTTTTTTATATAGAGGTTTTTATAATTTCAAACCTGTTACATCAGCATGAGAAACTTATTCCGAATCAGTGCTGCTTCATAACTAGATAGGTTTATTTTCACAGAAGCGTGAATTAAATGAGGTGCAGCACTTATGTCATATATTATAGTAGCGGGAGTGGTCCATGCTTGTAAAATAACCATTTAGAAAGAGGACAAAGCATAGAAGCACACCACTAACAATCATAACTATAACATTTTAAGTGATCCAAAACACGCATGAGTTAAACACACAATCACTTAATGCCAAATATGGTAAATATGAGCCAACCACAATAGATTAGCAATAATAATGAGCCAATAACACGTAACACAATCAGTAATGCCATGCAATAAGGGATACCATATTTTGACCTCCATTATTGTAAAAAAAAATTGAATCAATGTTGACACTGTCCGAAGAATATATACAGTGGAGGTGGGGGGGTATTTAGTCAGCCACCAATTGTGCAAGTTCTCCCCCCTTGAGTTTTTTTTTTTTTGCTCACCTTTCTTATCATTTTGATCCCATGGGGTGAGAGATTGCATGGAGCCCCAGATCGAGGGAGATTATCAGTGGTCTTGTATGTCTTTCATTGTCTTATTACTCCCACAGTTGACTTTCACACAAAGCTGCTTGCCTATTGCAGATTGTCTTCCCAGCCTGGTACGGGGCTACAATTTTTTTGTTTCTGGTGTCCTTTGACAGCTCTTTGGGCTTCACCATAGTGGAGTTTGGAGTGTGACTGACTGAGGTTGTGGACTGGTGTGTTTTTTACACTGACAAAAAGTTCAAACAGGTGCCATTACTAAACTGTAATGAGTGGAGGACATAGAAGCCTCTTAAAGAAGTTACAGGTCTGTGAGAGCCAGAAATCTTGCATGTATAATTTTCAAACAATCTTGCCAAATCAGTGAGGTGATTTTCTGTATTTGTTTTCTCATTTGGTCTCTCATAGTTGTGGTCACCTATGATGTCAATTACAGGCCTCTCATCTTTTTAAGTCTGAGAACTTGCACAATTGGTGGCTGACTACTTTACTAAAACGGTATACTCCACAAATAGTACTATAATACACTGGCTAGATAAACAAACAAACCCTCCAAAAGCATGACTAAATGAGCAGACCGTGAAATGAATTCAAACCTGCTGGTTGTGCCATGTGAAGGAGGGAAAATAAATCTCGTTTGAATAGAGGGGTGAAGTGCTGTAAAATTGGGAAGAAAAAAAAAGCAATTTTGACATTGATCTTTAGAGTTTTTTTATGACGTGCTCTGTTAAGGATGGCCTGACAAATGATTCTCATCAGTACAATTACAGCGAATAGTTTTTAATGGTGGAAAAAAGTGTTACGTGAAGTAAAATTTAAATAAAAATAAAAACTTTAAAGTTCAAATCCCCCCCAGTCGCCCCATTGGGAAATGAAAAGGTTAAAGAAAATGTACACATTTGATATCGCTGCATTCAGAAATGCCCGATCTATCAAAATATAAAATCAATTAATCTGATCGGTAAACTGCGTAGCGGCAAAAAAAATTTCGAACACCAAAATTGTTTTTGGTCACTGCATAGTTTGCGCAAGATGCGATAACAGGCCATCAAAACGTAGCATCTGATTAAAAATGGTACCGTTAAGTCCGCTTGAGACGCAAAATATCAGTCACTGAAAAATGAACGCTACGGATCATGGAAAATGGTGCAAAAAGTGCACTTTTTTGGACAAACTTTTTTGTGAATTTTTGTTTTAACCACTTAGATAAAAATAAACCTATACATGTGTCTACAAACTCTTACCGACCTAAGGCATTACACTGACACATCAGTTTTATCATATAGTGAACATGGTGAATAACATCCCAAAAACAATCGAGCAGCCGCTTTTTTTTTTTTTTTTTTGTGCTGTTTTACGGTAGACTCTTGATTGAAACCATTGTTTTTACCATAAAGTACAACTCGTCTGTCAAAAAATAAGCCCTTTTATATAGCAAGATTGATGGAAAAATAAAAGTTACGGGTCTCTGAGAAAAGGGAGGAAAGAAACAGAAAATCGCCCGGGGGTGAAGGGGTTCTGCTTGCTGTCTGTAAAATATGCTGTTCACAGATAACAGGAAAACCCAAGTGGCAGATTCCTTAAGCACAGACTTCTTCCCACAATTGTATTGTGAACAACCAGCAAGGAAGGAGGGAGTTGGGGCTAGGCAAAACACTACCAAGGCATTGAACCTCACATGGCCAGAATTAAGTCTCAGCCTCTCTGCTCTACTGTTGCAAAAACTGCCTTCGATAGAGTAACTTAGTCTTTCATGAACAAAACACTGGCTTGGGTATAAAATCTAATATGCCATGTTGAATTTTTGCCTTCTACACAAAGCAGACAGCTAGTGTGATGGCGTCCTATGACAGGAATGTCCTGCTTAATGTACCCGCTATTGCCTTTTTGATTTTTATACTTAACTCCTGAAGAAAGGCTACATTTAATGAGTGATCATTCCAGGCTCAGGTACTCTTACCGAGTTGTTCAGACACTTGGATGGGCTTGACTCATGTACTGAGTATAATGGAAGTCAATGGGAAATTCTAGCATTTTCCGGAAGATCTGCAGAAAATAAAGCTTGTTTCTCATTGACATCCATTATACTCTACATGAGTAGAGCACATCTGAGCATCCCAACTGCTAATTAGGAGTACCGTGCATGGTAGTGCTCCCTCATCACTACTCAAAAGGGTTTAGTTGAACACTAACATCAGGGGCCCTTGTATTCTTGATTCTCCTCACAAGCTATCTACGCAGATTACCTGCATTTTATTAATCCCCAACACGGCCATCTCTGCAAAATCTGGTAGCAGAATTCTGCTTGTACAATGACCTATCAAACTCTAAAATCAACTTCTCTAAATCAGAAGCCCTGAATATAAACGTCCTTCTTTCCACCTTGACTTTAAGTGGGCTAACTCAACTTTTAAAATATTTGGCAAACCTATTATAAAAGAGATGTAAACTTGACATACCTGCTGAACTTCCCTAAATTACTACAATATGTGCAGAACTGCTCAAGATGGACAAACGCTTTTGTGGTTTGGTAGAAGTGTGATCTTTAAAATGATCTCTTCCTATTTGCCATTTTGGAGCTTGACATGTCTTGCCTTCAAAGGATTCTCATCCCTCCTCGGACCCTGGAGAGTGGGTCAGTTGTCTCATTTCTTTCAATCACTTACGCCTAGACCCATTCACAATATGGACATGACTACTTTTGAGACTGCATGCTCGTGTGGGACCTCAATTATCTTCTCATACTTGCTGATTGATCCTCCTTACCAACCTGCCACTAAATTTCAATCACAATGGGAGACCAACTTCAGTTTTTATCAAAACGCCAATGGATGTAAATTTTGACATTAACCTGTAAAGCATTTATTTGCTGTAGTTTTGATCAGGCCAGTTATAAACTGCTATCCTGGTGGTATAGTCTCAACTCTCCTACATGCCCTCATGTGAATCCCATGTGTTGGAGATGTGGGGATGAGAAAGGTGACCGTCTTGCAGGCTCCTCACTGCTTTTTGGGGAAAAATTTCAGCTAATGATACATGGGATTGCAGATATAGCGTCTGACCTGAATCCTGCCCTTGTCCCTCTCAATTACTGCAGCAACCCTAAAAAATATATAGGCATTCTTTACTGAGGCACTTAATTGCGACAGCTTGTGCATGTATCCCCCTGCTCGTCGGGAGGGGGGGGGGTTTCTCTGATCTCCCATCTCCCGCTCATTCTCTAAAATAAATTACTGAATGGATGTTTATGCATAAAGGCTGCCCTGAAGGCATCAGAATCACGGTAAGAACCTCTGCTGTGCGCACTGTAATGTCTTCCCCTGTGTCTGAAGAGCCCAGTGTTCCCCCTGCCACAGTAAGTAGGAAAGGGGTGGTCCCTTATGCCTGTTTTCAGGCTGATATTGATGGCTCCTTCTGGTCTGTGTTTTCCAGGAGGTCAAGTCTGCTAGGAAATATAACAAGTGCCTTATGTCTGAGTTACTACTTCTGCAATTTAATAAAGATAACTTGCATATATTATTATACAGGGGAGTCTTTATGGGCATGCAAGTCATAGAAAGCTGAATAGGATGATACCTTGAAGTCTTATTTCAGAGCAATTCACATTTCTCTTGTATGTAAATGACCTGTTTCAGGCTATGGGCCGGACACTGTTCTCCAGGAGAATCTGCCTCCAGAGCTATTTAATAAAGGAGGCATACAAAATGTGATAGCTTCTCTCCTGATCTCACTGCAGATCTGTGCATGATTATAACTACAGGTTCTACAGTGCCTCAGCTGCAATCTCACAGGCAGTGTGGCAATACAGCAGAGCTGTCAAAACTGCAGTGAGCAACTTCTAAGAACAAAGTTCAGTTTTACTGTACTGTTACATCTCTCTCTCGTAACACCTATCTATAAAAATAAAAAACATTGACATCAGATCACAGAAGTAAAGTTAGTTATTTTTAATTTAGCTTATGACCTGTGTGTTCATATAGACTGGGCTTAGGAGGGTTGATTCTAGTGAAATTCCTTTATCAAAAATAATTTTCTCCTTACTAAACTTTACATATTTTAGATTGAAGCAGTTGAACTGCCAATGGACCCAAAAACCAACAAAAGACGAGGCTTTGTGTTCATTACATTCAAAGAAGAAGAACCTGTAAAAAAGATCTTGGAAAAGAAGTTCCATAACGTCAGTGGTAGCAAGGTAATTTTAATCGCTAGGCAAAGGCACTAGACTAATCAATGTATAGAGAATAGATTTGGGGTTGTTGGGTATGTTAACCTTTCAGTGAAATCCTTCCTTATTCATTGATCTAACTATTGTTTCTTATATTGTGGCTTTATTTCTTTAGTGTGAGATTAAGATAGCCCAACCTAAAGAAGTATATCAGCAACAGTATGGTGGAAGAGGAGGCTTTGGTGGTAGAGGTGGACGGGGTGGAAAGGGTAAGTGAATCAAGTGATGTAACTAGCTTCGAGGACCTGCTGAGTTGTTGGTTTGTTTTTGTTTTTTTTCAGGTTATCCCATTATTTACAGAAAAATTAGACCTGTATGCATCTGGTTTTAGACGTTTGTGTGCATAATACAGTATAGGTTTGAGACTAATGTACCTCAAAATTCAGTAATTTTCATATGGAGCCTTGCACATCATGACCTGTTTATTCAAATGCCATGTTCAAGTGAATGGTTTGCAGATGTTGGGGCTCCTTATTCTTCTGGAATTGCTGCACGTCCACTGCAGTCATATAATTGAGGCCTATACCTCTGTGTTATACTGACCTACTTATGCATTCTGTTCCTTCCAACTTATTCCCTTTTTTTTTTTTTTTTTTTTTTTTGTTAAATATTATATACAACCCCCTGGCAAAAATTATGGAATCACCTGGCTCTGAGGATGTTCATTCAGTTGTTTTTACTTTTTGTTTAAAAATAAAAAGGAGATCACGGACATGCCATCTGAAATGACTTTAGTTTTGTGTCAACTTTCTGGCTTTAAGAAACACTAAAAAAAAATCATGAAAACCATGTGCAAGTCAGTAACTGTTACTTTTGAAGACCAAACGTCGAAAAAATTATGAAATCGCTCAATATGAGGAAAAAATTATGGAATCGCCCTGTAAATTTTCATTCCCAAAACAAACACCTGCATTAAATAAGATCTGCATGTTAATCTGCATCTCTAAAAAGAAGTGATCACACCTTGGAGAGCTGTTGCACCAAGTGGACTGACATGAATTATGGCTCCAACACAAGAGATATCAATTGAAACACAGGAGAGGATTATCAAACTCTTAAGAGGGTAAATCATCACGCAATGTTGCAAAAGAAGTTGGTTGTTCAGTCAGCTGTGTCTAAAATCTGGACCAAATACAAACATGGGAAGGTTGTTAAAGGCAAACATACTGGTAGACCAAGGAAGGCATCAGTGTCAAGACAGGAAACTTAAAGCAATATGTCTCTAAAACAGGAAATGCACAACAAAACAAATGGGAGGAAACTGGAGTCAATGTCTGTGACTGAACTGAAAGAATCCGCCTAAAGGAAATGGGATTTACATTCAGAAAAGCTAAACAATAAAAAGATGACTACCTGAAGAGAACATGTAAATTTCCAGTCATTGATATGGGGCTGCATGTCAGGTAAAGGCACTGCAAATCAAAAAAGATCCGTGGAACCTCTGTTAGGAGTCTCGACACAGAAAATAGCCAGATCCCTCCGGGAAGGATCTAGCCAAGGAGTGGCTCTTTTTAAGGAGTCCACCATAACCACCATGTTAAGTGGCCGTTTTAGTCAATAAAAAACTCTTTGACTAGGTCTTTCCCGGAGGGATATCTGGCTATTTTCTGTGTCGAGACTCCTAACAGAGGCTCCACGGACCTTTTTTGATTTGCATACTTCCCAGGGGGCAATGCACCTAGGATTTCACGGTGTTGAGCGCCTTTGCTGGCTGCCGGCAGGGTTTTCTCTGGCTGGTCTCCCCGTGATCAGTGATTGTTTTGTCTTGCAGGTAAAGGCACTGGGGAGATGGCTGTCATTAACTCTTCAATAAATGCCAAAGTTTACTTTTGGACACTTTTTTTCTTATCCCATCAATTGAAAGGATATTTGGGGATGATGAAAGCATTTATCAAGATGCATCCTGCCATAGAGCAAAAACTGTGGAAACCTTCCTTGAAAGAAGACAAATAGTCCAGATCTCAATCCAATTGAAAATCTTTGGTTGAAGAAAATGGTCCATGACAAGGCTCCAACCTGTAAAGCTGATCTGGCAACAGTAATCAAGAGAAAGTTGGAGCCAGATTGATGAGTATTGTTCGAAGATGTGGAGATCCGGAATAAGGGCAATTCAGGCAGGGGTCGTGAGCAGCAGCATTAGTAGTACAATACCACACTGCTAATCACCATTGCAGACTGTGTTGTTGTTTTTTTGTGCGTTTTGTTTTTTTTTTTGTTACATTTGTCCATTCCATACACCGCCACCATCTCATGTTTGTTTCAGATATTGGTACATGCTGACAAATGTCTTCTTAGGTCAAGGACAGAGTTGGAATCAAGGCTACAACAATTACTGGAACCAAGGTTATGGCAATCAAGGATACGGCTATGGGCAACAGGGATATGGTGGCTATGGAAGCTATGACTACTCTGGATATGGGTATTATGGATATGGACCAGGTTATGATTACAGTAAGTGTCACTAGTTGCACAATCCAGAAAACTATTATAAATTCTTCATTGCTACACACCAAAGCGATGTAGAATCTATTTTCCAAAGCCTTTGTTTTCTTTCCCTCCCCACGTTAGGTCAGGGCAGTGCAAATTATGGGAAAACTCCTAGACGTGGTGGCCATCAAAATAACTACAAGCCATACTGAACATTACTTCAGGTATGCATTGCTTAGGAATTCCAATGTGACTTGCATGTATACTCTGCAAATTTGGCTGTGTTAAATTGTATGAATAAGTAATAACTTATTATTCTGTCATTAGGTAAATACAGCTGATTTGGGGGTCTGCTTAAAACTGCAGCTCTGCTTCTAGGGACTGCCTCTTGGAGTTGAGTAAGGACTCTTGCTCCTTTTGTACAGATGGCCTCATCCTAGGGAACCAGTGTCAACTTCCACCTTTTTATTTTGTATTGTTTGTGTCATACATTTCCAGATTTGGAAGTGTTAATTTTACTGTACTTTTTGGTACCTTTTGGATTCTAATGTGTATTGTAAGGTATTTTACATGTGCAAATTCACCATTACATTTTTGAAGCTGTCAAAGCTTTTGAAATAAAAACAACTTTGACTAAACTGTTTCAATCTGTGGGTTTAAATGGTGAGCGCAAGTTGAAAGGATTGTCTGGGCATATTCTTCTCCATTGCTTGTGTCTTTTAGTAGATATGTTAACACACTTGAAGCTGTACATGTGCTGATGAAACTAAAATCCTGGAAAGTCCCACTGATTAAAAGAACCAGTGCATGATTTTTGCTGGCTTCTACATGGCTGCTTAATTCCTAATGTATAACTTGTAACAGCACAGTGATAGGTGAACACTGACTATAAAAGTCCAGATCCCCGCGATCTCAAAAGAACCTCCAGCTTCGGGCACTGAGTTCAGGGAACTTTGGCTAATGATCTGGGTTTACCCACCTGAGTGATTTAAAACCATTAAATATCAAAGAGAATAAAAATAAAGCAAGCGCTTCATACTTGTCAGTCTCCGTGTGGCTGTTTCCAGGGCCGCTCACTCAAACACCCAGGTCCAACGTAATCAACACGTGGGTATAGAATGACCACCTGCTATGAGCTTCAGGCAGAGACTGAGCCACAGCAGTAAGCGGTGACTTCACTCAGTTTTTGTGGTCACAGCGGGAGGTTCCCACAGTCCATCTGTGATCACAGGTAACCTGACCCCAGGTGACCTGATTGAACTAGGGGACCTCACCTGAGGTCAGGTTACCTGCAATCATAGGTGGAGGAACATGGGAACCTCCAGCTGTGACCACAAATTACATGAATGACTTCATTGCTGTGGCTCAGTCTCTGCCTGAAGCTCAAAGGTCATAGTCTATGCCCGTGCGCTGTCATTTCAAATATAGCAGACCTGGAATTTTTTTTTTTTTTTTTTTGTGGATTGAGTCTCTGAACTGGGTGTTTGGGGTTATTAAAGGGGTGAATGTGTGTGTGTGTGTGTTTGTTTTTATTTAAAGGAACCTGTCACCACTTTTTTAGGCTATAAGCTGCGGCCGCCACCACTGGGCTCTTCTATACAGCATGTTAGAATGCTGTATATAAGAGCCCAGGCCGCTGTGAGAACATAAACACTTTATAATACTTACCTAATGGTCACGCTGCGGAGGAGTTGGGTCACGGAGGCACCTCCGTTGTCCGGTGCCGGCGCCGCCTCTTTCGGCCATCTTCGTCCTCCTTCTGAAGCCGCGATGCATGACTCGTCCGTCATCCACACTCCCGGCATTCAGGTCCTGAGCAGGTGCACTTTCAAAGTATTGTAGTGCGCCTGCGCAGGACCGGCGAGTGTGTATGATGTAGACGGGTCATGCACACAGGCTTCAGAAAGAGGATGAAGATGGCCGAAAGAGGCGGCACCGGAGAAGGGAGATGCCTCCGTGACCCAATTCCACCGCAGCGCCACCTCCTAGGTAAGTATTATAAAGTGTTTATGTTCTCACAGCGGCCTGGGCTCCTATATACAGCATGTTAGAATGCTATATAGAAGAGCCCTGTGGTGGCTGCAGCTTATAGCCAAAAAAAGTGATGACCGGTTCCCTTTAAAATAAAAAGATTTTTTTGTGTGTGTGTGTGTTTTTGTTTTTTTTTTTCCCAGATTAGTAACGGGGGTCTCATTTATGCGTCCCACTGTTAACCCCTTATTACCCCGATTCCACTGCGCCCGGGCCATCGGGATGAGCGGGTTAAAGTGCTGGATGTGACAATCCTGGGCAGCTGCAGGCTATTTTTAAGCATGAGGAGGGCAATAATAATAGGTCTCCCCAACCTGAGAGTACCAGCTCCCAGCGGTGTGGCTTTATCATGGCTGGGTATCAAAATTAGGATGGGGGCGCATGCCAGTGTTTTAATTTTAAAAAAAAAAACAACAAACTTTTTTTAAATAACCTCTGTCTGCGGTCCCTCTTATTTTGATACACCGGCAAGATTAGTGCATAGCTGGTGGCTGCAGCCTGTAGCGGTTTGCTTTGTGTTAGGTATTATATGCAGACAGACACACACACACACACACACGCACGCACACACACCTGATTGTAACACACCTGATTGTAACCAGACGCTGGGGCTGCTGGTGTGCAAGGGGAAGCAGTGCATATGTATGATGTATTAATGTGCAGCCCCAGAAGTGGTGTTAGAGCCACACATGAGACTTGGTAAGTATAACGCACTTGCTCCAATTCTCCTATCTCTACCACCACCATTTTAAAGTGCTGGATTCTCATAGACTTTTATAAAAACCGGGATCTCCCTCAATTTTTTTTTTTTTTTTTTTTTTTAACCCGGTTGGACCTGCCGATCTTTGAGTCTGCCAATCACCATTCATAATGCAAGAACACAATTTTTCAATAGGCAAGGTTTTAGCACTGATATTTCTTCAGCGCTCTATTGGGAGACCCAGACAATTGGTGTATAGCTACTGCCTCCGGAGGTCACACAAAGTATTACACTAAAAAGTGTAAGGCCCCTCCCCTTCTGGCTATACACCCCCCGTGGGATCACGGGCTTACTCAGTTTTAGCTTTGTGTGCGAAGGAGGTCATACATCCACGCATAGCTCCACATTGTATAGTCAGCAGTAGCTGCTGACTATCTCGGATGGAAGAAAAGAGGACACATATAGTGTCCCCAGCATGCTCCCTTCTCACCAGATGGTGTTGCAAGGTTGAGGTACCTATTGCTGGTACAGAGGCCGGAGCCCCACATGCTGTTTTCCTTCCACATCCCCTTGGAGGGCCCTGTGGAAGTGGGATCTGTCGGCCTCCAAGCCCTGAGGCCGGGCTCCATCCACAGACCCAGAAGAACCTGATGGATGTGGAGCACGAGTACTATCAGGGACAAGGCCCTGCATCGGTCAGGTACTCGGTGTCTCCGGCAAGCACAGCACGCTCCGGGCTTGCTGGGCGTTATAGTGCGCCGGGGACATTAGTGATGGGCTTATGTTGCTGCAGCCATGGCTGAGCGACGGGTCATGTTTAGGAACTTGCGCCGACCGCTCATACGGCGGCGGCGCTGATGTGACTTGTAGTGCGCCGGGGACTTGGCGCCGACCGCGCTTTTACGGCGGGGGCGCCTGTAACTTTAGTCCCCGGCTTCTGAGGCCTGGCACCGCTTCGTTCCCGCCCCCAGCCCTGCCAGTCAGAGGAGGGGCGGGACGCTGTACAGATCTCAGCGCAGGGAGCTGGAGTCTGCTTTGCATTCTCCAGCCCCCTCTCACTGAACACAGTGAGATGCCGGGTTCCCGCTCTTGGCTGGGGCTCGCCCACGGCCCGCCCCTCTGCACAGGACGTGGAAGAGAAGCCGGCAGCCATTATGGTTTCCACTCTGGGAGAACGGAACCAGGCACAGGTTTTTGAGCGACCTCATACTCGCGCTGGGCGGGCGATAGGCAGTACTGGTCCCACTAATACTGAAGTGGGCTTTTGAACTGTGTGCGGATATGCGATGCAGCACTGTACTGTCGCTATTCTGGGCATACTCTCCTAGATGGCTAGACAAGTGTTCAATGATTAGTCTGCAGTGTTTGTTGGCAGATTTGGCAACAGCAAAGTGCCAAGGCACAAGCTTTCATTGCCACTTCGTTTGCAGGTGCTGCAATTGGGTTTATTGTCATGCTATACATGCACTATATGTCGTTTTTCTTGGCTAATGCACCTAGTTAAACAGACAATAGCAGCAGTAAGGCAAGGCTGCCAAGGCACAGGCTCTCAATGCTGCTTGATTTGCTTGTACTGCAGTGTTTTTCTGTCATGCTTGTCTGCTATACATTTCCTGTATGTCGCTATCCTTGCCTCATGCTCCTAGTTAACTAGACAACAGCAGCAGTAGAGCAGTGGTGCCAA
Source organism: Anomaloglossus baeobatrachus (assembly GCF_048569485.1). Classification (NCBI taxonomy): domain Eukaryota; kingdom Metazoa; phylum Chordata; class Amphibia; order Anura; family Aromobatidae; genus Anomaloglossus; species Anomaloglossus baeobatrachus. The sequence continues at coordinate 160,461,871 of NC_134356.1, forward strand.
GGCACCAGCTTGCAAGGCTGCTGCATTTGCATGTGCTGGCAGTGTTTACTGTCATGTTTGTATGCGATACATTCACTGTATGTCGCTATCCTTGTCTCATACTCCTAGATATATAGACAATAGCAGCAGAAGGCCTAATGTGCTAAGCCACAAGTTTCAATGCTGCGTGTACTACATGTGCTGAAGTGTTTACTTGTACTTCAGGCTTGTATGCTATACATTCACTGTATGTCGCTATCCTTGTCTCATACTCCTAGATATATAGACAATAGCAGCAGAAGAGCTAATGTGCCAAGCCACAAGTTTTCAATGCTGCGGGTACCACAGGTGCTGAAGTGTTTACTTGTACTTCGTGCTTGAATGCTATACATTCACTGTATGTCGCTATCCTTGTCTCAAGCTCCTGGATAAATAGACAACAGCAGCAGAAGAGCTAATGTGCCAAGCCACAAGTTTTCAATGCTGCGTGTACTACATGAGCTGAAGTGTTTATTTGTACTTCATGCTTGTATGATTATTTACTGTACGGTCGCTATCCTAGGCTATGCACTTAGATAGCTAGACAACAACAGCAGAAAAAGAAAAGGCCAATGAGGACTTTATATGTTGCTTGTACTGCATGTAATACGAGTCTAGGACCCCAGTGCGGGCAATTGCTTGACCGGGGTTTTCGGCTATATGTGGTTAAAAGAACCACCTGTGCTTCCTGTCCAGAGACAGGGACGAAATTGCAGTTTCTTTCCGCTGTTATATTGGCTGTGACTATGGCTGACATCTTACAGTCTGGCAGCCCACGCAGACCTTGGGCAATATAGTTGCAATGCCCCTGGCCACCATGATTTGAGGAGCAGCTCAAGGCTCCAGGGTGGTTTTCACGCGTCCCAGGGGGCAGGCTCCGACACGGACGTCAGTTCAAGAGGGCCTAAGCAGGCTCGCTGGGAATAGCCCTCGACTCCATCAGTGAAAGAGTCAGCTTCACAGCAGGGGAGATCTCTTTTCTAATATCGCAAGCAATTGCGTACTCGTCTGGCCCTCTGATCCTAGAGATGCAGTCCAGAAACGCAACGCTTTTCACGATAAGCGTTCTCCGACCGTATTAATGAGACACTCTCCTCCCTGATTGGACAAGCGCTAGCCCAGGTCCAAATGTGGATCTCCCGATCTCCAGGCTTGCAGCTGGATCTATAGTTGTAGTGGTGGATGGGGCTTCACGTCAAAATGCCATTGACAGATAGATAGGTTCTGGCCGCAATCTGTCTATGAAGCTATCGGCAGGTCGGTTGCTCCGGCAGTCGCAGCCGTGAAGGCACTCCAAGCTATTTCAGATAGTGTTGCGCAGAGGGACGCTGTCACCGGTACATCTCGGTCTCAGCAGCGTCTGTAATCTCGCAATCGCCGCATGGCGAACCATGCTGTTAAGGCTGTCCGAGACTCTACGAGCCGGACGGCGGTGGCATCGGCCATCTCCGTATTTTTTACGCAGAGCCTAGTGGTTAACAGATTGGATCAGATGCTTCTTCCAACAAAGTGCTTAACCAGGTTGCCTTTATCTAGTGATAGTCTGTTGGTAAGGGTTGAATGAATTCATTCAACTGTCCAAAACGACTCAAAAGGCCCAGAAGGGCATAGATTCCTAGCAGGCTCAAGTACGCCCGGGGAAGGCAGCCGGAGGAATCGCTACCAAAGCGTTTTTTTCTCATAATTTTCAGCCTTCTCACTCCGCAACCGCGGGGAGCAGACTCCCCCGCTTTAGCGACATTTACCTACCACAGGTCAAAGGCCGGTGAGAGAGAGTCAGGTTGTCTCAAACTACCTCTCCGACCGAGCCGAGGCTCTTCTGCAGGCAGGACGAGTGGTAATCCCTGTTCCTCTTCAGGAACCAGTTACGCCTTTTGCTTCGACCTGGTCGTGGTGCCAAGATAGGACGGCTCCTTCCGTCCCGTTCTGGAATTTAAACTGCTTAACAAGCACGTGACAACCAGGCGGTTCCGGAGGGAATCACTCCGCTCCGTCATTGCCTCACTGTCTCAAAGAGTTTTTCCTAACATCCATAGACATTAGGATGCTTATCTCCACGTGCCGATTGCTCCAAGGCACCGGCGTTGGCTACGGGCATAGTTCGTTTTGTAGCCCTACCCTTCGGCTGGCGACAGCCCCACGGGTTTTTCACCAAGTTCATGGCAGCAGTGGGAGCAGTCCCGCGCTCTTACGGTCACTCTGTGATCCCTTTCTTGGACAATCTACTTGTCAAGGCACTCTCTTTTAGAAGCATGCCAACACAACCTGAACATGGCGCTGGACCCTTCCCAGAGTTTCGGGGAGGTCTTTGACTTCTTCTAAGTTGAACCCAATCGCTGGCATATCTTGGCATAGAGTTTTCACACTCTCTCAGTGATAGTGAATTCCGCTGGACAAACAGCGTTCACTACAGACGAGGGTGCAGTCTCTCCTTCAAGGAGGCGCCTCATCCAGAGGCGAGCCTTTTCACGCAGTTTCATCTGCGTCCGCATCATTAGAAGATTCTTCGCTAAGGGGAAGGAAGTCGATGTTCCTACACAGTAACGTCCCCCTTTCACAGACGGTCAAAGACCGTCTTCAGAGGAGTCCACTCTTCAACTCAGTGGTCTAGAGCTCTGGGCAGTGTATCTTGCACTGCAAGCTTTCCTGCAGTGGCTGGAATGCAATCAGAACCGAATTCAGTCGGACTATCCACAGCGGTGGCGTACACATTCCGGACGTACAACACTAGGAAGCAAGTCTTCCTCAGTCGCGAGGACGTGGACGCAGGGGAATGGGACCTGCTCCCGTTTGGCTTCAAGAAATCGGTAGCCGCGGGATGAGGACGGACGTCGACATCATGGCGTCTCGGCAACTACAAGGTCTCGATTTTCATGGCGGGAGCTCTGGCGACAGGCGCCTTGGCTCAAGATTGGTCGCAGTTCCAGCTTCCGATTGCTGCCGCACTATTCTCGTCGCCCCAGACTGGCCGAGGAGGTTGTGGTACCGAGATCTGTGGCATCTCACCGTCAGTCGACTGTGAGCATTACGTCAGAGTCACAATGAGACGGGCTCGCCAGCCGCGGTTTGCCAAGATATTCCACAACTCGTGGAAGATATTCTTATCTTGGTGTTTTGCTCAGGGAGTGTATCCCTGGCCATCGGCTTTGCCTACTTTGCCTGCCCTCCTGCACTCTGGTCGGGAAAACGGTTGGTCGCTCGGCTCCCTTTAAGGGCAAGTCTCGGCACTATCCGTGTTGTTTCAGAAGCGTCTAGCACGTCTTCCTAAGGTGCGCACGTTGCTACAGGGAGTGTCATATTGTGCCCCCGTACGAGCGGCCGTTAGATCCATGGGATCTGAACGAGGTACTCGTTGCTCTCCAGAAGCCGCCTTTCGAGCCTCTGATGGGAGTTTCCCCTTTCTCGCCTGTCACAGAAAGTGGCTTTTCTAGGGCGATCACGTTTCTTCGGCGAGTGTATGAGCTGGCAGCTCTGTCATATCAGGCTCCCTTCCTGGTGTTTCACCAGGACTAGGTAGTGTTGCGCTCCATTCAGGAGTTTCTCCCTAAGGTAGTATCCGCGTTTCAGCTTAATCAGGATATATCATTACCTTCATTTTGTCCTCATCCGACTCACCGGTTTGAAACGGGTTTACATTTGTTAGATCTGGTCAGAGGACTCAGGATCTACTTTTCCCGCACGGCGCCTATGCGCCGATCTGATGCACTGTTTGTCCTTGTCGCTGGTACGCGCAAGGGATTGCAGGCTTCTAAAGCCAACATGGCTCGATGGCTCAAAGAACCAATTCTTGAAGCCTACCGTTCTGCTGAGCTTCCGGTTCCATCAGGGCTGAAGGCCCATTCAACCAGAGCCGTGGGTGTGTCCTGGGCATTACGCCACCAGGCTACGGCTCAACAGGTGTGCCAGGCAGCTACCTGGTCGAGTCTGCACATTTTCACCAAACATTATCAGGTGCATACCTATGCTTCGGCGGATGCCGGCCTAGGTAGAAGAGTACTGCAGGCGGCAGGGGCCTCCCCGTAGGGGAGCGCTGTCTTGCAGCCCTATCAAGAGGTATTTATTTACCCACCCAGGGACAGCTTTTGAACGTCCCAATTGTCTGGGTCTCCCAATAGAGCGCTGAAGAAGAAGGGAATTTTGTACTTACCGTAAATTCCTTTTCTTCTAGCTCTTATTGGGAGACCCAGCACCCGCCCTGTTGTCCTTCGGGATTCTTGGTTTGTTGCGGGTACACATGTTATTCATGTTGAACGGTTTGCAGTTCTCCGATGTTATTCGGAGTGAATTTGTTTAAACCAGTTATTGGCTTTCCTCCTTCTTGCTTTGGCACTAAAACTGAGTAAGCCCGTGATCCCACGGGGGGTGTATAGCCAGAAGGGGAGGGGCCTTACACTTTTTAGTGTAATACTTTGTGTGACCTCCGGAGGCAGTAGCTATACACCAATTGTCTGGGTCTCCCAATAAGAGCTAGAAGAAAAGGAATTTACGGTAAGTACAAAATTCCCTTCATTTCATGCTTTCAGACTACCTATAGTCTTAACACATTCATGACCAGCCGTTTTTTCGCTTTCCGGTTTTTTTTTTCGCCATTCTTGTTCCGATAATGTTTTTTTTTTTTTTTTTTTTTTTTTTCAGTCCATTTGGTCATGTGAGGGCTCATTTTTTTTGCAGAATGAGCTGAACTTTTTAACTGAAACCATAAGTTTTATCATTGTACTGGAAAAAGGCAAAAATTCCAAATGCGGAAAAATTGCAAAAAAAGTGCGCTAGCACAATTGTTTAAGATTTTATTCACTATATGGTAAAACTGATGTATGGGTATGATGCCTCAGGTCTGTGCGAGTTTAAGAGACACCAAATGTATAGGTTTACTTTTATCTAAGGGTCTAAGGGGTTAAAAAAAAAAATCAGAAGTTTGTCCGACGAAAGTAGCACACGTTTTACGCCATATTCCGTGACCCTTAGCGTTCTCATTTTTCGGGATCTGGGGCTGTGTGACTGCTTAGTTTTTGCATCTCAGGCTGCCGTTTTTAACTGTACTCTTTTTGCGCAGATACTACGTTTTGATCGCCTGTTATTGCATTTAGTGCAAAATTTGTGTCAAGCAAAAAATGTAATTTTGGTGTTTGGTAAATGGCATAGCGGCAAAAAAAAAAAAAAAATCCAATCAGATTAATTGATTTTATATTTTGATCGGGCAATACCATATGTGTGTATTCTTTTTATTTTTTTTAACCTTTTAACCCCTTCACTAAAACACCCTAATGACCGGGCCATTTTTTGCAATTCTGACCAGTGCTGACCAGTGTCACTTTGACAGGTTATAACTCTGGAACGCTTCAACGGATCCTGGCGATTCTGAGATTGTTTTTTCGTGACATATTGTACATCATGTCAGTGGTAAATTTAGGCCGATATTTTTTGCGTTTATTTGTGAAAATTTAGGAAATTGTGCGAAAATTTTGAAAATTTCGCAATTTTCAAACTTTGAAAATTTATGTCCATAAATCTGAGAGATATGTCACACAAAAAAGTTACGAAATAACATTTCCCACTTGTCTACTTTACATCAGCGCAATTTTCGAAAGAAATTTTTTTTTTTTCGTTAGGAAGTTAGAAGGGGTCAAAGTTCATCAGCAATTTCTAATTTTTCCAACAAAATGTACAAAATTTTTTTAGGGACCACATCACATTTGAAGTGACTTTGAGAGGCCGAGGTGACAGAAAATACCCAAAAGTGACCCCATTCTAAACTGCACCCCTCACACTGCTCAAAACCACATCCAAGAAGTTTAACCCTTTAAGTGCTTCACAGGAACCAAAGCAATGTGGAAGGAAAAAATGAAAATTTAACTTTTTAACACAAAAATGTTACTTTAGCCATAAAATTTTCATTTTTACAAGGGAGAAAAGAGTGTACCCTACAATTTATTGTGCATTTTCTCCTGAGTACGCTGATACCCCATATGGGGTAAAAATCAATTGTTTGGGTGCACGGCAGAGGTCGAAAGGCAAGGAGCGCCATTTGAATTTTTGAACGCAAAATTAGCTGCACTCATTAGCGGACGCCATGTCGGGTTTGAAGACCCCCTGAGGTGCCTAAACAATGGAGCTCCCCCACAAGTGACCCCATTTTGGAAACTAGAGCCCTCAAATAATTTTTCTAGATGTTTGAGCACTTTGAACACCTGGGGGCTTCACAGAAGTTTATAACGTTGAGCCGTGAAAAGAAAAAAAAAAAATGTTACCACAAAACTGTTGCTTCAACTAGGTAGCTTTTTTTTCACAAGGGTATCGGGAAAAAATGCAACATAACATGTATTGTCCATTTTCTCCTGAGTACGCAGATACCTCATATGTGGTGGAAATGTTTGGGCACACGGCAGAGCTCGAAAGGGAAGGAGCGCCATTTGAATTTTTGAACGCAAAATTAGCTGCACTCATTAGCGGACGCCATGTCAGGTTTGAAGACCCCCTGAGGTGCCTAAACAATGGAGCTCCCCCACAAGTGACCCCATTTTGAAAACTAGAGCCCTCAAATAAATTTTCTAGATGTTTGGTGAGCACTTTGAACACCTGGGGGCTTCACAAAAGTTTATAAAGTTGAGCTGTGAAAATATTTTTTTTGTTTGTTTTTTTTTTACCACAAAACTGTTGCTTCAACTAAGTAGCTTTTTTTTCTACAAGGGTATCAGGAAAAAATACACCATGAAGTTTATAGTGCATTTTTTCCTGAGTACGACGATACCTCATATGTGGTGGAAAGTAATTGTTTGGGCACATGGCGGGGCTCAGAAGAGAAGGAGCACCATTTGACAGCAAAATTTGTTTGAATCATTAGCGGATACCATGTCACGTTTGGAGACCCCCTGAGGTGCCTAAACAGTGGAGCTCCCCCACAAGTGACCCCATTTTGGAAACTAGACCCCTCAAGGAGTTTATCTAGATGTTTGGTGAGCCCCAAGGGGCTCCACAGAAGTCGATAATGTTGAGCCATGAATACAATTTTCTTTTGTTTTACCACAGAACTGTTACTTGAACCAGGTAGCTTTTTTTTCACAAGGGTATCAGGAAAAAATGCACCATAAAACGTATTGTGCAATTTCTCCTGAGTACTCAGATACCTCACATGTGGTGGAAAGTAATTGTTGGGCGCATGGCGTGGCTCAGAAGAGAAGGGCACCATTTGACAGCAAAATTGGTTGGAATCATTAGCGGACGCCATGTCACGTTTTTAGACCCCCCCCTATGGTGCCTAAACAGTGGAGCTCCCCCACAAATTACCCCATTTTGGAACTAGACCCCTCAAGGAATTTATCTAGATGTTTAGTGAGCCCCTTGTACCCCCAGGGGCTGCACTGAAAGTTGAGAACGTTGAACCGTGAAATTATTTTTTTTTTTTTTTTAAATTTTTGCAGCAACAAGGTAGCTTTTTTTTTTTATGCACCATAAAACGTATTGTGCAATTTTTCCCGAGTACGCAGATACCTCATATGTGGTGGAAAGTAATTGTTTGGGCGCATGGCGGGGCTCAGAAGACAAGGAACGCCATTTGACTTTTCATACGCACAGACGCAGTGCACTGATCGGCCGCTGCAGGACGCACGGTCGGATGAGATACAAAAAGCGCTGGGGATACGGAAAAAAAGTCACGCCAAAAATTGAGCAGGGATGCTGATCCGCGCTCAGCGGGACGCACTGACAGATGCGATACTTTTTTTTTCCGTATCCCCGACGCTTTTTGTATCGCATCAGTCCGTGCGTCCCGCCGAGCGCTGATCAGGGATGCACATAACGGATCAGCATCCCTGCTCAATTTTTGGCGTGACTTTTTTTTTCCGTATCCCCGATGCATTTTGTCACGCCAAAAATTGAGCAGGGATGCTGATCCGTTATGTGCATCCCTGATCAGCGCTCGGCGGGACGCACGGACTGATGAGATACAAAAAGCGACGGGGATACAGAAAAAAAAAAAAGTCCCGCCGAGAACTGACCACGGATGCAGATACGTTATCTGCATCCCTGATCCGCGCTCGGCGGGACGCACGAGGTGTAAAAATGGACAGGGGATAGAGGGGAAAAAAAAAAGTTATACTCACAGTACCCAGGAGGAGGAACAGCTTTACAGCAGCAGCAGGCAGGAAGTTGGACAGCTCAGCAGAAGACCCAGGAAGAAGGACCCAGCGATGGAGGCAGATGTGATAGGCCGGTGAAGACAGGTAAGAGGACGTCGGGGGGACAGCAGAGGGGGTGGGGGGGAGAGCAGAGGGGGAGGGGGATACTGGAGGAGCTGCAGAATAGAGATCACGGGGGAGGCCGGCAGATCGGGATGTCGGGGGGGGGGGGGGCAGATCGGGATGTCGGGGGGGCAGATCGCAGGGGGGCAGGGGCCATTACGGGAGCGCGCAGGAGCAATCGCAAGAGCGCACAGGGGCTGCAAGGAGAGCAGTGGAGGGAGATACCGGAGGAACTGCAGAATAGAGATGTCGGGGGGGCAGATCGGGATGTCGGGGGGGGGGGGGGGGGGGCAGATCGCAGGGGGGCACGAGCAGGGGCCATTACGGAAGCGCGCAGGAGCAATCGCAAGAGCGCGCAGGGGCTGCAAGGTGAGCACAATACTCACCGCTCCTGCTCAGTGACGTGCCCGCAGCGGCAGCAGCAGCGGTGGCGTGGTACCACTAGTACCAGCCAGTGCTGCACGCTGCAGACATGTTGGGGGAGGGTCCCCAGACCAGCACAGGCCTGGGGAGGGCGGCCACCGGCAGATCAGACCTCCCCACTGCACACTGATTGGAGCGATTGCGCGTCATAGCACGATCGCTCCAATCAGTGCTGCAGGGGCTGGGGGCGGCATGTTTGAGATCCACCTATGATCTGCTGTACCTGCTACAGCACATCATAGCCGGATCTCATAATATCGCACTAATTCCGGCATTATTTTTACCGAAATCAGTGCGAAAGATGTGGTTGGCGGTTCAGATTTGAACAGCCAATCACATCGATCGTCGATGGGGGGGTGGCGATGCCACCCCCCCTGGGGTGAAGCAAAGGTCCCCTGCTGTAAGAAACAGCAGGGGACATCATTTGAAAGCCGTTGCTATGGCCACGGCAATCAAATGAACTTTAGGCCGTAAAATTACGTCCCTGTTCGTTAAGTCACGTTAAAATAGGATGTAATTTTACTGCCCGCGGTCGTGAAGGGGTTAATTTTCAATGGGGCAAAAAGAGGGTGATTTGAACTTTTTATGTTTTTATTTAATTTTTTTAAAACTTATTTTATTTTAATAGTCCCCCAAGGGGGGCTATATGGATCAGCAATCAAATCGCTCTGCCATATATGCTGATCACAGCTTTACAGCTGTAAACAGCAGATATGCTCATTTGATGTTTCACTCGGCTCCGGGCCAGGTGAAACCGAAAGTAAATAATGTGAGTTACAGGAGTCATCACATGACCCTGTACTACCATGACAACCACCAGAAGTCACGTGATCACGACATGTGACTTCCGGTTTTGGCATGTAAGTGAACGATTACTGCGATCACTATAATAATGGCGCTATCACTTTTTGACCATCATTTAAGGGGTTCAATGGTACAGGTGGATGGCTATTCCGCTCGTACCTAGCAGGCACAGATGTCAGCTGTATAAATCAGTTGAGATGTGTGCCGATTGCTGACGGCGGCAGCAGCGGGAGATTAACCCTATGACCGCCAGGACGTAATTTTTACGGCCTGCGGTCGTTAAGGGGTTAAACAGCTGGCCGGTCTAGCCCCTACTCTGCAGTGATGCACTGAAATGACAATGCTCAGGGATGCAGCTACACAATTCTTAGGCGGGCTTTGCACACTACAACATCGCAGGTGCGATGTCGGTGGGGTCAAATTGAAAGTGACACACATCCAGTATCGCATGCGACATCGTAGTGTGTAAAGCCTAGATGATACGATTAACGAGCGCAAAAGCGTCGTTATCGTATCATAGGTGCAGCGTCGGCGTAGTCCATAATTACGCTGACGCGACGGTCCGATGTTGTTCCTCGCTCCTGCGGCAGCACACATCGCTGTGTGTGAAACCGCAGGAGCGAGTAACATCTACTGGTGTCACCGCGGCTTCCATAGGATATGCGGAAGGAAGGAGGTGGGCGGGATGTTTACATCCCGCTCATGTCCGCCCCTCCGCTCCTATTGGCCGGCTGCCGTGTGACGTTGCTATGACGCCGCACGACCCGCCCCCTTAGGAAGGAGGCGGGTCACCGGCCAGAGCGATGGTCACAGGGCAGGTGAGTGCATGTGAAGCTGGCGTAGCGAAAATTCACAAGATATTGCAGCTGCGACGGCGGGGACTATTGCGTGCGACATCGCAGCATCGGCTTGCGATGTCGCAACGTGCAAAGCCTGCCTTACTGCATAAATGAGGATCTGGTTACTAAAAAGCAGAAGTCCTCAAACAGAAGGCACAAATGGTTTTGTGTGTGTGTGTGTTTGTTTTTTTTATTTTTTTTTAAAGTACTCTACAGAATTGAACACTGTACCCTCACTGTACACCTGACTGCTGTATATGGAATAAAAAGCTACTGGATTACAGGTGACTGGGGTAAATTGCCTAGTTTTGAAATGGTCAATTACTACATGGTTTTGCAGGAAACCAGTATAAATAGTGTTGCTGCCTATAGAATATCAGATTGTTTAGAAGTGAGACCTGTCACACCACTGAGCTCTTCAGCCCCAGTACAATCAGATGAAATCTGCATGGTGTTAGTGGTGGCTGCTGTGGAGCACTGCAGCTCTTCTACAAATCAACTGTAAAATCCTTGCTGCTAACCATTCCTCCCTCTATGGTTGCCACTGGAGCTGAAGCCATGTTCTTGTTGGGAATGCAGTCTTATCCTTGAGGTCATTGTGAATTACACAGGTTATTTTAAAAGAAAATCTGCACTCATGACTCTCCATGACATTTTGACCTAAGTTTATATCATGCTCTGGAATTGCTTCCACAAAATTATGTAAACATTCGTCATGATCATGTGCACAGCAGTGGTACCCACATTATTGCCGCTGGTAGCTCGGCTTTGGTTCTAGCTGAGCTCAGTGTGCCCATGCAGTGACTGGCCATTTAACCCTGTAAATGCTGCCATTGGTATTAAACACCATTTAGAAGGCTGGAAGAGAGGGGATTACCTCACCCACTCAATTGGCACCCCTGCAATGTCATACCGAGGGTACACTCACACGAGCGTGAAAATCGGAGAAAATCTCGCATTGCACTCGGACCTATGTTAGTCAATGAGGGAGAGCAGTTAGTCAGCTTTCCTCGCATCCAGATTCTGGAAGCGAGGAAAGTGTCAGGATGCTGCGATTTTTCTGCTAGAGCCGTATCCCTCGCACACATTCAAGTGAATGGGTGCGAGAGATACATCGGTCTGTACTTGGATGTTATCCCAGTGTAGTGCATGGAGGAGATGGGGGGGGGGGGAGGAGGAGAGATTAACTCCTCCCTCTCCTCCGCAGCGCTCGCCCTCAGCTTCACAGCTGTGACCTGATTGCAGGATCGGGTCACAGTCGCATGACCTTGGCCTGAGCTGGGAGTCATTAGCATATTGCATCATGTGCCATACGCTCGTCTGAGTCCAGCCTGATGGTCATGACATCTGGTTCTACCAACTACAGTAGCCTTAGACTGTCAGCAGCATGATCTAAAAGACGTCTGTCAGTGTAACTTATTACACTGATCACTGGCATTATCCATTGCAGTGCACAGGTATTGCAATGGATTAGATCAGTCAGACAGTCTCTACAGTTTTGTTTTTTTTGTTTTTTTGTTCGTTCAAACTAAATACCAGTAAATATATATGTAAATATATAATTATATATCACAAAAATACACACTTGATTTTATCACATCTAAAATGACCCGATCTATAAATCTCACATTATTTAACCCCTTCACTGAACACCCTCAAATTGTATAACCAGTTTTTTTGACACTTCATTTTTCTACCGCTAAATGTGATCAATAAAAATCGCATTTCACTCAGACCAATGTTACTCTATGGGACTGTTCTGCGATATTTGATATGTAGTTTTTATTTTCTCTTCGCCCTAATTGGACCGAGAAAACAATTGTCGCATGCTGCGGATGTCAGCACGAGACTTCACTCGCACCCATACTATCTATTGGTGTGAGTGAAACATCAGACTGCACTCGGATGATATCAAAGTGCAGTGCCATATATGAATCAGCTGACAATGGAGATAAATTAATCCGTCCCTCTGCATCTGTAATCCAAAGACAAGATTGGATCGCAGTATGACACTCTGCTCACTCTTGCAGAAGTGCAGGAGCTGAGCGTTATTAGCATATTGCATCGGATGCTGTACGCTCGTGTGGCCCTAGCCTAACAAGTGTGTACAGCATAAAAAAATTAAAATTTCTGAATTGCTTTTTTTTTTTTGTTCATTTTGCCTCCTAAAAATTGGAATGTAAAGCTATCAAAGGCCTCGCCCGAAGATGTAACCAATCGAAATGTCAACTCGTCTGGCACAAATTAACTGTCATATGACTATTGGCAAAAATATAGAAAAGTAAAGGGTTTTGTAGTGTGATAGCAAAAATTAAACATGTATAATCTGGTATTGCTGTAATTGCTTCACCCCAAGAATAAAGCTGTTTAATTGCTTATACCTCATGGTGAACTGTTTAAAAAAATAATGTATTTATATTTATGCCTCCTAACATACCTGAACAAATAGAGGGTGAAATGCTGGAACAAACTGAACAGGCAGCTAATAATAATAACTGGGTTCTTATTATGGGGGATTTCAACTATCCAGACTTACAGTGGGACATTACAGCTTTTAGCACAACCAGAAGATATAAATTCTTATCTACTATTCAAGACAATTTCCTCTCTGATGGTAGATGAACCAATGAGGGGAGATAATTTGCTAGATCTGGTCCTGTCAAATAGACCGGACACAATTTCAGAACTACAGGTTCGGGAGCACTTGGGCACCAGCGATCATATGGTAAGATTCAAAGTAATATTCAATAGAACATTTCAAAGGGGAAATGCTAAAACCTGGAATTTTAGGAAAGCGGATTTCAACAAATTAAGGGAAGAGCTTAAATGTGTAGATTAGGACAAAGTCATGGTAATTGGGGATACTGAACATAAATGGGGTAAGTTTAAGGCTATACTGCTAGTCCTGTAAAAAAACCTATACCCTCTGGTAATAAAATGTCCAGGAATAAAAAGAAACCACTATGGATAAATAAGACTGTACAACTTATAATAAAACAAAAACAAAGGGCGTTTAAAATCTTAAGGCTATGTGCGCACTGGGAAATGGAATTTTCTTGAGAAAATTCCGCATGCTCTCAAAGATTACCGCACCCGCGGTAAAAAACTGCGGGGAAACTGCACCCGAAAACCGCATGCGGTTTGCTGCGGTTTTACCGCGGTATTATTCGCGGTATTGCCGCGGTTTTGCTGCGTGCGGGTTGGGATGTGCTTTATTGCATTCAATGCAACAAAGCACATTGAAAAAAAAAAAAAATAAAGTCATTTAATTCTGAGATAGTAGATAGACAGAAGAATAGATAGAGGGATAGATAGACAGACAGAGGGATAGATAGATAGATGATAGATCGCTGCATTTACCACGGTCGGCAGTGAGTTCACATTACCGGCCGTGGGAAATGACCGGTAATTACCTCTGCTGTCTGCTGCTTTCATTCAGCGCTGTGTCTGACAGTCGCTGCTGGATGTAAGCAGCGCAGGACCTGTGGATTATGCCGGAGCTGTGTGGATTACGCCGGAGCTTTGGTGCGGGAGGGGTTAATAAAATGGTGAACGAGGCGTGTTTGTTTTATTTAAAATAAAGGATTTTTCGGTGTCTGTGTTTTTTTCACTTTACTTACGGGTTGATCATGTCAGCTGTCACAGACGCTGCCATGATCAAGCCTGGAGTTAATGGCGGTGATCCGCCACCATTAACCCCTTGTATTACCTTGCTGCCACTGCTACACGGCGGCAAGAAGAGCCGAGGACACGCCGGTGCTGCCGCATAATGTATGCGACAGTGACGGGGCAGCTGCGGCTGATATTCTCGGCTGCCGGAGGGGGAGTGAGGCGGGGGACATTACCCCTGCCCCTCTCCCTCCCCAGCCTGAGAATATCGGGCCGCCGCTGTGTGCTTACCTCGGCTGGAAGGTAAATATGCAGCGGAGCCCACGTTCTTTGTTTTCTATATTTCCGTTTTCTTTCTATGTGTCTGTGATCTATGTCTGTGTGTGTGAGATGTGTTTGTGTTTACTCTGCTTTGCTTCCTCTTCCTGTAATGACATCACTTCCCTGCAAAACCGCAGACAAGCGATGTACATTACCGGAGGTAAACCGCGAAATACCGCAGGGAATAACGCAGGAAAACGCAGTGAACCGCACAGAATTTGCTGCCTGCGTTATTCCCTGCGGGATTTCATGATTAACATTGGAGTCAATGGCGTGAAATCCCGCAGCGATGTGCGAAAAAGTGACATGCACTTGTTTTTGCTGCGGGATTCCCGCAGCAAAACATGCAGCTGTCAAATTCCGCCCAGTGCGCACAGGATTTTTTTTCTCCATAGGATTTGCTGGTGAATCACTGCAGAGATGTTATGAACATTTTCTGCAGCGAAACATGCAGCAAATCCGTGGCAAAATCCGGTAAGTGCGCACAGGGCCTAAAGGCTGAGAATACAGAAATAGTACTTCAGAAGTATAAAGATATCAATAGGAAATGCAAAAAAGAAATCAAACAAGCAAAACTAGTTACTGAAACAAAAATCGCCAATGACCTTAAAATAAATCCCAAAATCTTTTATAAATACATTAATGCCAAAAGGAAAACAAAGGATAGTATTGGCCCCTTAAAATATAAGTTATAGAGGACAAACGTAAGACTGAGATATTAAATAGATTAAATAGGCATTTCCAGGACCACATGACAGCACCACAGGAGGTTGCTTCCTCCGCCCTCTACAGGGACAGGAACACAAGAGGTTAAAAACCCCTTCCCAACCTCTCCCAAGTTTTTCCGGTCCCTGTACAGGACGGACTTAGGAACTTACCGGGATGTACGGGGGGGGGACTCCGCTCTCTCTCCTTCCAGCCTGTCAAGACGCCCCAGCCCGACACCTCTCAGCGCGAGGTCCCTCAGCCGCGCCGGTCGGGCAGGAGCTCCGGGCGCCTGCAGTTTCCCTCTGAGGGAGGGCTCTCGGCCTCCTGCCACAGCCACGCGATGCTTCCAGGAGGCGCGGTGTGGAGCGAACGCGCAGACGCCACACTTCCGGTTTCTGGGTTAATGCGGCCTGGGAGCTCTGGCGCGAATTTCGAATTCGGGAGGCAGGACTGTGACCTGGCACCCTTCACTCGGGTAATAAAAACCTGGAAGGGTAGGGGGGATACATTGTTTTTCGTGGGACTCCTCGCACCGGCGCTGTCTATTATGGATGAGAGTGAGCGTTCAGACACAAAAACCCTTAAGGATGCCCAGGTCTTTGTAAGTGTCAGCCCATCAGGGTTTCATTGCCCTGTAGTCAAGAGACTTGTCTGAGCCTTGTCCTTTTTTTGCAGGGTGGAGGTTCTTCTGTGGGTTCTGGCACCATCCCCAAAAAGAAATGTACCATTAAAGTTGGACGCTGTGCAGTGTGTGATGCAAAGCTCCCAGATGCCTATGTTAAGAAGCTCTGCGAGACCTGCATTACCAAGCTAATCTCTGAGTAACAAACTACCCTCCTGTCGGGCATGAGGTCCATGATACGGGAGGAGGTTCAGGGTTTCATAACCAGCCAAGTTTCCCAGTCAGAACCCCCGGCGCCCCCTACAAAGCGTCCATGCCATCTGTTCGATTCCTCGGAGGAAGAAGAGATGTCCAGGAACTCCAACTCTCCAGGGGAAGATGAGGTCCTGGGTTCATTGCCAGAGGAGGAGAGGTGTTACTACTTTTCCGCAGACAACACGGATGATCTGCTCCGTCCAATACGGAAAACTATGATGGTGGAGGATACGGAAAAACCGCGAACCATACAGGATGAGATGTTTGGGGGACTCCGGTCTCAGCGCCATAGGGTCTTTCCTGTCAATCAGCACGTGCGTGCGATGATCCTGGACGAGTGGGAGGAGGCGGAGAAGAGATTTGATGATTCCAAGAGACTTCAAAGCCAGGCTGCCATTTGAACCCGACGACATCAAAGAATGGGAAGACGTTCCTAAGATTGATGTCCCAGTGGCGAAAGTCGCTTGAAAGACATCAATCCCGTTTGAGGACTCCTCGGGTCTCTGAGACCCCATGGATAGAAAGGCTGATGGCCTTCTTAAAAAGGCTTAGGAGGCTTCAGCAGCCACCATTAAGGCCTACATTGCCGCCACCTCCGTGGCACAGTCTGTCTCGTTGGTTGTCGGACCTGAAATCTCAAGTTAGGGAAAACATCCCTAGAGACACCATCTTGGACTCCCTTCCCATGCTGAAGCTGGCGACCGGATTCATGGCAGATGCTTCCGCTGAGTCTGTGCGGTTTTCTGCCAGGAGTGAGGCCCTTACTAATTCTGCCCACAGGGCCATATGGTTGAAGACCTGGTCGGGTGACGGAGCATCTAAAAATAAGCTGTGCTCCATCCCCTTTTCAGGTGCCCGGGTGTTCGGTCCTGCTCTAGACGAAATTCTAGAAAAGGCTTCCGATAAAAAGGGCAGTTTCCCAGAGGTTAGGCCCCCACGTCCTCTTCCCTCCCGGAGGTTTTGTCCCGCTAGGCAGGACTATAAAGGCAGGGGTAAGGCGGGCAGATTGGGATTCCATAAGGGTGGACCAGATAGGCAACCCCACTTCGAACCCAGAAGGAAGCAGGATACATCCTGGCGCCATTATCTGGGTGAGACTCAGCAATTTTTTGGGAAACTGGCAACAGATAACCTCCAACCCGTGGGTCCTTCGAGTGGTGGGGGAAGGTCTGTAGATAGAATTTTCAGGGACCCCCCCAAACGGGTTCATCCTGACGAAATCACAGTCACGGTCCCTTACCAACCGCCTATGGTCGGATGTAGATTCCTTACTGCACACCGGGGCAATCCTCCCGGTTCCAGTCTCGGAATGGTTCCTAGGCCACTATTCTTCCCTGTTCTCTGTTGCCAAGCCCTCCGGAGAATTCCGGACGATAATGAATTTAAAGCCCCTCAATCTGTGGGTTCGGTACAAGAGATTCCGGATGGAGTCGATTTAAAATATACCATTCCTCTCCTTAACACGCATTGTCATGGCCACGGTAGATCTGAAAAACGCATACTACCACATAGCCATTCACACACACTACCAGAAATACCTGAGATTTGCTTTAGAGAGGGACGGAATATTGTATCATTTCCAGTTCCGGTGCCTTCCATTCGGCCTCTCTTCTGCTCCCAGGGTGTTCACGAAGATAATGACGGAAGTTGTGGCACACCTGAGGAGATCCAACGTTTTCATTGTCCCTTACTTGGACGACCTTCTGCTTTTGGCGGATTTCCCGGAGGAGCTCTCCCGGAAAATCGCTACCACCTTGACTTTGCTGACATCCCTCAGCTGGCTCGACAACGACCAGAAGTCCAATCTCACGGTGGAGACAAGAAAATTGTTTCCGGGCATTCTTCTGGACTCCGATGCGCGCACATCATTTTTGCCGTCTCAAAGTGGAAGACATCATGTCGAAAATCCGAGCCTTCAGCCGAAAGAAGCGGTGCTCCATCAGAGAGGCCATGAGCGTCCTAGGCATGATGACTTCCTGCATCCAATGTGTTCGCTGGAGTCAATTCCACTCCAGACCACTCCAAAAAAACTGGTCCTGTCATACACTGTGGGATCCCGCTGGGCCTTCCATTGCAAGATTTCCCTGACTCCTCAGGTCATTCAAAGTCTAAAACTGTGGATGTGCAGGGAAAATCTTCGATTGGGCGTTCTGTGGGACTGTTCGCCGTCCGTCACGCTCACGACCGCTGCAAGTCAGACGGGCTGGGGCGCCCATGTGAACTCCCTTTTACTTTCAGGGCAGATGGCCCCCAGAAGTGTCGAACCAGTCGTCCAATTTCAGGGAGCTAAACGAGGTTTGGCAGGCTCTAAAGACGGCTCCTCCTGTATTCCGGGGTCAACATGTTCGGGTCCTATCGGACAATGTTACGACCGTGGCCTTCCTTCGCCATCAAGGGGGCTCTCACCACCCACCCTTGCAGGCTCTGGCATCGAAAATCTTTCTGTGGGCAGAAACCTCGGTTCTCTCCCTATCAGCAGTTCATCTCAAGGGCTCAGAAAACCATCTCGCAGACTTCCTCAGCAGGCGCGCGATCGCCCCCTCTGAATGGGAACTAAAGGACAGTGTCTTTTCAGGATCTAGTCAGACGATGGGGCAGACCTCAGGTAGATTTGTTCGCGTCCAGAACAAATGCAGAGCTGGAGGTTTTCTTCTCTCTGAATCCTCGGGATGCTCTTGCTGCGATCGATGCCATGGCCCAACCATGGTCCGTGGGTCTGGTGTACGCCTTTCCGCCCCTGTCGTTACTCGCCAGAGTACTCCAGAAGATTCAACAAGATGGAGCCAATGTGATTCTCATAGCCCCATTTTGGCCCAAGAGGAGCTGGTTCTCTTTACTCAGAAACCTGGCGGTTGCAGATCTGGTCCTGCTTCCCCTGACGGCCGATCTCCTCAGCCAGGGACCAGTTCTTCACCAAGACCTGGATCTTGAAGGGAGGTTCCTGAAAAGGAAAGGCTTGTCGCTTGATGTCATCTCTACACTTCAGGCAAGTCAAAAAAAGATTATCCGGACTATATTCTTAAAAATCTGTAAGAAATTCTGCTCATATTTGGGTGAAGAACTTTCTTCCGAAGATCTTGGATTTCATGCAACTAGGATTCTGCGAGTTTCTAACGCCTAGCACTTTAAAGGTCCAGATCTCGGCACTCGGCGTCTTCTTAGACGTGCTACTGGCTTCCAATCCCTGGGTTGCCCGATTCGTGAAGGGCATACAGCGGCTTCGGCCTACCATTCGACCTACAGTACCTCCATGGGATCTGACATTGGTACTCAATGGCCTTTGTGATTCTCCATTTAAGCCCTTGTCTGCCATTTCAATGGAACATTTGTCCTTCAAGGCAGTGTTTTTAGTGGCCATCACCACAGCTAAGCGGATCGGTGAATTACAGGCTTCATCAGGGAGCCATATCTTCAGGTTTTCGATGACAGGATTGTTCTGAAACTTGATCCAACATTTCGTCCCAAGGTGGTGTCCTCTGCTAACCTGGAACAAGTAGTTTTACCATCCTTTTGCCAAAACTACACGAACCAGAAGGAACAGCGGCTGCATTCCTTGGATGTAAAATGAACAGTGCTGAGCTATTTGGAGGCAACCCTGAACTGGAGATTGGATTCAATCTTATTCCTTCAGTTCAGGGGTAGAAATCGAGACAAATCGGCATCTAAGGCTGTACTGTCTCGGTGTGTTAGGTCCACAATATCCTCAACCTATCGATTGGCAGGTAGGACCCCGCCAGATCACCTTAGAGCCCACTCGACTAGGTTGCTATCTACCACATGGGCAGAAATGGCGAGGGCCTCTCTAGACCAGATTTGCAAACAGCCACTTGGTCAGGTCCAAACACTTTTTGTAGACACTACAAGTTAGATAGATATATACTGTCCTCCCACCAAACCTCGTTCGGTAGGAAGGTGCTCCAGGCAGTGGTTCTCCCCCTGAGGATAGGTTAATTTGGTACTCTCCTGTGGTGCTGTCATGTTGCCCTGGAAAAATCGGGATTACTACCTACCGGTAATGATGTTTCCAGGATCCATCATGACAGCACCCTTATTTCCCTCCCTTTTGTTTTTCTACTTCGTGTGCATTGCCATTGTATGTAGTTCTCAATCGTAAATAAACTTGGTGTTATACCCATCCTGGTGTGGTACTTGAAAAGCCACTGGAGAGGCTGGGAAGGGGAGGGGTTTTTAACCTCTTATGTTCCTGTCCCTGTAGAGGGCGGAGGAAGCAACCTCCTGTGGTGCGGTCTTGATGGATCCTGGAAACATCATTACCGGAAGGTAGTAATTCCTATTTTCTCATCTTTGTTCACCAAGGAACTGACTGTACCAGGGATCATTCAACAAGTGAAAAATCAAAGTTCACCACCCAATATAATTAATTTAACACAAGAAGAAGTACGCCTACGTCTGAGTAAATTAAACATTGACAAATCCCCAGGACCAGATGGCATTCATCCACGAATATTGATGGAATTGAGCTCCGTAATCGACAGACCGCTGTATCTCATCTTTTTAGACTCGCTTGTAACAGGGTTGGTGCCTCTGGATTTGAGGATTGCTGATGTGGTACCGATATTTAAGAAAGGTAAGAGGGTAGATCCAGGCAACTACCATCCAGTAAGCCTGACATCAGTAGTATGCAAAGTTTTTGAGGGCGTTTTAACGGATGACATGCAAAAATATATTGCAGAAAAAAAATTAACTGACAGACAGCATGGATTCATGAAAGATAAGTCGTGTCTAACCAACCTGTTGGGGTTCTATGAGTGGGTAAGTGCAAACCTGGATATTTGTAATGCAGCTGATGTGATTTATTTGGACTTTGCAAAGGCATTTGATACTGTACCACATAATAGCCTTATACTAAACTCCAGAAGCAAGGACTAGGGGAAACTATATGCAAAAGGAATTTGCTAAAAGATAGGATACAAAGAGTAGTTATAAATGGTACATTCTCTAAATGGGCTATAGTCCGCAGTGGGGTGCCGCAGGGATCTGTGCTAGGACCGATTCTTTTTAATCTCTTTACTATCAATCCCATCCACAAGGTCATTAATAAAGTGTCAGTCTTTGCTGATGACACCAAACTATGTAAGATATTAAAAACTGACCTTGATAGTACAATATTACAAAAAGATCTGGATAAGATGTCAGAATGGGCAGATACTTGGCAAATGAGATTTAATGTTAATAAATGTAAAGTAATGCACCTAGGATGGAGTAATCCTATAACTGCGTATACATTAAATGGAAGTAAACTCGGGACTACAGAACAGGAGAAGGACCTGGGTATTCTCATTACAAATCAGCTGAGCAGCAGCACTCAATGTCAAGCAGCAGCTGCAAAAGCAAACAAGATTCTAGGGTGTATAAAAAGAGATTAGATCCCGTAATCCCAACGTATTATTACCCCTCTATAAATCACTTGTAGGCCACATCTGGAATATGGGATCCAGTTTTGGGCTCCACATTTTAAAAAGGACATTCAGAAGTTAGTCAGTTCAAAGGCGGGCAACTAGACTATTACAAGGAATGGAAGGCCTCCCATATGATGATGACCGGTTGAAAAAGTTAGATATGTTTAGCTTAGAAAAAAGACGTCTCAGAGGAGATCTCATTTATATGTATAAATACATGTGTGGTCAGTATAAAGGACTGGCACATGACTTATTTCTTCCAAAGACCATACTAAGGACCAGGGGGCACTCACTGCGAGTGGAAGAAAAGAGATTCAGACCGCTAAATAGGAAAGGGTTCTTTACAGTTAGAGCAGTCAGACTGTAGAATGCCCTCCCACAAGAGGTAGTAATGGCAGATACTATAAGGCCCTGTGCGCACTGGAAAATGGAATTTTCTCAAGAAAATTCCGCAGGTATTCAAAGATTACCGCACCCGCGCTAAAAAACCGCGGCAAACCGCACCCGAAAACCGCATGCGGTTTGCTGCGGTTTTACCGCAGTATTGTATCGATGCAATAAAGCACATTGAAAAAAAAAAAAAGTCATTTCATTCTGAGATAGTAGATAGATAGACAGAAGAATAGATAGATAGACAGAGGACAGATCGCTGCATTTCCCACGGTCGGCAGTGAGTTCACATTACCGGCTGTGGGAAATGACTGGTAATTACCTCTGCTGTCTCGCTGCGAGGCTGCATTCAGCGCTGTGTGTCAGTTGCGCCTGGATGTAAGCAGCGCAGGACGCCGGAGCTGTGGATTACGCCGGAGCTTTGTTTCGGGAGGGGTTAATAAAATGGTTAACGAGGCTTGTTTGTGTTTTATTTAAAACAAAGGATTTTTCTGTGTGTTTTATCCACTTTACTTACGGGTTGATCATGTCAGCTGTCTCATAGACGCTGCCATGATCAAGCCTGGAGTTAATGGCGGCGATCCGCCACCATTAACTCCTTGTATTACCCTTACTGCCACTGCTACACGGCGGCAGGAAGAGCCGAGAACACTCCGGTACTGCCGCATAATGCATGCAACAGTCCCGGGGCAGCTGTGGCTGATATTCTCGGCTGCGGGAGGTGGGAGTGAAGCGGGGGACATTAACCCTGCCCCTCTCCCTCCCCAGCCTGAGAATTCCGGGCCGCCGCTGGGTGCTTACCTCGTCTGGACGGTAAATATACAGCGGAGCCCATTTGCTTTGTTTTCTATATTTCCGTTTGCTTTCTATGTGTGTACTTAGTGTCTGTGTCTGTGTTCTATGTCTGTGTGTCTGTGATCTGTGTGTTTGTTTACTCTCTGCTTTGCTTCCTCTTCCTGTAATGACATCACTTTCCTGCAAAACCGCAGGCAAGCGATGTACATTACTGGAGGTAAACCGCGAAATAACGCAGGGAATAACACAGGAAAACGCAGTGAACCACACAGAATTTGCTGCCTGCGTTATTCCCTGCGGGATTTCACGGTTACATTGCAGTCAATGGAGTGAAATCCCGCAGCGACGTGCGGAAAGAATTGACATGCAATTGTTTTTGCTGCGGGAATCCCGCAGCAAAACATGCAGCTGTCAAATTCCGCCTAGTGCGCACAGGATTTTTTTTTCCCCATAGGTTTTGCTGGTGATTCACTGCAGAGATGTTATGAACATTTTCTGCAGCGAAACATGCAGCAAAACCGCAAAAAATCCGCGGCAAAATCCGGTAAGTGCGCACAGGGCCTAACCGCTTTTAAAAAAGGGCTGGATGATTTCCTCAGTACACAAAACATTGTTGGTTATAGATGACTTAGTGACCAAATGTAGAACTGGTGGAGGAGGGTTCAACTGGATGGACTTGGGTCTTTTTTCAACCTAAGTAACTATGTAACTATATATATAATATATTATAATATAATATATAAATATAATTTATAAATTATGTTTGTTTGCTGTTTTGTCCATTCTGCTTCCCAAAGATCACAATAAGACTTTGCTCAAATTTATCTTGTGCTCTATGCTGAGTATTTCCTATGCTGAGTATTGGGGTTTCCATTTAAATATCTGAAATGCATGATAAAGAAATACCTGACAGATTCCCCATTATGAGTCATATGGAGACACTGTGGGCACAGTATGTCCTATGATTCCAAGGTGTCTTTTTAAGGGCGCATAAAAGCGCAGTCAGCCAGTTTTGTGCACCTCTGAAAATAACATCACTGCTGAACAGAGGATAGGCTGAGGTGCAGAGTTAACTGCTGCCTCATTGTGGTGAATTAATCTCTCAAAGGTTTCATCTGAATCACATCATTTGGAGATTTAGATGAATACCCCCAATGCCAGTGCTCAGCGTAGGGCACAGGATTAATGTAGTCCAAAATGTTCCCAATAAAAGCTCCTAATTCCATCCACAAAAAAGTCCCCACTCATGTTCATCATTTATCAATGAAAATAGAGGGGGCTTCCATGCTACTTGTAGTGCAAAGGCCCTGGAAAAGTGCTATGGCACCTTGCCCCCTTGAGATCCAGCTAATTTTGCACTCCTAAATCCAAATGCCCCTCTCCCTTCTGATCCCTGCAGTGTGCATGTACCACATTCCTCATTCACATGTTTGGGATTTCTATAGTGGGGAGAGCTCACTTAATGTAAAAGGTGCATGTCTCCAGTGGCATGAGGTGGTCATTGCAATTTTCACTTGGCAAATTCCACTGCTTGTTTGTGGAAAACACCTATGGAGCAAAATTATCATTACACCTGTAGATAAATTCCCAAGAGGTGTAATTTCCAAAATATGGTCACTTGAGGGGGATTCAGCTTCTCTGTATTGTTATGGTAAGTACTCTGTTTAGCAGCTGCCTGCTCCTGATATACTTTGTTTGGAACAAGTGCATGCTTGAAAGAATAACATCAGACACATACACAGTTGGATGTGAATCTTTCCTTGATCAGAGGTTGACCCAAGAGACTGATTTATTTTTTCCAAGAACAAGGACTTGTATAAACTAGGAAAAAGGGCATAGTCAGCTCTACAGTGGGCATGCCTGGACGTGTCCATTGGTCAGTGGTTTGGGCCATGGGTTGAACAATGGGCGGATCCATGACACTGGTAGGTGGGTCTGTCATCGGGGCAGAACTATGGTGACGGTGAGTGGGTCTATGATTTCATTGGAGTGAGTCCATGGTGATGATGGACGGGACTATCAGGGCGGATCCATGCTAATGCTGATGGTGAGGACCTATGACCTCATCGGGGGCCATTTTGCCTTGTATGTGTCTGAAAACTGACTTGTGTATGGAGAATTGATTTCATTGGACACTTCCCACAATCCCCTATGTCAAAAGGTTAATTAAGTATTTGATCCAATGGCCCTTAACAGACGCCCCCCCTCCCTTAAAAAAAATACTTTATTAACCTTCTGACCCTATCGTGGTCCTCTAACACATCAGCATAAGTGCGTATCTTCCACTTTTTTTTTTTTTTTTAAGTTGTTCGTTAGATTAGCAATGCTAAGTCTTTGCCCTCTTCAGTGACCAATTCTGGGTATATAGGAGCGCTCTACCTGCGTCCTCGGGACTTTTCTACCTGCTTCACCTCAGTTCCCTACTTGAATACACATACCGTATTTTTCGTTTTATAAGATGCACCCCAAATTTAGAGATAAAAGGTAAAATGGGGTCTGTCTTATACTCCGGTGTCTTACCAGAGGGGGGGTCACAGGAGGCTGTGCTCGCAGCGGCGGGTCAGTGGTGGAGTAGGCCGGAGCAGCGAGTGTTCGTCTGTCCGCAGTCCCGACTTCAAATGATGGCGCCTGGAGCGGTGCAAGCGCTGACTGAGCTCTCATCCAAGAGTTACATCTGCACACACGCTGACTTCCGGTGTCCTCATTTGAAGCTGGGACCGCGGACAGACTGGGACACATGCACAACCACTGCAGCCCGCACCGAGAGGCAGGCGGCACCAGGCACCCAGCCGCCCGCACACAGACAGCCCGCCCTCGGTATATTCGGATTTTAGGACGCACCCCTCATTTTCCTCCCACGTTTTTTTGGGAGGAAAAGTGCATCTTATCCGAAAATATGGTAATAGTATCACAACACTAATGGATCTCTTCTTGTCATGGTTCTGTATTCCATGACCAGGAGATCTTTGATAGGATTTTGCCTTAAAGATAGATTTGATTAACTTCAGTAACACAGAGTAACACTTTTACAGCTTCATATACCAACAAATAGGACAAAACCAGTTACATATAGGTGTGTTATCCTTAACTCACTTAAACCCTTAAACTAATTGATTGGTTCAGGTCAGATAATGTTTTCCCACCATGAGTCCTTATTTGTATAATGGTCCTGTACCCTTTGTTCACTTATCATGGTTTGTTCCTGTGTATCATCCCCAATCTAGAAATTCTCCATAAGGTCCTTTGTGAAATAATTCAGCACTCTGTGCATTGTGACCCTCATTCTGCCAGTATGATGACTCTTTACAGCGGCTGTGGTCTCCAGATGGGTTTTTCCTCAAGCTTCAGGGACGTTGCTGTGACCTTCCTCAGTCAGCTGGCTCCCTGCGTCTCACACTCCGTTCCTTGCTGAATTCCTCGTTCCTGTAGGGAATTAAGAACACGAGTGAGAAATGTCACAGACGAGACAGGTGCCACTAAGGTATGGTACTTGTCTGTATTGGTAAAATACTCTCAATTCTAGGCCCGTTCACTACTTCTTTGTCAGCTGCATCTGTGCGAGCATTTCCTCTGGCTCCATCAGATACTGGCTCAGTTAAGGTACAGTCACACTAAACAACTTACCAGCGATCCCAACAATGATACAACCTGATAGGGATCGCTGGTAAGTTGCTAGGAGGTTGCTGGTGAGAGGTCACACAGTCAGACGCTCCAGCAAACTGACCTGGCAGGGATCGCTGGAGCATTGCTACACGGGTTGCTGGTGAGCTGCCACCAGTGACCAGCCCCCATCCAGCAGCGACGCACTGAAGCGATGCTGCGCTTGGTAACTAAGGTAAATATCGGGTAACCAACCCGATATTTACCTTGGTTACCAGCGCACGCAGCTACACGTGCAGGGAGCAGCGCACACCGCTTAGCGCTGGCTCCCTGCTCTCCTAATTACAGCACACATCGGGTTAATTACCCGATGTGTGCTGCAGCTACATGTGCACAGAGCAGGAGCCGGCACACTGCTTAGCGCTGGCTCCCTGCTCTCCTAGCTACAGCACACATCGGGTTAATTACCCGATGTGTAGTGCAGCTAAATGTGCACAG
This sequence comes from Anomaloglossus baeobatrachus, assembly GCF_048569485.1. Taxonomy (NCBI): domain Eukaryota; kingdom Metazoa; phylum Chordata; class Amphibia; order Anura; family Aromobatidae; genus Anomaloglossus; species Anomaloglossus baeobatrachus. Next base: position 160,488,410 of record NC_134356.1, read on the forward strand.
AGCAGGGAGCAGCGCACACCGCTTAGCGCTGGCACCCTGCTCTCCTAGTTACAGCACACATCGGGTTAATTACCCGATGTGTGCTGCAGCTACATGTGCAGGGAGCAGCGCACACTGCTTAGCGCTGGCTCCCTGCTCTCCTAGCTACAGTACACATCGGGTTAATTACCTGATGTGTACTCTGGTACACGTGCAAGGAGCAGGAGCCGGCACTGACAGTGAGAGCGGCGGAGGCTGGTAACGAAGGTAAATATCGGGTAACCAAGGACAGGGCTTCTTGGTTACCCGATGTTTACCGTGGTTACCAGTGTATGCAGAAGCCGGCTCCTGCTGCCTGCAAATTTAGTTGTTGCTGTCTCGCTGTCACACACAGCGATCTGTGCTTCACAGCGGGAGAGCAACAACTAAAAAATGGCCCAGGACATTCAGCAACAACCAACGACCTCACAGCAGGGGCCAGGTTGTTGCTGGATGTCACACACAGCAACATCACTAGCAACATCGCTGCTACGTCACAAAAGTTGTTCGTTAGCAGCGATGTTGCTAGCGATGTTGCTTAGTGTGACGGGGCATTTAGGGGTACTTCACACACAGCGAGATCGCTACTGAGATCGCTGCTGAGTCACGTTTTTTGTGACCTCATTAGCGATCTCGCTGTGTGTGACACTGAGCAGCGATCTGGCCCCTGCTGTGAGATCGCTGCTCGTTACACACAGTGCTGGTTCGTTTTTTTATTGTTGCTCTCCCGCTGATAAGCACACATCGCTGTGTGTGACAGCGAGAGAGCAACAATCCTGAATGTGCAGGGAGCAGGAGGCGGCGTCTGCCAGCCTGCGGTAAGCTGTAACCAAGGTGGTTACCCGATATTCACCTTCGTTACCAGCCTCCGCAGCTCTCACGCTGCCAGTGCCGGCTTCTGCTCCCTGCACACGCTAAGTTAAGCGGTGTGCGCTGGTAAGTAAGGTCAACATCGGGTAACCATACCCGATGTTTACCTTAGTTGCCAGTGTCCGCAGCTTCTAGACGCCGGCTCCGTGCAAGTGCAGCGTCGCTTGCACGTCGCTGCTGGCTGGGGGCTGGTCACTGGTCGCTGATGAGATCTGCCTGTTTGACAGCTCACCAGCGACCATGTAGCGATCCTGACCTGGTCGGATCGCTGCTGCGTCACTAAAGTGTGAAGGTACCCTTAGTCAGCTCAGATGTGAGCTTTATCTCTACTGTACCAGGCTAATTTGATAATAGGAGAGCCTTCACCTCACACACTCTATGGTCTTTATAGGCTTATGATGTCACATTAAAGGGGTTATCCGGCTTCTTTTGACTTTTTTTCATTATTACCCTATTGGGCTACATTGGGGCAGGTAAGTAGATAGAGACCACTTACCTGCCCCGCTGTCAGCCCCTCTCCCCCGGCTCAGAGCGGTCATGTGACCCCTCCTGCCGCGATTTTGCTGCTTCCGGCCTTTGCACGTCTACATGGGCAGGGCCATGTTGACATGCAAATGTGGAGCAGCATGTCACCTCCCTGCTGGGCTGTACAGTGTTTGGAGTAAACGCCCCCGTTCCCTGCCCCCTCCCACACATTCCCCCGCACCCCGTACTCTGCCCACAACCTCCCACACACTAGTAGTCTCCCTCCTCCGCCTCCTGTGCCCAGCTACGTGCGCCCTGAATTGCAGCTGAGTCAGTGTCCAGTTCAATAAGGCAAGGAACACTTGTTGTCCGATACACTGCCAGCGCTGTGTCCCCAGCGCTTTATTATGTTTACTGCCTGACGCCCTGGGAACTGTTCCCCCCCCCCCCCCATTTCACCCTCCCCGCCCCCCCACCTGTCAGTGTTTGCCCCCCTCTGCAGTATAAGCTGCCTCTCATTCTCAGCCTGCAGTGCGTGCATCCGCGGGGATGACGAGCGCTGCTTCACTGCCCGTGCAGTCTGTGTCCCGCTCCCTGCCAGCCCCGCAGCTGCCCGCACTGCAATGTCAGTGTCTGCCCGCAGTATCTGCAGCTTCTCACGCCGCGGGGCTGGCAGGGAGCGGGACACTGACGCTCTCCCGCTGTGACGCACAGATCGCTGTGTGACAGCGAGAGAGCGACGAAATGAAGCCAGCAGGAGCCGGCATCAGGCAGCTGCGGAAAGCTGTAACCAAGGTAAACATCGGGTAACCAAGGTGGTTACCCGATATTTACCTTAGTTACCAGCCTCCGCCGCTCTCGCTGCCAGCGCCGGCTCCTGCTGTCTGCACATGTAGCTGCAGTACACATCGGGTTAATTAACCCGATGTGTACTGTAGCTAGGAGAGCAGGGAGCCAGCGCCCAGTGTGCGCGGCTCCCTGCTCTCTGCACATGTAGCTGCAGGTTAGATTAGATGACATAATTACCTGCAGTAACGATCTCCTGCCTCCTGACGTCACCGCGGTCACTGCCTTCTCTGCCCGTCTCGCGGGCGGCCCGAGACTGTCACTAGCAGTGACGTCACGGGCTCTCGCGATACTGCGTAGAACGCGGCGGGCATAGAAGTCAGTGACAGCGCTGACGTCAGGAGAGCAGGAGATCGTTACTGCAGGTAATGAACTCATCTAACCTCCTGACGGCAGCGCTCGGCATCCCCTGCAGTGACCTGGGCTGACCTATTGATGTTAGCTCAGGTCACTGCACGGCTCTCCCAGCCAATGGGGAACATTTTGTTCTTCATTGACTGGGAGTCTCATTGACTATGGTATGGATCGCCGTGCGACACCCTTATTGGATTACGCCGGACCCGGATTTGATTGTTCTTGTCAATAAATTGTTGAAAGAGGGAATGTGGGGAGTGTTTTTTCAAATAAAAATTTTTTGGTTGTCTATTTTTTATTTCTTACTGACTGGGTTGGTGATGTCGGGTATCTGATAGACGCCTGACCTCACCAACCCCAGGGCTTGATGCCAGGTGACATTACACATCTGGCATCAACCCCATATATTACCCCGTTTGCCAACGCACCAGGGCGCGGGATGAGCTGGGGCAAAGCGCCAGGATTGGCATGTCCAATGGATGCGCCACTTCTGGGGCAGCTGTAGCCTGCTATTTTTAGGCTGGGGAGTGTCCAATAACGGTGGACCTCCCTAGTCTGAGAATAACAGACCACAGCTGTCCGCTTTACCTTGGCTGGTGATCCAATTTGGAGGGGACCCCACGTTTTTTGTTTTTAATTATTTATTTAATTTTAAATAACACCGTGGGGTGCCCTCTGTTTTGGATTACCAGCCAAGGTGAAGCTGCCAGCTGTGGTCTGCAGGCTGCAGCCGTCTGCTTTACCCTAGCTGGCTACAAAAGATAAGGGGGACCTCACGTCGTTTTTTTTTTTTTTATTAATTATTTATTGGCTAAATACAAGGCTAAGCACCCCTTAGTGCCACATGAAAGGCACTAAAGGTGGCTTTACACACTGCAACATCGCAAACGACATCGCTGTAACGTCACCGGTTTTGTGACGTTACAGCGACCTCCCCAGCGACATTGCAGTGTGTGAAACACATCAGCGACCTGGCCTCTGCTGTGAAGTTGTGATCGCTAGAAATCGTTCAGGACCATTCTTTGTTCCTTTTGTTTCCCGCTGTGCAGCAAAGTCTCAGTGTGTAAAGGGGACTTTACAGCGACCACGCGGCTCTGTCTGTGTAGCGTCATGATTAGCGGTCACCTGTGAAGGATTCACCGGTGACCGCTAATCCCCCGAGTGACTGAAGTTTCCCCCCCTCTCTCATACTCAACGATCCCCGGCTCTGCACGGCATTCACACTGCTCCAGCGGCTTTTCCTTTTTTGAAAAAGCCGGCCGCTCATTAAACAATTTCGTATTCCCAGCTTTTCCCCGCCCCCAGGCGCCTATGATTGGTTGCACTGAGACACGCCCCCACGCTGAGTGACAGGTGTCTCACTGCACCCAATCACAGCAGCCGGTGGGCGTGTCTATACTGTGCAGTAAAATAAATAAATAAATAATTAAAAAATCCGGCGTGAGGTCCCCCCTATTTTAATACCAGCCAGATAAAGCCATAAGGCTGAAGGCTGGTATTCTCAGGATGGGTAGCCCCACGTTATGGGGAGCCCCCCAGCCTAACAATATCAGCCAGCGCCGCTCAGAATTGCCGCATACATTAGATGCGACAGTTCTGGGACTGTACCCGGCTCTTCCCGATTTGCCCTGTTGCGTTGGCAAATCGGGGTAATAAGGACTTATTGGCAGCCCATAGCTGCCAATAAGTCCTAGATTAATCATGTCAGGCGTCTGACCGAGATACCTTCCATGATTAATCTGTAAATTACAGTTAAAAAACACACACACCCGAAAAATCCTTTATTAGAAATAAAAAACACTAACAAATTCCCTCATTACCAATTTATTACCCACAACAAAGCCCTCCTTGTCCGGCGTAATCCACGTTCCTCCAGCGTCGCATCCAGCTCTGCTGCATGCAGGTGACAGGAGCTGCATAATACACCGCCGCTCCGGTCACCTCCACGCAGCTAATGAAGACAGCCGCGCCATCGGCTGAGCTGTCACTGAGGTTACCTGGATCCAGCGGTGGATGCAGCGGTGGCCGCGGGTAACCTCAGTGACAGTTCAGCTGATCGCGTTACTCACCTCATTTGCTCACATAAACAGGGTGAAAGATGGAGCAGGGAGCTTATGATTCCTTCTTGTTTTCAACTGTATGTGCATCCACAATGTTGATGCCATTGAAAGAGTGATGCTGTGAGGGACGGGTGGCTATTACCAGTGCGGAAATGAAAGCCACCTCACAGACCTGCATCATGCTAGTAGTGACATATACATCACAGCATGCCTGACAGCATGACCAAATAACCATGTAGCCCAAGGAAAAAATAGTGGTCGAGATTTTTCACAAAAATCTGCAGTAACTATATTTTATTGTAGATGATGATGATTATTATTATTATCGCACTATATCTTGCTTGCTGCTACACAGTGTAGATATGTGAATCCTCACATCACATGCAGCAGACACAGTTGTCGACAGTCAGAATGAATGGTCATGTGACCACTCGTATGCAAGCTGCACACTCCACATTCTGAGCCCAATGTGTCAATTCATATAGTGACACATAGAGGGATAAGCCTGGAGAATCTATGTGTGTGTGTATATATATATATATATATATATATATATATATATATATATATAATGTATATGTATACACATAACTATATGACACAAACCACACACACACACATGTACCATACATACATGGCGTATATATCTACTATAGACTCACATTGGGTGCTATATATAGTCTGCCTTACACAGTATTCATTTATCTATAAGGGGTGAGGAACATGTAACAACTCTTTCTGTTACCATTGTTGATGGGATGTGATTGCTGTGTCACAGATGAGAGAAGCTGGATCTCTGCTCTGTCACATGCTGAGAGGTCAGGTGCTGGGCAGAATACTGACAGCCATTGAATGTGCAGAGGGAGGGCAGGGGGCGTTCCTGTACACTGAGGCCGGGCAGGGGGCGTTCCTGTACACTGAGGTCGGGCAGGGGGCGTTCCTGTACACTGAGGCCGGGCAGGGGGCGTTCCTGTACACTGAGGCCGGGCAGGGGGCGTTCCTGTACACTGAGGCTGGGCGGTGACAGCTCTGAGTGGGGTTTGGCAACCAAGAATACAGGAAATTGTCATGTTTGTTGGAGCTAAATGTAAACAAGAGCTGCAGGGAATAAAGTGTGAATTCAAGAGAAACAAAAGTTAGAAAACAGAAAATAACAATGTAGGGGTGATTTATATGACAATACAGCACAGATTAGCTTACAATTTTTTTTGGAGTGTATGTCGGATAACTCTTTTAAAAAAGATCTGCCTTTATCCACATTTGACTATCTTACCCCTGTCCTCTCTTCGAACCACAGTGATCACAAATCATCTTTCTCCTAATCCGATGGGAGAGGAGCGAGTGATTTGACTTTTATTACCTCGTGTTGAGTAACCTCAGCATGTCCAATGTAGAATCAACTAGCATCATGGTATTTAGATCCATCTACGGAAAAACTCAATCTGCATAAGCAATGGACTCATCTGAGACATGTTCAAAACGTAACATTTCTTATTACATCAGAGCAATCATGAGATATATGTATGTCTGCTGTATCCTCCTTACAGATAAAAATATAAAGAAAACTTAAAAGAAAAACTCAATCTTTTGAACAAATTAAAGATTTAAAAATAGGTGTGACTTTCCACATAATCTTCCCCCCCCCCTTTTTGAATCCATTATTCAAAGCATAACTGGATTCAAAAAGTGTGTGGCACTGGAGTTCTACATTTGGGACATAAGAAAGTCACATTGTCTAGATTGTACCTAATTGGGAACACCATAAATATTGTGTTGTGTAACCTTATAATGGAAAATCATTTCAATGGCTTTTTTTTAATCTTTCTTTCTACAAAAAGAAAAATGATTCAAGACATTAAATACCATAAAAACAATGCAATAAATCATCCACATACCTTGAACTAAATTATAATTAATAATAAACTAGATTATTGATATAGATTATTATAACACAACACAACCTCTGGACATAGACACATCCACACTTGCAAAATTGAGGACATCATTAGCGAATTGTCGGCATCTCTGTGATAATGTATACTATAACTTCTTTATGTTCATGAAGTGAGAAAGCAAGAACTAGAACAATGAAATAAAAATGAATTTTCCAAGCACATCACCATAAAATGCTGATTTGTCATAGAAAACTATCTGAATAAACAGACTCCTATACACAGTTGACCGTTAGGTGAGTCCTCCTTCAGTAAAAATCCTGCTCTATAGGTTTTTTGAAGGTTGCTCCTCCCCCTCAGCCAGGGCACACAAGTCTCCTCTTGCAGGACACAAGTTAAGTTAAAATCCATCTCTTCCATTAGTTACTTTAAAACATGTAATTCTTCATGGAAATATATACTTTTATTTTTATTATCACAGCTTCCTAAGGTACATTTATTTAAGGTTTTTCTTTTATTGCTCTCTTTAATCTATCATTTTCAATATTGCAATTGACTTTAATATTTTGATCCCTGAGACTCACATAAAATACTCATTCCATACAATCTCCCACCAATAAGACATTCCTTTCCTCTTCTTTTTTTTTTTTTTTTTTTATAAAATATATCACTGTCCCGAGTCATCTACTTCACCTCAATCCAACCTGCACACTAGATCTCTATGAACAAGGGAAACTTTCTATCTTAAGTGCCTTCTACAGCCATCTTCAGCACAGCTACTCAATCATTCAATATTTAATCTTTTAGTACTTTAAACTTTTATTAATTCTTCATGTGTTATTCAGTGAGGCAGTTTTGTCATCTTCACTGAGGGCTATAGAAAGATGCCCCCCACAGCATATGCTTTGTTAGGACTGTAGAAGTATGTGGGAAGAAAGGAAACTGAACTTACACCTGCTCAAACTCTTTCTCCCCTATTGTCTGTAGTCTGTAACACACACACACTCTCACACTCTCTCTTAGTCTACTTATAGATAAAAACACTTCTTTTTCTGTCTGAATATGTAGTAGTCCACCCAGTTTGTTGTTCAAACATTCACACAACCTATGATATTCTGGTTACCTCACACATCCCCCACTCACTTCCTGTCTTTGTCTTAACCATGCCACCTGTGGAGACACGGGGCTCAGTGGGTGCTCTCGTCTACTAAAACCCGCCGCCTTTAGAAAGACAGCGTGGCTCAGGGCTCATCCCAACTGAACGCCGGCCTCCTTAACCGTGGGCGTAACACTACTCAGACAACACAGGGTGAGGGAACCACAATAAGTAGACTTTATTGGATCCCCAAACAATTAACGGCACATAACCAGCAAAACACAAAAGTAACAGGCAACAGAGTCTCACCCTTCCGCTGGCTCACCAGGGCTTTAGAATGTCCTTGCCTCAGAGGTTCCAGGGCCGCTTACTCCAATCCAGCAGCACCCCGCTTTTGGCGGGCACCCACCGAGAAAGGAATAATGCCAGATTTAGAAAGCTGTCTGAGGTCTGCAAAGTCTGTAACAGGTGACTGAACTGTCCCAACCTGCGTGTCCTCCTTAGGTAGTCCTGGTTTGATGTTCCAATCCTGGCAGCCAGAGTTGAAATCCCTAGGCTGTGGATATGGTCTCCAACCGGAACCAGAGTCCCTAGATTGAAGCCATAAGATATCCTGATCCTCTAGTCAGCTCCGAAGAGCTTAGACTGTATCCATCAGCATCCAACAACAACCTGGTGGCTTAAAGAAGTCCTCTCTTATAGCCACAGCCCTCCCTCTGGGCACACTGTGTCCTCTTCGATTGGTTGGACAAGATTGCTTCTCCCATTGAATGAATCTCAAGCTGCATGAACAATGTTCATCCAAATGATGTCCACAGAAAGACTGAGGGTATACATGTAGACTGGGAGTCACCGACTAGACAATGGCTACTAAGGTAATCACATTAGCAATACACAACTACAATGCAATGGTTACTGGAAAAGTCTGGAGACCAATACGTCTGGCTTTCAGTGGCCAACACAATTACATTGCGTCAACAAGAGTCTTGTAAAAACAATGAGGGACTTCTCCCCCGTCTATAAACAATCTATCATGCTGTCTGGCTGAATTTTAAGAAACTTTAATCCATGAGAGTCCATGTCGTCACATTCCTCCCCCTTCTTAATATTAGCCAGACATGGTAGGCTTCCGATCATTCTTCTCTTAACGGCATTGTCCCTTTTAATGGTGAGGTCAGCAACAGAGGCTTGCATCTATACACCTCCCCCTGATTACCTTCCCCAAGTTGAGCAGCCATATTGTGGACAAGCACTAAGGTGGGGTCCATGAGTTGGGCCTGCACAAATCTCCCACTATCAATCCTCCCCCAGTCAATAGCCACAGTGTGGTTAGGCTTACTCACGGTTCTTGGCTCAGAAATGGATGCTGCAGACTGGGAATGTGAATTATCCTTGGAAAAGATGTTAGAAAGATTAACATCATGGTCCTGCTTGGCTTGGAAGTGGGTGATGGCTGCTTCAAACTGACTGGATAGTCCTTGTCCTAGGTCATTCTCCAAAATGACTGGTGTGAGCAGGTAATTCACAAGCCCCACTTTCATTTCCCTTTGAGTGGTATCCCAAACAACAGGCTTGGTGGGGCCATCTATGAACCCCACTTCAACTTCCTGGCTAGACCCCGAAACAACAGGTGTGGGGAGGCTGTCCATAAACTCCATATGGACCTCTTCCTGGTCAGACCTCAAAGTAACTGGTGGGACGGTGTCCATAAGCTCCACATCAGCCTTGCTCTGATTAGTCTCCACAATGACAGGTGTGGGGAGGCTGTTCACAAGTCTCACATCAACCTCTCCCTGGTCCTTTCCCGAAATAACTGGTGTGGGGACGGTGTCCATAAGCTCCACATCAGCCTTGCTCTGGTCAGTCTCCACAATGACCGGTATGGGGAGGCTGTTCACAATCTCCACCTCGACCTCTCCCTGGTCGGTCCTTAGGTCCAACTGCACACATGCCAGAGGGACTTCTGAGCGCTGACCCTCAGCCAGGGAGATGGATAATTGGGAATATGGTAAAGGGTCTTCTGGGGAAACAATAACTGGGCTTACCAGAGTGATGGAAGATACAATGTCTCGAAGTCCCTGAGCCTGTATATCACCGACCTTGACCATCTGGATGTGGGGATGGAGGTTGGCTGGTGTACGGTGTCTGGCCTGCCGTAGGGTGTGGACTGGATAAACCACTTCCTCAGCTATTGGTGTTTCTTGGGAGTAGCATTCCTGAGGTCTTGGTTCATCTCTGCATATGTTGACTGGTTGGAGTGGCAGACGGGCTCCAAGCATGCGGCCTCGGTTTTGGAGACAATCTTTATCTATATGTCCATTGTGCCCACATGTATAACAGCGCCATAGATTGGGAGAGTCACAGGCCCTGTTTGTAGTCCTTTGTTTTGGCGCAGCTTCTGCTGGGTAGCGGGACCATCCTTCTCGACCGGCTGGTGTTAGCAGTACTGCAGCTGGAATCCCATAAACATATTCCATAACATAAGCCCTCTCTTCTCTTGAGGATCTAGGCCCCAATGCATCCAACAACGCTGTGGCTTGGGCCATTTTGGACAAAGTTGATTCCCGATTGTCACTAGATCCATGATGTGGCACATAGTTTAAATCCTCTGGGTCAATATCGGCGGGATCCTCATCGTCCTCTGCATCATTCTGGGCATCCCAACGGACTAATTTCTGGATCAAGGCTGACCGAGTCTCAGCGTTCCAGTAGATAATCTTTCGCCTCTGGAACAGATCCTGTAGCATCCATTTACTGCAGCGGTCGTAACTTCTCTCTTGTCCTTGTCCCATGGCTGAGCTGGTGGGGTTGGACATGGCAGCGTCCGAAACCTGAATGCCTCCCCTATGGCCTGCTGGGTATGCTTATGTGCCTCCCTGGTTGTTGAGCCCTGAACGGTGTCCACGAACACCAGTCCCCTGCAGCTCCCCTGGGTAAACCAGGCTGAGTAGAATCCCACTGCTGCCACCAATTGTGGAGACACGGGGCTCAGTGGGTGCTCTCGTCCACTAAAACCCGCCGCCTTTAGAAAGACAGCGTGGCTCAGGGCTCATCCCAACTGAACGCCGGCCTCCTTAACCGTGGGCGTAACACTACTCAGACAACACAGGGTGAGGGAACCACAATAATTAGACTTTATTGGATCCCCAAACAATTAACGGCACATAACACATAACCAGCAAAACACAAAAGTAACAGGCAACAGAGTCTCACCCTTCCGCTGGCTCACCAGGGCTTTAGAATGTCCTTGCCTCAGAGGTTCCAGGGCCGCTTACTCCAATCCAGCAGCACCCCGCTTTTGGCGGGCACCCACCAAGAAAGGAATAATGCCAGATTTAGAAAGCTGTCTGAGGTCTGCAAAGTCTGTAACAGGTGACTGAACTGTCCCAACCTGAGTGTCCTCCTTAGGTAGTCCTGGTTTGATGTTCCAATCCTGGCAGCCGGAGTTGAAATCCCTAGGCTGTGGATATGGTCTCCAACCGGAACCGGAGTCCCTAGATTGAAGCCATAAGATATCCTGATCCTCTAGTCAGCTCCGAAGAGCTTAGACTGGATCCATCAGCATCCAACAACAACCTGGTGGCTTAAAGAAGTCCTCTCTTATAGCCACAGCCCTCCCTCTGGGCACACTGCGTCCTCATCGATTGGTTGGACAAGATTGCTTCTCACATTGGATGAATCTCAAGCTGCATGGACAATGTTCATCCAAATGATGTCCACAGAAAGACTGAGGGTATACATGTAGACTGGGAGTCACCGACTAGACAATGGCTACTAAGGTAATCACATTAGCAATACACAACTACAATACAATCGTTACTGGAAAAGTCTGGAGACCAATACGTCTGGCTTTCAGTGGCCAACACAATTACATTGAGTCAACAAGAGTCTTGTAAAAACAATGAGGGACTTCTCCCCCGTCTATAAACAATCTATCATGCTGTCTGGCTGAATTTTAAGAAACTTTAACCCATGAGAGTCCATGTCGTCACACCACCATTTTAAAATTTTAAAGAAAAAACAACCCCATGTGCTTCTTCCAGCATTTTGGATCTGAACACCTTACATTCTCAGTCAGCATTTTAAAAATAAAAACATACCATGTGCTTTTAGCCACCATCTTAAATTTCTAAGCACCATTTAACTTTCTCTGGCAATCAATTTCTTCACATTATCTGACAAACAAAAAGACGGGGGAGATAACTTTACTCTGTGTTCAAGTTGTAAGTCTTGTTAAAGGCCACGTCACACTAAGCAACATCGCTAGCAACATCGCTGCTAACGAACAACTTTTGTGACGTAACAGCGATGTTGCTAGTGATGTCGCTGTGTGTGACATCCAGCAACCACCTGGCCCCTGCTGTGAGGTCGTTGGTTGCTGAATGTCCTGGGCCATTTTTTAGTTGTTGCTCTCCCGCTGTGAAGCACACATCGCTGTGTGTGACAGCGACAGAGCAACAACTAAATGTGCAGGCAGCAGGAGCCGGCTTCTGCGGAGGCTGGTACTCACCGTAAACATCGGGTAACCTTGGTTACCCGATATTTACCTTCGTTACCAGCGCCCCCGCTCTCAGCTGTCAGTGCCGCCTCCTGCTCTGTGCACATGTAGCCACAGTACACATCGGGTTAATTACCCAATGTGTAGTCTGGCTGTGTGCAGGGAGCAGGAGCTGAGAGCGGGGACGCTGGTAACGAAGGTAAATATCGGGTAACCAAGGTAAGGGCTTCTTGGTTACCCGATGTTTACGGTGGTTACCAGCCTCCGCAGAAGCCGGCTCCTGCTGCCTGCACACATAGCAGAGTACACATCGGGTAATTAACCCGATGTGTACTGTGGCTAGGAGTGCAGGGAGCCAGCGCTAAGCGGTGTGCGCTGGTAACCAAGGTAAATATCGGGTTTGTCTAGTTCCTACCCAGTACGTAATTCATAAAGACACCAATGGTGTCACCCCTGGCTACAAGATGCTCGTACCTACCTATTCACATACAGCGATTTTCTAGACCCCAAGACACCTTGTACCAATTATATCACCCAAGTTTGCGCTAAGCCTCAATGGAATCTGTACCAGCCACTTCACGTCCAGTGCTAGGCCCCAAGACTACTATGTACCAGCCACACCATGCAACTTGAACGCTATGCCCCCATGGTATCCGTACTAGCCGTTCCACGCTACACTGCGCTAGGCCCCAAGATTACCATGTACCAGCAGTCCCACATACAGTGGAACCTCGGTTTACGAGTAACTTGGTGTGCTAGTATTTCGCTATACAAGCAAAGCTTGCTGTAAATTTGTAACTCAGTTTACGAGCAATGCTTTGCTGTATGAGCAAATACTCACCGCACACACTTCCGGTTCCGTACTATCACCGCACTCCGACCCGCACAAGCACACATTATGCTCACCTCACCTACCGTTCCCTCGCTGGCCTCCTGTTTCTTGTAGACCGCAGGTACAGGATGTGTATCGGTTAACCATCGCGACGATGGAGGAACTTCCGCTGTGAGCCACTTCTCAAAGGCAGCGGAAGCTCCGGCATCGGTCGCAATTGTTACCCGATACACATCCTGTATCGGCGGACTACAAGAACCAGGAGGCTGGCAAGGGAACGGAAGGTAAGGTGAGCATAATATGTGTGTGTTTGGAATGGCACAATAGGGAACCAGGATGGGACATTGAACAAGTTGTGGAACGTATTGTCTGAGCTTGCATTATTTCCTGTGGGAAATTTTGCTTTGCTAGACGAATAACTTGGTTTGCAAGCACACTCCCAGAATGGATTGCTCTCTCAAACCAAGGTTCCACTATATATCCTGACAGAACCACAAACTGTACCACAGGCAACAACCGTAAACTGTACAACAGACAATATCCTTTACATGTTTTCCAGACACCACTCACAAACCCACTTGCTCCCTTAACTACCAGTCAATCTCCGCTCGAGACAAACACACAACAGGTAGCAGGCAACTGAGCATGTGACGGTTCTTCCGCAATCAATATGGCCAACAGCCTTGAGGCCCGTCTGCCGTCTACAGATACTGTGAAAACCTGACACGGTCAGGCAATCAGCGCAGCACACCCCGAGAGACACAGGAAAAGACAACAGATTATGAAAATCAACAGACTTACCATGCTCTTGGTTAGGAGGCGATCAAACTCCTGTCTCTAGGTGTGTCACTCGTCCTGCCGTTCCATTTGCCGTATTGTTAGGGTGAATACTCTGTAATGTTTACCAGTTGCCTGCCCCTGATATAATTGTTTGGATCAAGTGCATGCTTGAAAGAATAACATCAGACATACACAGCCGGATGTGAATCTTTCCTCGATCTGAGGTTGGCCCAAGAGACTGATTTATTCCAAGAACATGGACTTATATACTAGAAAAAGGGGCATGGTCGGCTCTACAGTGGGCATGCCCGGATTTGTCCATTGGTCAGTGGCTTGGTCCATGGGTTGACCAGTTTATGGATCCATGACGCTCGTGGGTGGGTCTATGATATCATCGGGGCAGATCCATGGTGACATTGGTGGGTGGGTCTATGATGTGATTGGGGCGGGTCCATGGTGACGATAATGGTTGGGTCTATGATGTCATCGGGGGCCATCTTGTCTTGTGTGTGTCTGAGAACTGAATTATGTATGGAGAATTGATTTCATTGAACACTCTTTTCACAATCCCCTATGTCAAAAGGTTAATTACGTATTTGATCCAATGGCCCTCCTCAGCAGTATACAGTTAGGTCCAGAAATATTTGGACAGTGACACAATTTTCGCGAGTTGGGCTCTGCATGCCACCACATTGGATTTGAAATGAAATCTCTACAACAGAATTCAAGTGCAGATTGTAACGTTTAATTTGAAGGTTTGAACAAAAATATCTGATAGAAATTGTAGGAATTGTACACATTTCTTTACAAACACTCCACATTTTAGGAGGTCAAAAGTAATTGGACAAATAAACCAAACCCAAACAAAATATTTTTATTTTCAATATTTTGTTGCGAATACTTTGGAGGCAATCACTGCCTTAAGTCTGGAACCCATGGACATCACCAAACGCTGGGTTTCCTCCTTCTTAATGCTTTGCCAGGCCTTTACAGCCGCAGCCTTCAGGTCTTGCTTGTTTGTGGGTCTTTCCGTCTTAAGTCTGGATTTGAGCAAGTGAAATGCATGCTCAATTGGGTTAAGATCTGGTGATTGACTTGGCCATTGCAGAATGTTCCACTTTTTTGCACTCAGGAACTCCTGGGTAGCTTTGGCTGTATGCTTGGGGTCATTGTCCATCTGTACTATGAAGCGCCGTCCGATCAACTTTGCGGCATTTGGCTGAATCTGGGCTGAAAGTATATCCCGGTAAACTTCAGAATTCATCCGTCTACTCTTGTCTGCTGTTATGTCATCAATAAACACAAGTGACCCAGTGCCATTGAAAGCCATGCATGCCCATGCCATCACGTTGCCTCCAAGATGTTTTACAGAGGATGTGGTGTGCCTTGGATCATGTGCCGTTCCCTTTCTTCTCCAAACTTTTTTCTTCCCATCATTCTGGTACAGGTTGATCTTTGTCTCATCTGTCCATAGAATACTTTTCCAGAACTGAGCTGGCTTCATGAGGTGTTTTTCAGCAAATTTAACTCTGGCCTGTCTATTTTTGGAATTGATGAATGGTTTGCATCTAGATGTGAACCCTTTGTATTTACTTTCATGGAGTCTTCTCTTTACTGTTGACTTAGAGACAGATACACCTACTTCACTGAGAGTGTTCTGGACTTCAGTTAATGTTGTGAACGGGTTCTTCTTCACCAAAGAAAGTATGCGGCGATCATCCACCACTGTTGTCATCCGTGGACGCCCAGGCCTTTTTGAGTTCCCAAGCTCACCAGTCAATTCCTTTTTTCTCAGACTGTACCCGACTGTTGAGTTTGCTACTCCAAGCATGTCTGCTATCTCTCTGATGGATTTTTTCTTTTTTTTTCAGCCTCAGGATGTTCTGCTTCACATCAATTGAGAGTTCCTTAGACCGCATGTTGTCTGGTCACAGCAACAGCTTCCAAATGCAAAACCACACACCTGTAATCAACCCCAGACCTTTTAACTACTTCATTGATTACAGGTTAACGAGGGAGACGCCTTCAGAGTTAATTGCAGCCCTTAGAGTCCCTTGTCCAATTACTTTTGGTCCCTTGAAAAAAGAGGAGGCTATGCATTACAGAGCTACGATTCCTAAACCCTTTCTCAGATTTGGATGTGAAAACTCTCATATTGCAGCTGGGAGTGTGCACTTTCAGCCCATATTATATATATAATTGTATTTCTGAACATGTTTTTGTAAACAGCTAAAATAACAAAACTTCTGTCACTGTCCAAATATTTCTGGACCTAACTGTATGAAGTCTGCAAACTATTCTACCATAATTTTGTTCTCAAAGAGTTCAGTAGTGCTCCTTCCCTCCAGAGGCTCACGGTGTCTAAGCAGTACTGTACAGCCACATATGGGGTATTGCCACTTTCAGCAGAAAGTGTGATATTTTGGTGCCATATTTACTTAGTTCTCCTTATGAAAATGTAAAATCTGGGACTGAAAAAATGTATGGTAATTTTTTTTTTCACAGCCAAATGGTATAAAACTGACCCAGCTGTGGTGTCAATATGATCACTGCACCCGGTCACTTATGGGTGGGGTTTTTTTTTTTTTAATTCTTTATTTTAAAGACAATCCGAGAACAGAAGAGAATACAGTATGTTCCCACACAGAGCTGCTTAGATTATATCAAAAACATTACACTAGCAAGTACCCGGTCAATCAGTACCCATAAACAATTCCAACCTGTCAACCATTCGGACGTGGCCCAATTTTAAACATTCAACAATCAGCCTACTACATAGAGAATAGAAAGAAGAGCAGAAAAGGATGAAGCGAAACCAAGATAGATAAGAGGGCAAAGGGGAGTAGTAGAGAGGCAGAAGGGGCCCTGGGGGGAGGGTGGGGGTAAAGAGAGAAAAAAAGAAGGGGGCGTCGGAAGGAGAGGCTAGCTGGGGAGTTACAAGCCAGAAAAGTTCCTCCAGGAGCATCACACCACCGAACTATCGAGGGGTTCCCATGGTACAGTGTCCATTTTAGGACATGATCATATATCAGTGGGAAACATCAGAAATACCTTGTTTGATCACTGAGAACTGACACCTGGATCACTGAGAACTGACACCTGATCATTGATAACTGATCATTGACAAGTGATACCTGATCACTGACAACTGATACCTGATCACTGACAATTGATCACTGACAACTGATACCTGATCATTGACTGATCACTGACAACTTACACCTGATAACTAATCACTGGAGAGACAAGAAGCGGAGCGCACCACTTATAGTAGTAAATGAATCAATGAGGGTGCACCCTGGTGCAGAAGGGGGGATCCATGCGAAAAAAAGGGGAGAAAAAGATTCTTCACAAGAAATCAGGGGTACACCAGTAGGGGTGGGGTATATACAAAAAACACCTTTATTTAGTGCAGGAATAAAACATATGAAAAACATTTAAAACAAACAGAGACAACAACACCCACTAGGCGGAGCCAAGCCCAAGATGTTACAACAGCAAGCCAATGTATATATAAAAATACAATATAAATCGTATGGCAAACAGACCCAAAAAAAGTGCAGTATCAACTATCTGATGTCATGTGGTCCTCTGGTGGTGTTATAGTGTGCAGAAGCACTGCAGAAATGAAGAGGACGATCCCCAAATATAGTATATGAAAGATGTGTATGGAAGCAGTTTAACCTGTACAGATATAGCCGATATACAGGTGAGTATCTAAATAACAATGATTGGTTATAAATACAGTACCACAATAGCAACGATACACACCAGCACATATATCCCAAAGAATAGCAAATATGGGAAGCACTATAGCACAGATATTAAAAGTATATATATCCAATGCTGGGAGGCATGGAAGGTAAACAACTCTGCAATCTTATGACAGGTGAAGCTGAGTCTGACAGGCACCATACATCAAGGATAAGAGGTAAGGCTGCAGTTACACCAACTGGAAACCACGCAGAAAAAGTTTTCAAATAATAGGCGTAATGCCAATACATGACACAAGAAATAAAACAAAACAAATATAAACAAGGTGGTCACCCATAAAGAGCACAGGGTCAGTAAATCACACATAGTGTGTGAGAGGGCAAGGTCTAATATACCGTTTAGGGTGGGTGGCCAACGTGTATGGCCGCCACAGCGGCTTCATCAGGGAGTTACAAAACAGAGGTGTATATACAGTGCCTACAAGTAGTATTCAACCCCTTGCAGATTTAGCAGGTTTGATAAGATGCAAATAAGTTACAGCCTGCAAACTTCAAACAAGAGCAGGATTTATTAACAGATGCATAAATCTTACAAACCAACAAGTTATGTTGCTCAGTTAAATTTTAATAAATTTTCAACATAAAAGTGTGGGTCAATTATTATTCAACCCCTAGGTTTAATATTTTGTGGAATAACCCTTGTTTGCAATTACAGCTAATAATCGTCTTTTATAAGACCTGATCAGGCCGGCACAGGTCTCTGGAGTTATCTTGGCCCACTCCTCCATGCAGATCTTCTCCAAGTTATCTAGGTTCTTTGGGTGTCTCATGTGGACTTTAATCTTGAGCTCCTTCCACAAGTTTTCAATTGGGTTAAGGTCAGGAGACTGACTAGGCCACTGCAACATCTTGATTTTTTCCCTCTTGAACCAGGCCTTGGTTTTCTTGGCTGTGTGCTTTGGGTCGTTGTCTTGTTGGAAGATGAAATGACAACCCATCTTAAGATCCTTGATGGAGGAGCGGAGGTTCTTGGCCAAAATCTCCAGGTAGGACGTGCTATCCATCTTCCCATGGATGCGGACCAGATGGCCAGGCCCCTTGGCTGAGAAACAGCCCCACAGCATGTTGCTGCCACCACCATGCTTGACTGTAGGGATGGTATTCTTGGGATCGTATGCAGTGCCATCCAGTCTCCAAACGTCACGTGTGTGGTTGGCACCAAAGATCTCGATCTTGGTCTCATCAGACCAGAGAACCTTGAACCAGTCTGTCTCAGAGTCCTCCAAGTGATCATGAGCAAACTGTAGACGAGCCTTGACATGACGCTTTGAAAGTAAAGGTACCTTACGGGCTCGTCTGGAACGGAGACCACTGCGGTGGAGTATGTTACTTATGGTATTGACTGAAACCAATGTCCCCACTGCCATGAGATCTTCCCGGAGCTCCTTCCTTGTTGTCCTTGGGTTAGCCTTGACTCTTCGGACAAGCCTGGCTTGTGGAATCCTGTGGGTTGTAAAAAACATTATGGGTAGCCTGCATAAAACCACAGATGTTACAGTCTGCACATGGAAATGAGCCTCTGAGGGTGACACCACGATGTAATTTAGTCGTGGGTCTAATAAAGTGGCTGCGAGTCAGGAGATCCCTGAGATTGGGAGCCCGACGTGATTTATTGATGTGTGACTCTATCATTACTGCTCTTTATACCGCTATGACAATTGCACTTCCCTATTGTATTTCTATATATGGGTGTTTTTTTGGCTCAGTTGCCAACTATTGTCGTATAATCATGCGTTGTAACAAAAATGTAAAACATCTTTTTGGAATATTTTTCCTTTACTTCTTCTCTGCATGCGGATTTATTCTTGCCATTTGGTATTTATATAATAAAGAGCCTTGATGGATCCATAACATATGCACATTGCTATATGCCTTTTTCTGTTCTGATGTCCTTAGAGACCTGTTACTGATATATTCATCTCTGCTCTTTCGCAGATCTGTAATATAATAACGAGCTCGTGTGGGTCTGTAATACATGTATACTTTCATGTTTCCTGCGCCGACTGACATACTCATCGTTGCCTCTCTATTAAACTCACCATGTGACTTGCGCGTGCACATTGCCCACGGCTGTTACCTCAGTTTCCCATTTACTGAAGGATCCCCAAGTCCATGTACTGCGCAAGCGCTAATGCGGTGCCTCACTCCTTGCACACTGCGCATGCGCATTCTCTATGTTTTGCTTCCTGCAGCCTTTTGGCCACTGCGCCTTTCCATTGTCTCGTACTGCGCAGGCGCCCCATGGCACCCCACAGTGAGGACCACGCTCGCTCCTCCTATTTACTGAAGGATCCCCAAGTCCATGTACTGCGCAAGCGCTAATGCGGTGCCTCACTCCTTGCACGCTGCGCATGTGCATTCTCTATGTTTTGCTTCCTGCAGCCTTTTGGCCACTGCGCCTTTCTGTTGTCTCGCACTGCACAGGCACCCCATGGTGCCCCACAGTGAGGACCACGCTTGCTTTGCTGCTGCACAGGTGTGTGGATTTACTCAACTTTACTTGTATATATATACACCTCTGTTTTGTACTTGTGTTACTCACCCTGATGAAGCCGCTGCGGCGGCGATACGCGTTGGCCACCCACCCTGAGCGGTATATCTGACCTTGCCCTCTCACACACTATGTGTGATTGACTGACCCTGTGCTCTTTATTGGTAACCACCTTGGTTTTTTTTTTATAATTGAATGTTTTATTAAGTTTTTTAGAACAGATACAGAAAAAGTACATGGATGCATAGATATGTCTCACAAGCTTGTTAGCAATAACTGTAAACCAGAAATCAGTATACACATCTTATTATCCACTAATACACTGAAAACAGGGAATATGACAAGACGAACAATACAATACTAGACAGGGAAACATAAGGAAGGGGGGGATGGATTGGGGAGGGTGAGCATATCAGGCTTCAATCAAGACCGTACTTCACTGTTATTCTTTGTTGGCCCAATAAGTGTCCCAAAGTGACCAAACACTCTCAAAAAGATCTACTGTGTTATTTGACAGGGCAGATAAATACTCCATCCTTCTCACATCTTGGATCCGATATTGGAGATCTGTAAGTGAGGGTGGATGGGCCAACCTCCAGTTACGGGCAATTAGACATCTAGCTGCTGTGGTCATGTGTAATAGTAACCGCTTCACTCTTTTCCCCATCTGAGCAAGTGGTATATTTAACCTCTTAAGGACGAAGCCAGTTTTGTACTTAATGCCCAGGCCATTTTTTGCAATTTTGACCAGTGTCACTTTATAAGGTTATAACTCTGGAACGCTTCAATGGATCCCGGTGATTCTGAGATTGTTTTTTCGTGACATATTGGGCTTCATGTTAGAGGTAAATTTAGGATGATATTTTTTTATTTTATTTGTGAAAAAATCTGAAATTTGACAAAAAAAATTAAAAATTTTGCAAGTTTCAAACTTTTAATTTTTATGCCCATAAACCGGAGAGTTATGTCACACAAAATAGTTAATAAATAACATTTCCCACTTGTCTACTTTAGATCAGCGCAATTTTTGAAACAACATTTTTTGGGGTTAGGAAGTTAAAAGGGGTCAAAGTTCATCAGCAATTTCCCATTTTTTCAACAAAATTTACAAAACCATTTTTTTAGGGACCACATCCCATTTGATGTGACTTTGAGAGGCCTGGGTGACAGAAAATACCCAAAAGTGACACCATTCTAAAACCTGCACCCCTCAAGGTACTCAAAACCACATTCAAGAAGTTTATTAACCCTTCAGGTGCTTCACAGGAACTAAAGTAATGTGGAATGAAAAAAAATAAAAATTAACATTTTACCTAAAAATGTTACTTTAGCACTAATTTTCTTACTTTTTCAAGAGGTAACACCAAAAATTGGACCTCACACTTTGTTACCCACTTTCTTATGAGCGCACCGATACCCCACATGTGGTCAGAAACCTTTGTTTGGGTAAATGGGAGAGCTCGGAATGAAAAAAGCAATATTTGAATTTTGGAAAGCAAAGTTGGCTGAAACAGATTGCGGGCACCATGTTGCTTTTACAGATCCCCTAAGGTACCTAAACAGCAGGAACCCCCCTCAAGTGACCCCATTTTGGAAACTAGACCCCTTAAGGCTTCTATCGAGGGGTATACTGAGCATTTTGGACCCACAGGTACTTCACAGATTTTGATAAAGTTACTTTGTCATATTGAAAATTGTAATTTTTTTCTCAAAAATGTTGCTTTAGCATCAATTCTCTCACTTTTTCAAGAGGTAATTCCAAAAATTTGACCCAAATGTTTGTTACCCACTTTTTTATGAGCGCGGTGATACCTCACATGTGGTCTGAAACCTTTGTTTGGACAAATGGGAGGGCTTGGAACGAAAGGAGCAATATTTGAATTTTGGAAAGGAAATTTGGCTGAAAAAGATTGCGGGCACCATGTTGCATTTGGAGGACCCCTAAGGTACGTAAACAGCAAAAAAACACCACAAGTGACCCCATATTGGAAACTAGGCCTCTCAAGGAATTTATCTAGATGTTTGGTGAGTACCCTGAACCCCCAGGTGCTTTACAGAAGTTTATAATGTTGAGCCATGAAAATAAAAAAATAAAATTTTACCACAAAATTGTTACTTCAACCAGGTAGCTTTTTTTTCACAAGGGTAACAGGAAAAAAATCACCATGAAATGTATTCTGCAATTTCTCCTGAGTTTGGTGATATCTTATATGTGGTGGAAATCAACTGTTTGGGCACACGGCAGGTCTTGGAAGGGAAGGAGTGCAATTTGACTGAACATTTGGCTGGAATAATTAGTGGACGCTATGTCGCATTTGGAAAGCCCCTAAAGTGCCTAAACAGTGGAGGTTCCCCACAAGTGACCCCATTCTGGAATCAAGAAACCTCAAGGCTTTTATCTAGGTGTATATTGAGCATTTTGAATCCACGAATACTTCACAGAATTTGATAAGCTTAGGTTGCCATATTGAAAATTTTCATTTTTTTCACAAAAATGTTTCTTTAGCATCACATTTCTCACTTTTTCAAGAGGCAACAACAAAACGTGGACCCCACAGGTTGTTATCCAATTTCTTGTGAGCGCAGGGATACCCCATATGTGGCCAAAAACCTCTGTTTGGATATATGGGAGGGCTTGGAATGGAAGGAGCACCATTTGAATTTTGGAAAAGTTGAAATAAATTGCGCGCACCATGTCACATTAGCAGGGCCTCTTGGGTACCTATACAGCAGAAACCCCCCACAAGTGACTCCATTTTGGAAACTGGACCCCTCAAGGATTTTATTCAGGAGTATAGTAAGCATTTTGAATCCACAGGTACTTCACAAAAATGTTGCTGTAGCAACAAATTTCTCACTTTTAGGCTATGTGGCCATGATCCAGCGACACGGCGTCCAGTACACAGTGTCAGCCTTCCTGCAGAGATGTGAGTGTTGTCCACGGGAGAACGCAGCTGCCCATGCCCAGGATTTGGGTTCAGGCCGCTGTGGACTTTAGTTCTATGCTACCTGCAGAGCACACTCATCTCCGCAGCATAAATTGACATGCTGAGGCTCGGGAAGCTGCGCCACAGGTCGGTTTATGCTGCGGAGAAAAGAAGCACAGTGGGCACGGGATTTCTAAAAATCCTTCCACTGTGCTTCTACTGCACAACGCAGCGTTATGGACGCAAGGAAAACACTCTGCGCCCAAAACGCTGCAAACCCTGATTGTGGGCACACAGCCTAAAATGCTACAATGGATGAATGGATAGATGTCAAACATATATAACGTCCCACCCCCTGCATATTCTAAGCTGGCGCCCTTTAGTGCCTTTCATGTGGCACTAAAGGGTGCCTAGCCTTGTATTTAGCCCAAAAAGAAAAAAAAATAATTAAAATAAATGACGTGGGGACCCCCCTATTTTTGATAGCCAGCTAGGGTAAAGCAGACAGCTGTAGCCTGCAAACTGCAGCTGACAGCTTCACCTTGGCTGGTGATCAATTTGGAGGGCTCCCCAAGCTGTTTTTTTTTTTTAATTATTTATAAATAAATAATTTTAAAAAAAAAACAAACGTAGGGTCCCCCCAAATTAGATCACCAGTCAAGGTGAAGCTGACAGCTGGGGTCTGGTATTCTCAGGGTGGGAAGAGCCATGGTTATTGGACTCTTCCCAGCCTAAAAATAGCAGGCCGCAGCCGCCCCAGAAGTGGCGCATCCATCAGATGCGCCAATCCTGGCGCTTTGCCCCAACTCATCCCGCGCCCTGGTGCGGTGGCTAACGGGGTAATAAATGGGGTTGATACCAGATGTGTAATGTCACCTGGCATCAAGCCCAGCAATTAGTTATGTCACAGCGTCTATTTGATACCAGACATAACTAATTGACAGTAATAATAAAAAAAAAATTGACAACAAAAAAAAATTTTATTTGAAAAAACACTCCCCAAAAACATCCCCTCTTTGGCCAATTTATTGAAAAGAAAAAAAAAAAATCAAGTCCCTGCTGTAATCCATTTGGACGTCCCGCGGCGATTCTGGACCTTCTAGAATATGGGGGGCACGTTCAGGGAACGTATCCCCCATTTTCTAGGAGGGCAGACCCTCCATTTGAGGAGAGTGGGTGCAAAGAATTTGCACCCACCCTCCCCGGGTCACAGCTGCAGACTCTGTGCAAGCAGCAGCAGCAGCCAGCGTCTGAGTCACAGACACAGGAAGCTGACAGCCGCGCTCTGCACGTGTGACCGGCGTCTGCTGAGAAGGAGGAGGGTGCCGCGGGGGATCAGAGCTGACAGGTACGGGGGACACCGGGGAACACCGGGGTGGGGATAGGGGGTGACTTGGCCGGGCCTGGGGAGCAGGTTTCTGTCGTATGTGTCATAGCACATGCGACAGAAACCAAAGGAAAGGGGGAAATGCGGCCGGCGCGCTGCTGTGCGCGCCGGTATGTGCAGCGCCATGTTAGATTTTCGGGAGGAAGGGGGGGTGGGGGGGACACTTTAGCAACACCGGGGGACCGGAGAGGACCGGGGGATGAGATTTATCTCCCATCTGACATGTTTGTTTATGCCAGATGGGAGATAAATGATTTTTTACCGGCGCGGTCATTTACTGTAACCTGATCATCGGTATACGGTGTATACCGGTCATCAGGTGAGCGGGGACCGGAAAAACCGGCCAGAATCATGATCTCCAGGGTCTCAGCTACCCCCGGCAGCTGAGACCCCGGAAATTTTCTGACTCTGGGGGGCGCTAGACCCTTTTTTCCGACCGCCGTTAAAAAGCGGCGGTTTGGAAGAAGTGCCCTAATTTGTCGCCGTTAAAAGGCGTATCGGCGGTCGTTAAGGGGTTAATAAATAGAATTTAGGATCCAGGGGAACCCGAAGGTTAGTTACTTTATAAATAAGAGATTGCACCAACCTCCAGAAACACTGGATATTGGGGCATACCCAGAATATGTGCAGTATGTCTCCTCCTGTGGCTCCACACCTCCAACAACTGTCAGGTATAGCTGGGTTTAGTTTATGTAGTAGTGATGGGGTGTGATACCAATACATGAGTAATTTATACTGATTTTCCTTATAAACATAGCACGAAGATGTCTTTGAGGCAGTATCCCAGATCCGCTTCCACATACACAAGGGAATGGACTCACCAAGGAAATCTTCCCATTTCCTCATAGATGTATGATTTGGCTTGTCTTCTGGGCATGGGGCCATTAAAATACGATATATATCGGAGATGAGGCCTTTAGTAGAGACCCCAGCTCTGCATAATCTCTCAAAAAGTGTAGGAGTAGAGACTTCTAAGGAGGTAAAAAGGGAATGCATCAGATGTCTAACTTGTAAATACCGATATTGGGAATTGCCTGGGAGATTAAATTTAGCAGCTATAGTGGCGTAGGGGAGAAGGACTCTGGAGTGTGTGTCTACTATGTCAGCAAAGCAAAAGAGCTTCCTGTCAAACCACGTTTTAGTCGCTGTACCCTGCATACCGTCTGGCATTCTGTGATTAAAAAGAAAAGAAGTCAAGGGAGAGTGTTCAGATTTAAGTGGAAACTTTTTGACACAACAGTCCCATATCTTCTTAGTGAAGTCTATAGGGCCCAGGGTATGTGGGTCAGGCTTATTAGATGAGGTGCCCCAAAGGTAGGAGTTAGGGTGTATTGGGGCGAGCCATAACTTCTCTATTTCCATCCATCTAAAGAAGGCACTGCGATTAGACCATGCAGGGACGTGACGTAAGTGTACTGCCCAATAGTACTTAGTAATATCAGGGTCCCCCAGGCCTCCTCTCAGTTTACTGTCAAATAATATTGTTTTCTTGATTCTATGTCTCTTGTGGGCCCAAACAAATTGAAGTATAATAGACTGAATGTTGCGCAATTCTTTGTATGGTACACACACCGGAAGGGTCTCAAACAGGTAAAGTAGCTTTGGCAGAACAACCACTATCAACCACTGAGGACTCTCAGTTCTTTTAAAAAAAATTTTTTTTGGCAGAACAGACATTTTGACTGCAGAGATTCTTCCAAACAGAGACAATGGGAGCTTGTTCCAATTGAGCAGGAGCCTTTTTATCTCAGTAAATAAACTAGGATAGTTCTGCTGGTACAAGAGCTTATACTTAGATGTTAATTGTATCCCAAGGTATGTCAAGGATATGTTTTTCCATTTATAGTTGTAGTTTTCCTGTAAGGAGGAAACCCGCACCTGTGGAATATTAAGAGGCAGAGCTTCCGTTTTGTTCTGATTGACCTTATACCCTGACAACCTTCCAAATTGTAGTAACAAGGAATGCAAATTCGGGAGGGTAATATGTGGTTGGGACAAGATCAATAGGACATCATCCGCATATAGAGATAGCTTAAACTCCTTATCTCGCACCATTACTCCATGTATATTAGGGTCATTGCGAATAGCAGCAGCCAATGGTTCAATACACATGACAAAGAGAAGGGGGGACAAAGGGCATCCCTGACGAGTGCCGTTGTGTATTTGAAAGGGTTGAGATGTGGCATAAGGAAGCTTGACCGAAGCTGAGGGGCATGAATATAGACTTTTCAGGGCAGTAATAAATGCACCCGAAATTCCAAAATGATGCAACGTTTCGAACATGAATGGCCACCCCAGGCCACCCCATGCCTTTTCCGCATCCAAACTAAGAAGGAGTGCTTCACTCTCTGTCTTATTAACAACTTCTACTAAGTCAATGATCTTCCTGGTATTGTCCCCTCCCTATCTACATGGGACAAAACCCACCTGGTCTTTATGTATTAGGTGAGGAAGTAGAACTGAAAGGCGTAGAGCTAGTAGTTTAGTAAAGATTTTCAAATCAGCATTAAGGAGTGCTAAGGGCCTATAATTGGCACCTTCCATAGCATCCTTCCCAGGTTTGGGTATAAGCGTAATATATGAATGTAACATACTTGTGGGTATAGGAGAGCCCGTCAGTAAGCTATTAAATAATTTAACTAAATAGGGGGTAAGTCGATCCGCAAACGCCTTGTAGTAGAAGTATGTCAGACCGTCTGGACCCGGTGATTTTCCATTAGGAAGTAATTTAAGCACCTCTCCTACCTCTTCACACGTGATTTCTTTATTCAGTGTGTTTACAGCATTCTTAGTAAGGGTAGGCAGCTTACACTGCTCAAGAAAGGAGCTTTCCTGGGTCTGTAGGAAGAGTGCTGGGCAAAGGATACAATCTTGACAAATAATCCTGAAAAATCTTTGCAACTTTAGTGGGGTCATAGAACGTATTCCCTCCCGAATCTCTCAAGGCATAAACGGATGAGTTCCCCCTATCCTCTCTAAGTTGGCGGGCTAAAAGGGAGTGAGATTTATTTCCTTTGTCATTGTATTTATGCTTTCTATAAAGTAGCAATTTTTCTGTTATATTGACTGCTAAATCTTTCAGTTGGGCACGAGTCTTTACTATAGCTCTAAGGGTACGTATTGATTTGTTAAGGGTCATCCTATTTTCTAAGTCTCTGAGACTTTTAAGGAGCTGATCTCTCTGATATAGTCTATCTTTTTTGATGCGGGAGCTTAATGCTATGCATTGCCCTCTGAAGACGGCCTTATGGGCTTCCCAAACAGTAGAAAAATTGGGCACTGACCCCTCATTGTTCTCAAAGTATTCCATCAATCCTGCTTCCAGTTTGTCTCTGTAGGAAGTTCTCTTGAGGAGGGACTCATTGAGCCTCCAGTGGCAGACTCTTGTACGTTGGGTTGTCTGATCTACGGTGAGAGTCATTGGTGCGTGGTCTGACCACGTTATTGCACCAATATCCACTTTGCCCGTCAATCTAAGGGCCTGAATGTTGCTAAAGAAGAAATCGATCCTGGTGTGTGTACCATGAGGGGGAGAGTAGAAGGTAAAGGTTTTTTCTGAGGGATGTTTAACTCGCCAAAAATCAAATAAGGCAAACCTGCGGATCAGTCTTCGAAAGGCAGCTGTCAATTTACGTTGAGACGGGCTCGACAATTGATTGTTAATGGTCAACCTGTCTAAAGAGTTTACATGTCACAAATGTTACCGGAGAGTAGTGAAGCCACAGGCGAAAGCCTTCACCTCTGCTTCCATCCTCCCCGTTCAGGGTCAAAGAAGAAAAATTTGGCATAACTTAAAACTTTACCAATATCTAAACCCTAACCTCCTATACCAACTCTTCCGTAGGAGGAACCAGGGTAACTCTAACCCTTAAAGGGGGTTTGTAGCTATGGACACACTGCTATCACAGTCAGTGTCTAAAGCTAGATAATAAACATCTAAGAGAAGGGAGTATTCAGTTCTCACCGCCCTAGTAGCAAACCAATGCAAATGGTATGAGGAATCTTAACCAGATATATTAATATCAAAAAAGAAAAAGAAGAAAGTGAACAGCTACTTATGAAAGAAAGGACCAACCAAAGTCCCTATAATAAATCGGGGAGGGCATGAAACCACCCCCCAAGGGGGGGACTGCAGCTTGAAACCAGAGACTCAAACTCAAGGCTCCAGTTCCTAGAAGAAAGAAAAAATAAAATTGTCATCTCAGGTCGGAGCCGGTCGTGCCTTAGGCCGTGATGAGGGAGATCCCCCCTTAGAGTCCACTTGTTGCCAGACCGGATGGGGTGGATTGGATGGCATCTCTAATTCCCAGTCTACCAGGGAGGGTGAAGGGATTGCCAGGTCAGGGAAGAAGGCTGGGAGGTCCTGAGTAGAGCGTAGCACAGCCGTACGACCATCTTTTGAGGCTATGAGGGCAAACGGGAACCCCCAGCGGTATCGGATGCCCTTATCTTTTAAGGATGCAAGTAGTGGCTGCAGATGTCTCCTTTTCTGTAAGGTGATCCAAGATAGATCAGGGAATAATTTGATCCGAGTCCCTTGATATTCAATTCCCTCCGAAGTACGGGCTTTGGCCATGATAGACTCTTTTAGTTGGAAGTCATGGACACAGCAAATAATGTCACGAGATTGATTTTGAGGCCCCCTGGGGCGTAATGCTCTATGTGCTCTGTCCAATTTTATCCTTTGAGTTGTAGGGCGCTCCAGTATAGTGTTGAATATGGTTTCAAGTATGGCATGGACGTCCTCATTACCTGTAGCCTCAGGGACGCCTCTCACTCGGATATTATTACGGCGCCCTCTGTTGTCTAGGTCCTCCAGATGTTTGTTAGTTTCACTCAGAGCCCGAGCATAAGAAGTCACGTTCTTTTGTAATTTGATGATGTACTGTCTAGTGGTATCGTGATCCCTTTCCACCGAGTCCACTCTATCTGCTAGTAGCCCAACATCTTGGCGGATTGAGTTAATCTCTGATTTACAGGTTTCTTTTACTTCCAAGATCAGGGATTTGAAGTCTTCCTTGGTAAGAAGGAGATCCAGATACTTTTTTAATTTTCTGTGATCAAAATGGTGTTCCATATCTCCCGACTCAGATTCTGATGGGGAGTCGCGTGACCCTCCTCCGTCTTCCTGTTGAGACACCAAAGCAGACAGTGAAGGCGTAGAGTCCAGGTCCATATCCACGGAACCCGACCGCATAGTTTTATTTTTCGCTTGATTGCTTTTATGGGTTGATTGTCGTTGTGACTTTGGTGGCATGGGGTCACTCACAGCACAGTCTCTCTTAGTAAGAAACTTGTCTAGAGGGGTCACAAACGACTGCCCCCCTTTCAATCTGTATGACCAGCTTGGACCTCTTCTCCTCCTCACCCCAGCCAGATCGTCACCTAGTCTGTACAGTGTATTATATCGCCTTTCAATATTGTTTATTGATGTAAGACCGTTAAAATTATAGTTGTTCACTTATGTCCTCTATCTGGGCGGTAAGACAAGCCCCCCTCTACTCAGACATTATACAGGGGTGTACATCTCTTTCATGGCTCTGTCCCGTGGAAATCTCTTTACAGCAAGCTATTATTCCAATGTCCACAAGATGGCAGCAGAGTACAATGCAGAAAGTGAGGGATTTTTCTATATAGAGAAAAGGCGGGCTCTGAAAAGACAATTCTGCAGCACTGCCCCGAATTTTCTTCCTTCTCCCTTCTTTACTTATATCATGGAAGAGGGAACCGAAGCACCCATCTCCCTGCACTGCCACAGGATCAGACTTGAGCCCCCAGGTCAGGACGTCAGATAGCTGCAACGCAGCTCTTCTCCACTCCACTCAGGGCCCCAGACTGCCGCCCCTCACCGCTGCCTTCAGAGCACCTGCTCGTTTCCCTCCTCCAGACCACTGCACCAGCTGCCTCAATAGCTCCACTCACCGCACCCCCGCTCCAGGACTCCCCCTCCGCTGTGTGCGTTCACCAGGAGACCAGGTCTACTCAGGGTGAGTGGTGTCAGTGTTCCCGTGTTCTGGGGGTCTCAAGCTGCTGCTCCTCGCTCCTGCTCCCAGGGCATCTGCTCGCTCTCCTCCTCCAGATCACTGCCCGATGTTTGTAAAGGCACCGCTCACCGTGACGACACTCCCGGACTTCCCCTTCGCCGCATGTGCTCACCAGAGAGGCAGGCCTTCTCAGGGTGAGCGGTGTCGGCGTTCTTCCTCCTTCTCCCGGTCCGTTAGCGCTCCCAGTTAGAGTCTCACGTCGGCAGGGATCCCCCAAGTGTCACTGGGTGCTAAGTGCAGGTCCGGGAGGGTCACAGGAATCATTAAACTGGAGATCTCCACCGGAGCCGAGCCACCATGCGACTTTCCCGCTCTGCGTGGTAACCACCTTGTTTATATTTGCTTATTTCTTGTGTCATGTATTGACATTACGCCTAGTATTTGAAAACTTTGTGTGGTTTCCAGTTGGTGTAACTGCAGCCTTACCTCTTATCCTTGATGTATGGTGCCTGTCAGACTCCGCTTCACCTGTCATAAGACTGCACTGAGTTGTTTACCTTCCATGTCTCCCAGCATTGGATTATATATACTTTTAATATCTGTGCTATAGTGCTTCCCATATTCGCTATTCTTTGGGATATATGTGCTGGTGTGTATCGTTGCTATTGTGGTACTGTATTTATAACCAATCATTGTTATTTATATACTCACCTGTATATCGGCTATATCTGTACAGGTTAAACTGCTTCCATAAACATCTTTCATATACTATATTTGGGGATCGTCCTCTTCATTTCTGTAGTGCTTCTGCACACTATAACACCACCAGAGGACCACATGACATCAGATACTTGATACTGCACTTTTTTGGGGGTCTGTTTGCCATACCATTTATATTGTATTTTTATATATACATTGGCTTGCTGTTGTAACATCTTGGGCTTGGCTCCGCCTAGTGGGTGTTGTCTCTATGTTTGTTTTAAATGTTTTTAATATGTTCTATTCATGTACTAAATAAAGGTGTTTTTTGTATATCTTTACCTACTGGTGTGCCCCTTATTTCTTGTGTAGAATCTTTTTCTCCACTTTTTCTCGCATGATAACTGATCACTGACAACTGACACCTGATCATTGACAACTGATACCTGATCACTCACAACTGACACCTGATCACTCACAACTGACACCTGATCACTGACATCTGATCACTGACAACTGATACCTGATCATTGACAACTGATACCTAATCACTAATACCTGATCACTGACACCTGATCACTGACAATTGATACCTGATCACTGACAATTGATACCTGATCTCTGACAATTGATACCTGATCACTGACAATTGATACCTGATCACTGACAATTGATACCTGATCACTGACAATTGATACCTGATCACTGACAATTGATACCTGATCACTGACAATTGATACCTGATCACTGACAATTGATACCTGATCACTCACAATTGATACCTGATCACTCACAATTGATACCTGATCACTGACAACTGATACCTGATCACTGACAACTGATACCTGATCACCGACACCTGATCACCGACACCTGATCACCGACACCTGATCACCGACACCTGATCACCGACACCTGATCACCGACACCTGATCACTGAGACCTGATCATTGACACCTGACCACCGACACCTGATCACCGACACCTGATCACCGACACCTGATCACCGACACCTGATACCTGATCACTGACACCTGATCACTGACACCTGATCACTGACACCTGATCACTGACACCTGATCACTGACACCTGATACCTGATCATTGACAACTGATACCTGATCACTGACACCTGATCACTGATACCTGATCACTGATACCTGATCACTGATACCTGATACCTGACATTTTCCTGATGTATTACTACCTAAATATGAAATCCTATAAATAATGAACCTATAGCTTAATGGTAAGGCATCTGTGTCACACATAGCATTAGCCTTTCAAAAATTAAAACAAAATACATCCATCCACTATGGGGGCTAGATCCCAGAGCTCTGGCCTTTCCCACTGCCCTCCTCCAAGACAAATTGGTGATATATGAGAAGGTCACTTCTCAGGTCTCACTTCTCGGACATCAGACTGACAATCAGGACTAATAAAGCAGAATATTTGCTTGGTAATCTTGATAATCTTGGTAATGTTGCTGTCTCTGGAGTGTGGTACATGGGTTCGATCCCAGAAGGGGAAAAATTAAATTTAACTTTTTTTAAATTCTGCTTGTCACATACCTGTGAAGAAGTCAGAAGTCACATTCTACACATCAAACTGATTTATAGACACTGAGTATTTGCATGTTTAACCTCATAACTAAGGGAAATCACTTTCTAGTATTAATTTGTCCTGTGGAGGAGTGGTTAAGGTCACAGGATGGAAAGGCTCCAGAGAAACTTGCTTTTCTGAGTTCTAATCCCAGAAGCGGAAGATTTTTATTTTTAAAATTCTGCTGACTACCACACAAACTCCAGTAATGTTTCACTTTTAATATCTGACATTCTGATATGTTAAAAAGAGTCACTCCTTGGCTGGGCCCTTCCCGGAGGGATATCTGGCTGGTTTCTGTGTTGAGACTCCTAACAGAGGCTCCACGGACCTTTTTGATTTGCATTCTGATATGTTAAAGAAGAGTTTCTGACACGCTGTATATTTACATGGTAAATCACATAGGCAAAGGAAATTGGGTGGGAGACATTTATTTACTACAGTCATGGCCAAAAGTTTTGAGAATGACACTAAAATTATATTTTCACATGATCTGTTGCCCTCTGGTTTTTAATTGTGTTTGTCTGATGTTTACATCACATACAGAAATATAATTGCAATCATATTGAGTACCAAAAGGTTATATTGACAGAATGAGTTAATGCAGCAAGTCAATATTTGCAGTGTTGACCCTTCTTCTTCAGGACCTCTGCAATTCTCCCTGGCATGCTTACAATCAACTTCTGGACCAAATCCTGAATGATAGCTGTCCATTCTTGCATAAGCAATGCTTGCATTTTGCCAGAATTTGTTGGGGTTTTTTTGGCCACCCGTCTCTTGATGATTGCCCAC
Source organism: Anomaloglossus baeobatrachus (assembly GCF_048569485.1). Taxonomy (NCBI): domain Eukaryota; kingdom Metazoa; phylum Chordata; class Amphibia; order Anura; family Aromobatidae; genus Anomaloglossus; species Anomaloglossus baeobatrachus. The sequence goes on from NC_134356.1 coordinate 160,521,776, forward strand.
AAGTTCTCAATAGGATTAAGATCTGGGGAGTTTCCAGGCCATGGACCCAAAATCTGTATGTTTTGTTCCATGAGCCATTTAGTGATCACCTTTGCTTTATGGCAAGGTGCTCCATCATGCTGGAAAAGGCATTGTTGGGTGCCAAACTGCTCTTGGACAGTTGGGAGAAGTTGCTCTTGGAGGACATTCTGGTACCATTCTTTATTCATGGCTGTGTTTTTAGGCAAGACTGTGAGTGAGCCTATTCCCTTGGCTGAGAAGCAACCCCACACATGAATCGTTTCAGGATGCTTAACAGTTGTCATGAGACAAGACTGGTGGTATCGCTCACCTCTTCTTCTCCTAATAAGCTGTTTTCCAGATGTCCCAAACAATCAAAAAGGAGATTCATCTGAGAAAATAACTTTACCCCAGTCCTCAGCAGTCCGCTCCCTGTACCTTTTGCAGAATATCAGTCGGTCCCTGATGTTTTTTTCTGGAAAGAAGTGGCTTCTTTGCTGCCCTCCTTGAAACCAGGCCTTGCTCAAACAGTCTCCGCCTCACAGTGCGTGCAGAAGCACTCACACCAGCCTGCTGCCATTGCTGAGCTAGCTCGGCACTGCTGGTAGTCCGATCCCACAGCTGAAACAGTTTTAAGATACGGTCCTGGCGTTTGCTGGTCCTTCTTGGGCGCCCTGGAGCCTTTTTCGCAACAATGGAATCTCTCTCCTTGAAGTTCTTGATGATGCGATAGATTGTTGACTGAGGTGCAATCTTTGTAGCTGCGATACTCTTCCCTGTTAGGCCATTTTTGTGCAGAGCAATGATGGCTGCACGTGTTTCTTTAGCGATAACCATGGTTAACTGAAGAGAAACAATGATACCACGCACCAGCCTCCTTTTAAAGTGTCCAGTGGTGTCATTCTTACTTAATCATGGCTGATTGATTGCCAGCCCTGTCCTCATCAACACCCACACCTGTGTTAATGGAACAAATCACTAAAACAATGTTAGCTGCTCCTTTTAAGGCAGGAATGCAATGATGTTGAAATGTGTTTTGGGGGTTAAAGTTCATTTTTTAAGCCAATATTGACTTTGCAAGTAATTGCTGTTAAGCTGATAACTTTTTATGATATTCTGGAGTATATGCAAATTGCCATTAGAAAAACTTAAGCAGTAGACTTTGTAAAAATTAATATTTGTAGCATTCTCAAAACTTTTGGCCATGACTGTACATATCTATTTCCAGTGACTGTACATGCACATCATTTCTTAGGAAAGGGTCTAATGATCAAACTATTGAAAATTTTTCATTGTACCCAACTCAAGAACTGGCTGCAAACTCATGGCCACCAGGGCTCTCACTAGTCCACTGCATGCTAGGCGTGGTCCTAGGCTACGGCATGTCATATTCTAGCTGGTGCAGATGCTGTTAGACACGTGCATGTAAACACTGCCACCTCACAGATCTGCCAAGCAGCTTATCTCACTCTTAACTTATACTTTGCTTACTTTTAAGAGCCTGTGCACACATTGCACATTTGTTGCATTATTTTTTGCTCACATTTGTCTCAAAACCTGAAGGGTTTCCTGTTATCAGCAAAATGAATGAGAATCCTGATGTCTCATGCGCCCACTGACCCCTCCGCCTCGATGGGTCTCTCCCTACAGATTGGGTGGCAATTAGCCAATATGTGCCCATCCCTTTTACCTGTTGCTAGGCAGTCTCCCAGTCAATTGGGGTTATGTATGTGGCCTGAAGGTGCTGGTGCGTTGGCTGGTACGGATATTCCGGGGTTTGAGTTTCCACAGGTTACATTTTGTGGCACCTGATACCTCAGGGGTGCTACAGAAGGCACATAAGAAGGGTGCAACGGTCTTGACCTCCGAACTACCCAGGATCGATTGGAGCCCATCACAGTGGAACTCAGCACTCCAAAGGTGGTCACTGGTATGTCGTGTTACCTTGGAACCTGCTACAGTGAAACATTGAGACTGCATTCCTGTGTCGTCCCATTATTCGCTTGCGCTTCTGGCCCTGCACCCCCACCATCTCCGACTACTACTCCCAACAACCCTGGGGCCCAGCTCTACCTGTGGAGAGCTTTATCAACCAAGCTGCATCACCAGCTGTCCCAGAGGCCACATTCCGCAGCGTTGGCTATTTCTAGCTGAGTACCACAGGTGGCATCACAAATAACTAACATCATCCCTTATAAATAATCCCCTTTATATAATGACACTCATGGGTTCATGGAACCAGGCCAGGCCACTGTGACATCCCACCCAAGATGAAAGGACCGGCCCGGTAACGAGCAGGGGTGGATTATGAGTAACCAGGGCCCCGGGCTATTCTGGATCTATGTCCCCCCCAGCCCTACACACAGGTCATGTGACGGGTCCATTATTATTATTATTATTATTATTTATTTATAGAGCACCATTAATTCCATGGTGCTGTACATGAGAAGGGGGTTACATACAAAATACGTATACAAGTTACAGTAGACAGACTAGTACAGAGGGAAGAGGGCCCTACCCTTGCGGGCTTACATTCTATAGTATTATGGGGAGGAGACAATAGGTGGGGTGTAGGTCAGGCGGCGGCTCCGCACGGTGGTCAGGCGGCGGCTCCGCACGGTGGTCGGGCGGCAGCTCCGTACGGTGGTCGGGCGGCAGCTCCGCACGGTGGTCGGGCGGCAGCTCCGCACGGTGGTCGGGCGGCAGCTCCGCACGGTGGTCGGGCGGCAGCTCCGCACAGTGGTCGGGCGGCAGCTCCGCACGGTGGTCGGGCGGCAGCGAGTTCATTGTAGATTGTAGGCATTTCTGAACAGATGAGTTTTCAGGTTCCGTTTGAAGTTTGCAAGGGTAGGGGATAGTCTGACGTGTTGAGGCAGCGAGTTCCAGGAGACTGGGGATGCTCGGGAGAAGTCTTGGAGTCGGTTGCGTGAGGAGCGAATGAGAGAGGAGGAGAGGAGGAGATCTTGGGAGGACCGGAGGTGACGTGTTGGAGTGTAGTGGGAGAGTAGTTCGGAGATGTACGGAGGGGAAAGATTATGCACAGCTTTGTAGGTCAGTGTTAGAAGTTTGAATTGGATACGGTGGAAGATTGGAAGCCAGTGGAGGGACATGCAGAGGGGAGAAGCGGGGTGGTATTGAGGAGAGAGGTGGATAAGTCGGGCAGCAGAGTTAAGGATGGACTGGAGAGGGGCGAGCGTGTTGGCAGGGAGGCCACAGAGGAGGATGTTACAGTAGTCGAGGCGGGAGATTATGAGGGCATGCACTAGCATTTTAGTAGATTGCAAATTGAGGAAAGGGCGGATTCTGGAAATATTTTTGAGTTGAAGACGGCAGGAGGTGGTGAGGGACTGGATGTGTGGTATGAAGGATAAGGCAGAGTCAAAGGTCACTCCGAGGCAGCGAACTTTGGGTACTGGCGAGAGCGTGGTGTTATTTATTGTAATAGATAGATCAGGTGGAGAGTGTAGGTGAGACGGAGGAAAGATGATTAGTTCAGTTTTGGCCACATTGAGCTTTAGGAAGCGAGAGGAGAAGAAGGAGGATATAGCAGATAGACATTTCGGGATTTTGGACAGCAGAGATGTGGCATCTGGGCCAGAGAGGTAGATCTGGGTGTCGTCGGCATATAGGTGGTATTGGAAGCCATCATCTTAAACCTGAAACAGATACATTTCTGAAAAATAGTTGGTGAAACTATAACCTACAAAACATTCACTAATCTAATAAATATTCCCTTCAGTTTAAAAAAAAACAAAAACACTAAGGCAGAGTATTGAACAGTCCAACTTTAATCTGTAAACAAGACTATTGCAAAAAAAAATGAAAAACTGAGCAAAAACCCCCTGTGTGAACATGAGAAAATACTGAAGTAAAATAAATACTCATCACATTCTCAGCATGTGCACGAGGCCTTACGAATACTGAGGTAAAAAAACCAAACCCTCACCATTACTGAACATGGCACATGACCCTAGGCTATGTTTACACAGGGTGTTTTTTTCTGCAGCAAAATCTGAGCAAAAGCTGCAGCTTATTATTAGCAAGTGTTTACATTAATCCAATGAAAAAAAAATGAAAATAAACTGCAAAACTGCCCTATGTGAACATAGCGTAACAAATACTAAGGTAACAAAATCTCTAATACTGAACATGTGCACGAGGCCTTGGGCCACGTGCACATTGATTATTGGGTTTATTTTTGTACCTCATTATTTGTAAAAGAAAAAAAAAAACTGAAATACTTAATGTGTGCACACAGCCTTATTGTAGTAGTGAAAATACATATGGGGTGTGGGATTGGTGTGGACAGATGTCCCCGGCCTGTACACTGTATGTGCCCCTCCATTCTGCTTGTATCATGTGTTTATATCCACTACATACATCATGATACATGCAGAATATCCTGATGGAGGGGCAATTGTGATTTCAGACAACAGGAGAAAAGCAGGTTTAAATACCGCGCCAAACCACAGGAGTCCAGATGAAGTTAGTAAATCTCTTTTCTTTATTTTCACAGGTCTACGCGTTTCAAGGACATATCCGTCCTCTTCCTCAGGACAAATGCAGAGAATACTATAGCCAGGCTTTAGTATTCTCTGCATTTGTAAGACCCTATTTGCGCCTTTCTTCCCACAGTTTTTATGCTGCCTGATGGAGGGGCACACACAGTATGTGGAGGCAGAAATTGAAAATATCCAAGATGGAGGGAGGGCCAGTGGGGCATAGTGTGCTGGAGCGTTTCACCCATGCAGTGTCAATTCCCCATTCCCAATCTATGTATACACAGTGTATGGATTGGGAATGGAGGATTGAAACTACATAGATCAGATGCCCCAGAAGAAGACACCTTCGTCCCCCCCACCTTACAGAAAATTACATTCCCCCCCTTCACATAGTGTGCCGCCATTGCCCCCCCTTTCACATAGTGTGCCGCCGTTGCTTGCTGCTAGTGAACAAGTCGGCGGGCACCTCCACAGAACAGGTCACCACTCAATGGTCCGTCTTCACAGGGGCGGACACTGACAGTTTGGGGCTCCTGTGCAAGAAATTGTGCCTGCCCCCTCCCCTCCGTTTATGGCAACAAAGCTACAAATACAGATATAGATACAATATATTACATAGTTCCCTCTCTTGCTATGTACATTAGCATACCTTACATATAATGAATTGTGGAGTGGGGAGGACACTGAGGACTCTATAATGAATTGTGGATTAGGGAGGACACTGAAGACCACATAATGAATTGTGGGGTGGGGAGTACAGTATCAGGGCCATATTATGAATTGTGGGATGGGGAGGACACTGAGGACTATATAATGAATTGTGGGGTAGGGAGGACTTCCCCACATATGTAACATCACCCCCTTCCCTACACACGTAACATCAACCCCTTCTCCACATATGAAACATTCCCCACTTCCCCACATAAGTAACCATAATCCTTCCCCATTCAGCCCCACCAGCACGGAGCCCCCCACGTATAATATTATCCCCTTCCCTATACAGCCCCATGCATATAACATTACTTCCTTCACCACACAGCCCCCCAGCAAGCAGCATCACCCTCTTCTCCATGCAGCCCCCCTAGCTTGCAGCCCCAAGCAAGTAAATCTAACCCTAACCCTTCCCCACTCAGTCCGTTAGCAGGTAGTACCCCAGCATGAAGCCCCAGAGTACGCAGCCCCCTAACAACTGTAACATCACCCCCTCCTTCCCCGAGAGTGTAACATCACCCTCTTTCCTGCACAGCATCCCAGTACGCAGCCCCACACATACAAGATCAGCCCTTTTCCCATCCAGCCCCATTATATATATATATATATATCTCTATCTATATATATAAATAAAATCACCCTTTCCCTGCACAATTCCCAATATGCAGCACTTTCACTCTACAATCCCCCCGTTATGCAGACCCATACTGTACAATCCCCCCATTATGCGGGCCCATACTGTACAATCCTTAATATGCAGGCTCATACTGTACAATCCTTAGTATGCAGGGTCATACTGTACAATCCTTAATACGCCGGCCCATACTGTGCAATCCCTCAATATGCAGGCTCATATTGTACAATTCCCAATATGCAGGCCCATACTGTGTAATCCTCCAATATGCAGGCTCATACTGTACAATCCCCCATTATGCAGGCTAATACTGTACAATCCCCCATTATGCAGGCTCATACTGTACAATCCCCCAATATGCAGGCTCATCTTGTACAATCCTTAATATGCAGGCTCATACTGTACAATCCCTAATATGCAGGCTCATACAGTGCAATCCCCCATTATGCAGGCTAATACTGTACAATCCCCCATTATGCAGGCTCATACTGTACAATCCCCCAATATGCAGGCTCATCTTGTACAATCCTTAATATGCAGGCTCATACTGTACAATCCCTAATATGCAGGCTCATACAGTGCAATCACCCATTATGCAGGCTCATACTGTACAATTCTTAATATGCAGGCCCATACTGTACAATCCCCCATTATGCAGGCCCATATGTACAATCCTTAAAGGGAACCTGTCAGGTCAAAAGGGCGTTATAACCTACAAGCAGGAGCCTGTGTGAGCTGTGTGAACTATTAACTCCTTCCTACCCATCCCTTTCTTGTAATATTGTATCATATGAAAGTAATAAAATATGTTTAATGACTTACATACTCCCTATGTAAATAGCATAGGTCTCTAGCCCCATGGGCGTTGCATCGCCCTGTGGGCGTCTACATGCTTTCCGTGATATCATGCTCCTATGGCGTGATACCATGGATTTACATGAGCGACATCACGTCTGCTCCTTCAGAATCTCGCGTGCGCGCTTACCATTCTCGCTGCCGTCTCATCCTGGTGTTTGCTGGTCGGTTTCTGACGCGCACTGCGCATGACAGGAACACAGGAGTCTTCTGAGTGTGAAGCCCCACAAGTGCAGTGTCGGTGCATTACCTTCAGGGACTCCACGCAGCTGGATCCTGTCACAGGTAGGAGATCTTCTTCTAGGATTGTCGTGACGCCACTCTCAGAATTGCGGTCAGTGGGGACCGCCACTGCAGGTTGAGGGACGCCTGGGGTTGATGGTGGGTGCAGTCAGTTGTAATAGCCTCCTGAGAGTGAGGCAAGCCCCAGGGCCCTGTGTAGGTGTGTAGAACCACAAGGCGCAGAATAACTCCACACAAGCAGAATGTCTTTCAGGGGTTTTACTCACAGAAGGTGGCAGAGTGAGTAACCCGGGCGTAGCTGGGATGAACCAGGCTGGAACCAGGTGTCCTTCAGGCTGACTGATGAGGGTGACTACCGACTCGCCTTCCTTAGCCCTTCTGTGGTTTGTGGTAACCCCGACTTTTAGTCCCTATGGGGGTCACCCAGGGAAGTAACTGCTCCCCTCTTTTGTTTGCCGTTTGCTTGTCGCCTGGACCAGATCACTCCAGCTGCTTGCCTCCTGTGAACTATGGGCCCTAACTGTGGCTACGTGGCTGCGGCTTTTGTGGTGTTGTGGCGTGGGCTTTGAGGGCCCCACACCGGCAGGTTTAGCAAGGAAAGGTGGATCTATCCCCGCTCCGGGATCTGCCGCCCGTTTGGGCCTGGTACTCCCTGACAGTCTCCGTACTTTCCACTACGCGGCTCTCTCTCCAGCTGTGTGTGGGGTTCAGGCAGCACTACCAGGTGACCGTTCTCCCCCGTCGGTAGTCACTGCGCGGACGCTGTTAGACTGCAACAGCTCCAGGGTCTGCTCCTCACGTCTGCTTTCCCTGAGCTGCACACTAAACCGGCTCACTTGAGGGACCTGCACTTCTGCTTCTGTCTGAGCTCCACTTCATGCTCCTCACTCCTCCACACTCTGCTTCAGACTCTTCTCCTCCTTCTCCCTCTTGTGCCTGCCTACGCCGCCTAGCAACCAGGCTCTCCACCACACCCCTTGATTGGAGATGGAGGCTTCGCCCCCTCCACTCTTCCAGTGGAGGTGAAGGCTTTGCCCCCTCCTGGGATCCCCAGGGGTCCTCCCAAAGGTACATGTGTGAGACCTGATCACTATGCGCCTGTGTAGTCACACCTCGGTCAGCCTTCTGGATTACCTGTATTGTACTGTCCCCAGCATGGGTGCAGTACTCAGTGGTGCCTGACCAGGTCAGAGGCGCCACATTCCCCCTTAGTTATCACCAGCACGTCCTCGGGCTGCAAGACAACATTTTAAAAATGCATAAAACATTAAAACATGGTAAAACTTTTAAAACCACCAGGTACCATACATCACCACCCTCCACCCACAAGTCCGTTAACCCACCCTAAACCCTCTCACGTTGGCCGCGCCTTCAGCCACTTCTGGCAGGATGTAGAGGCGGCTTTCATGGTCTGGTGGTCTTCAGGGCATACCTGGCCTGGTGGAGCCGCGCCTTCAGCCTCTTCTGGCAGGATGTAGAGGCGGCCTCCACAGTTGGTGCTGACCAGATACCCTCTTTGTGGTGGAGAGCCAGGCCCCATAAACAGGCATGCTCCCTGGTTGCAGGCGAGCCAAGGCCCCATAAACAGACGTGCTCCCTGGTTGCAGGCGAGCCAAGCCCCTAAACAGGCTGGCTCTGGTGGTGGTACCTCTGGGGTAACTATTTACACTGCGAGAGTTTGTGGCTATAGCCAGTTCGTAGCCTTAAGGTTTATGGGTTTCTCACATTAGTTCATGTAGGCACTTGCTTAAACATAAACGTTGCAAACTGGTCAAAACTGTAACTTGCTGTACTTTACTTTTACTTTATTTACATAGATTCCTCCTCACCAGGGCTTGGGCCTGTAGGGCTGCGGCACCTGTTGCCTTCTTCATTTCTCTCTTTTCTTTCTTCTTCTGTATCTGTCTCTTTTTCTGTATCTGTTTCTTTTTCTGTTGAGACAGCAGGTTCACTGTAGGGATTGCGGGGACATGGGGTAACATCCAGTGCATACCATCCTCTTTCTCCTTGATGCATTGTAAATTCCACTGTATCTCCCATCTGTAAGTTCCTTCCTGGATGTCCTCTAGGCAAATGGGCTCTAACGTCTCTTCTATTAACAAAGATGCCTTCCTTCATACCAGGAGCTACTATGAAGCCATATCCACTCTTCAAGCTGAAATCTTCTACTACACCACGACAAAGTGGACCTCTGACCTGGGATTTAGCTCTTCTCAGGAACCGTTTCTCTTCCAAGTCTCTGGCCATGACTTCGTTTTTCTGCTCTGGAGACTGCGGTGCAGGGGAAAACTTTGTTCTGCTACGGCGCCGTGTCCTACGGGCTGGATTCTGCTGGGCTGCTACTTCACTGCCTGCAGGCCCCCAGGTGAGGTTTCTGGGCAACTCTTCCTCTTCATCCCAGCGGGAGTACGGCAGCATCTCTGGCTCGGGGCATGGATCCACTGCTGATGGCTCCGGGGTCAGCTCCACAGCTTCCTGGCCTCCTCTCCCCCTTAGTTCTTCTGAGCACTCCTGTGGTGGCAGTGCTGGGGATAGGTGTTCTTCAGCAGGCCCGGGCGGGGGACTCTTTGGCGTGGTTGCTGCAGAAGTCGCCTTGGGAGTGTGCGGAGGGAGCAGATACCGGTCCACCATCTCCTGTGGGAACTGGGCCTCTAGGTCAGCCTTCAGCTTCCAGTATGCGGGGTCCTCTCCTATCAGGGACTTCCTAGCAGGGACTTCCTTAGACTGGGGAGCGGTGTCTGCTCTGGCCTCGCAGGCCGGGGTAAATAGTGGTACATTCTTGTCTTGGCGGGCCGCGCCTGACATGGCGGCGGCCTGGTCTTGGCGGGCCGCGCCCTGCATGGCGGCGGCCTGGTCTTGGCGGGCCGCGCCTGACATGGCGGCGGCCTGGTCTTGGCGGGCCGCGCCCTGCATGGCGGCGGCCTGGTCTTGGCGGGCCGCGCCCTGCATGGCGGCGGCCTGGATCAGCGTCGCTGTGTCAATCGGGGTCGCAGCTGGAGTCTTAGCGGGCATCGCTACTGTGGCCGGTTCTTGGCGGGCCGGGCAGGGCATCGCTGCGGCGGCCTGGATTGGCGTCGCAGCTGCGATGGGATCTGTGCAGGCTGGGCTGGGCGTCGCGGCAGCGATCGGAGCTTGGCGGGCCGCACCTGGCGTGGCTGCGGCCTGATTCAGCACCTCACTTGCGGCGCGGACGAGCGTCGCTGCTGCGGTGGGGTCTTGGCGGGCCGGGCCCAGCAGGGCGGCGGCCTGGGTCAGCGTCACACCTGCGGCGTGGATGAGGGTCGCGGTGGCAGCCGGATCTTTGCGGGCCGGGCAGGGCATCGCTGCGGCGGCCTGGGCTTGGCGGGCCGCACCTGGCGTGGCTGCGGCCTGATTCAGCGTCGCCGCGCCGGGCGCCTCTTCAGGGACCGCGGGCGTGGCAGCAGGGGTCGGGGCACTCGCGCTGGCAGGGGCAACACTGGACTCACCCATCGGTGGTATCATCGGGGTCTGAGTCGTCGCCGTCCGGTCTGGCACTCGTCGCGCAGCTTTTTCCTCATAGACCTGCACCGCGGCAGCCATCTCCAGAAGCGCCGTGCGTTCCTCGCTGATCTGCCGTATGACCCTGGCCTCCAGTTGGTCGCAGAACTGGGCAAGTTCCTGATACCACCAGGCAGCGGAGCCTGGCTCTGGGTCTCTGCGTTCAGACGCCATTTCCTCTGCGCCTTCTTCTGCACGATTTCCCAGCAGTGGACTCGTCGCTGCCTCCAGTAGCAGGCTCTTCAGTTTCTGCTCTGCCTCTTCCAGCAGCAGGCTTCTGGCTCCCTTTCTGTCCCGACGTCTCTGAACGCCTCCGCTCTCTTCACTTGCAAGGTCAGGACTCTGCAGGGGATCTCTGGGTAGCCACACCTCTTCGTGGGCGGTAACTTCTCCCAGCGCGGGCTGCTGTTGTTTTTCAGCGCGCTTTTCATGGTGGCAATATGGCGGCGCTTCCAATTTTCCAAGCGGACTGCCCAGGCACATGGTCACCTGTCTGAACAGGTCTAGTCCTTATCCTGTTCGTGACGCCAGATGTGAAGCCCCACCAGTGCAGTGTCGGTGCATTACCTTCAGGGACTCCACGCAGCTGGATCCTGTCACAGGTAGGAGATCTTCTTCTAGGATTGTCGTGACGCCACTCTCAGAATTGCGGTCAGTGGGGACCGCCACTGCAGGTTGAGGGACGCCTGGGGTTGATGGTGGGTGCAGTCAGTTGTAATAGCCTCCTGAGAGTGAGGCAAGCCCCAGGGCCCTGTGTAGGTGTGTAGAACCACAAGGCGCAGAATAACTCCACACAAGCAGAATGTCTTTCAGGGGTTTTACTCACAGAAGGTGGCAGAGTGAGTAACCCGGGCGTAGCTGGGATGAACCAGGCTGGAACCAGGTGTCCTTCAGGCTGACTGATGAGGGTGACTACCGACTCGCCTTCCTTAGCCCTTCTGTGGTTTGTGGTAACCCCGACTTTTAGTCCCTATGGGGGTCACCCAGGGAAGTAACTGCTCCCCTCTTTTGTTTGCCGTTTGCTTGTCGCCTGGACCAGATCACTCCAGCTGCTTGCCTCCTGTGAACTATGGGCCCTAACTGTGGCTACGTGGCTGCGGCTTTTGTGGTGTTGTGGCGTGGGCTTTGAGGGCCCCACACCGGCAGGTTTAGCAAGGAAAGGTGGATCTATCCCCGCTCCGGGATCTGCCGCCCGTTTGGGCCTGGTACTCCCTGACAGTCTCCGTACTTTCCACTACGCGGCTCTCTCTCCAGCTGTGTGTGGGGTTCAGGCAGCACTACCAGGTGACCGTTCTCCCCCGTCGGTAGTCACTGCGCGGACGCTGTTAGACTGCAACAGCTCCAGGGTCTGCTCCTCACGTCTGCTTTCCCTGAGCTGCACACTAAACCGGCTCACTTGAGGGACCTGCACTTCTGCTTCTGTCTGAGCTCCACTTCATGCTCCTCACTCCTCCACACTCTGCTTCAGACTCTTCTCCTCCTTCTCCCTCTTGTGCCTGCCTACGCCGCCTAGCAACCAGGCTCTCCACCACACCCCTTGATTGGAGATGGAGGCTTCGCCCCCTCCACTCTTCCAGTGGAGGTGAAGGCTTTGCCCCCTCCTGGGATCCCCAGGGGTCCTCCCAAAGGTACATGTGTGAGACCTGATCACTATGCGCCTGTGTAGTCACACCTCGGTCAGCCTTCTGGATTACCTGTATTGTACTGTCCCCAGCATGGGTGCAGTACTCAGTGGTGCCTGACCAGGTCAGGGGCGCCACATGAGCATGTGCAGTGTTCATCAGAAGCTGACATGCAAACACCAGGATGAGGCGGTGAGAATGGAAAGCACACGCACGCGAGATTCTGAAGGAGCTGACGGTGACGTCTCTGATGTAAATCCATGGCATCACTCCCACAGGAGCATGATATCATGGAAAGCATGCAAACACCCACAGGACGATGAGACGCCCATGGGGCCACAGACCCTGCTCATTTACATAGGGAATATGTAAGTAATAAAACGTTATTTTATTACTTTCATATTACACAATATTACAAGACAGGGATGGGTAGGAAGGGGTTAATATCTCACACAGGCTCCTGCTTGTAGGTGAGAATGCTTTTTTGCCCTGACAGGTTCCCTTTAATATGCAGGTGTGAAGTCCCTGGACTATCAGGTCGTCACAGGGTACTCCCACTCAAAAATATTATGTATTGCAAAGTGTGCACAGTACCAACATTCCAAGCTGTACTATTGAAAAAAATGAGATTTTTGGCAAAAAATTGCAATTTTTCGAGCCACCCCGCCAACGTCACGGCAAATCTCCTGGGGCAGTCCTAACACTAAAATATTTTTATTTAAAGTGTGCCATGTGGCCTCACATATGCAAAATTAGGACTGCACAGCACGTACCTTGTGCTTTTCAGTCACCGTCTCCATGACTGATTCATGGTTGTGGGCGGGACAGGCCCGAGCACATGCTGCTTAGAATAAATAGCCAGTGGACGGGGTTGGATGGCAAGTGTGAACAGCCACCAACCGCCAAAAATCAGGACAGATGGAAAAATAAACATGAGGTGCACTGCAAGATGAGAACCAACTGGGACCCTATATAACAAGAAAAAACAGCATAAAAACAACCTCCACTCAAAAATATTATGTATTGCAAAGTGTGCACAGTACCAACATTCCAAGCTGTACTATTGAAAAAATGAGATTTTTGGCAAAAAATTGCAATTTTTCGAGCCACCCCGCCAACGTCACGGCAAATCTCCTGGGGCAGTCCTAACACTAAAATATTTTTATTTAAAGTGTGCCATGTGGCCTCACATATGCAAAATTAGGACTGCACAGCACGTACCTTGTGCTTTTCAGTCACCGTCTCCATGACTGATTAATGGTTGTGGGCGGGACAGGCCCGAGCACATGCTGCTTAGAATAAATAGCCAGTGGACGGGGTTGGATGGCAAGTGTGAACAGCCACCAACCGCCAAAAATCAGGACAGATGGAAAAATAAATAATACGTGCTGTGCAGTCCTAATTTTGCATATGTGAGGCCACATGGCACACTTTAAATAAAAATATTTTAGTGTTAGGACTGCCCCAGGAGATTTGCCGTGACGTTGGCGGGGTGGCTCGAAAAATTGCAATTTTTTGCCAAAAATCTCATTTTTTCAATAGTACAGCTTGGAATGTTGGTACTGTGCACACTTTGCAATACATAATATTTTTGAGTGGAGGTTGTTTTTATGCTGTTTTTTCTTGTTATATAGGGTCCCAGTTGGTTCTCATCTTGCAGTGCACCTCATGTTTATTTTTCCATCTGTCCTGATTTTTGGCGGTTGGTGTCTGGACCTAGAGCAATCGGACCTCCGGTCGCAGGGGTTTGAAGCAAGGTGCCTGGACCTGTTAAAGAGAACGGTCAGCAGCCTGGTCCTATCACTGATCCGGGACCCAACGGTTAGGTTGGGGAGAAGCTTCAGGCAACCTGGCAATTAACCTGTGGAGAACGGAGCCTTCATTGACTGTTCCCATTAGCTCAAGAATCGGGGCACTAGCGCAATAAGGGGGATATGGCCTTCCATATAAGCAGCCCACTAAAATCCCAAGCGTGTGCCCTGAGAGCAGGCTCCCACAATTAGCCATAGTGGGGAGCGGAGCCCGGCAAGTTCCAGACAACCGGGCCACTACGGTGAATTTAAACTTTGTGCCAGGAGGCAGGTCACGGACCATCAGGCAGCACTACAGGGGACGGGACCCGGATGACCTCCCCTTGAGTGGCAGCGGCACCCAAAGACTTGGTTTACTCGGTTATCAGCGTCTGCTTACTGGCTGAGTGAGTACATGAGTTATCTCCCTGTCACGGCACCCAGTATCATCATCCAGAGTCCCGGGGAATACCCCTACCCGTAGAGGGTAACGACACCTTACTGCCCCATATCATCACCCTGGGTACTCCCAACGGCAGTGGCAGTACTCCCAGTTACCGCACACCACGGGTGGCGTCACGAACTATAACGCCCCTGTAAATATCCCCCTTTTACTTTAGAGTGTGGCCCCTAAGCCCCTGGGTCCGGAGACCCTCGATCCACGAACGGAAACTGCCCCTGGATCCAAGCGGTTCGATCCGCTGCTGGGGCGGCACACATGCCCATGTTGGAAAATCCAGTTATACTGTGACCCCCAAAAAACAAACACCTCCTCACATTACTCACCTTTTACTCCTGTGTATGAAGCCCCTCGCTCCATGGTGCAGCCCCCCAGTCCTCTCAGTTCTTCCAGAAACCTCAGCCTCTTCAGCAGCCACAATACACGCCGATCAGTGATCATAGCTCCCGAGCTGGAGGAGGAAGCCCCGCCCCTTCCGGTGACATCATCACCTCACAGGAGCACCTACATTTTTGCCACCGGGGGATTCCTGCAGCCCCGCTGCTTATACTCTGCAGCAGGATCGCTCCTGGGGCGCTGTAGCACCGCTGATAATAGATGAGGGCAATCTGTGCATGGGCCCCCCGGAGCCTCAGGCTCTGAACAACTGGCCAAATAGCCCTCATTACTAACTGCCCTGAATGGGCCCTCTGGAGCCTCGGGCCCCGGGTGGTAGCCCAGATTGCCCTCATGATAATCCGCCTATGGTAATGAGTGCCCCACGGCCCCAGCGTGTTGTGTTACTGACACGCCTGCGCTCCACCATACTCCACCATAACCACTATATCTGCAGAAGAAAATAAGCAATGTGCGCATGAGGCATCAGGATTCTCATTCACTTTGCTGATATCAGGAAACCCTTCAAGTTTTGAGACAAATGTGCGCAAAAAATAAAGCAACAAATCTGCAATGTGTGCACAGGCCCTTAAAAGTAAGCTAAGTATAAGTTAGAGAGAGATAAGCTGCTTGGCAGATCTGTGAGGTGGCAGTGTTTACATGCACGTGTCTAACAGCATCTGCACCAGCTAGAATATGACATGCCCTAGGACCACGCCTAGCAGGCAGTGGACTAGTGAGGGCCCTGGTGGCCATGAGTTTGCAGCCAGTTCTTGAGTTGGGTACAAAGAAAAAATTTCAATAGTTTGATCATTAGACCCTTTCCTAAGAAATGATGTGTATGTACAGTCATGGCCAAAAGTTTTGAGAATGACACCAAAATTATTTTTTCACATGATCTGTTGCCCTCTGGTTTTAAATTGTGTTTGCCTGATGTTTACACCCCTTACAGAAATATAATTGCAATCATATTATGAGTACCAAAAGGTTATATTGACAGAATGTTAGAATGATTTAATGCAGCAAGTCAATATTTGCAGTGTTGACCCTTCTTCTTCAGGACCTCTGCAATTCTCCCTGGCATGCTCTCAATCAACTTCTGGACCAAATCCTGACTGATAGCTGTCCATTCTTGCATAAGCAATGCTTTCATTTTGGCAGAATTTGTTGGTTTTTGTCTGTCCACCCGTCTCTTAATGATTGCCCACAAGTTCTCAATGGGATTAAGATCTGGGGAGTTTCCAGGCCATGGACCCAAAATCTCTGTGATTTGTTCCATGAGCCATTTAGTGATCACCTTTGCTTTATGGCAAGGTGCTCCATCATGCTGGAAAAGGCATTGTTGGGCGCCAAACTGCTCTTGGACAGTTGGGAGAAGTTGCTCTTGGAGGACATTCTGGTACCATTCTTTATTCATGGCTGTGTTTTTAGGCAAGACTGTGAGTGAGCCGATTCCCTTGGCTGAGAAGCAACCCCACACATGAATCGTTTCAGGATGCTTAACAGTTGGCATGAGACAAGACTGGTGGTAGCGTTCACCTCTTTTTCTCCTAATAAGCTGTTTTCCAGATGTCCCAAACAATCGAAAAGGGGATTCATCTGAGAAAATGACTTTACCCCAGTCCTCAGCAGTGCACTCCCTGTACGTTTTGCAGAATATCAGTCGGTCCCTGATGTTTTTTCTGGAGAGAAGTGGCTTCTTTGCTGCCCTCCTTGAAACCAGGCCTTGCTCAAAGAGTCTCCGCCTCACAGTGCGTGCAGAAGCACTCACACCAGCCTGCTGCCATTGCTGAGCTAGCTCGGCACTGCTGGTAGTCCGATCCCGCAGCTGAAACAGTTTTAAGATACGGTCCTGGCGTTTGCTGGTCCTTCTTGGGTGCCCTGGAGCCTTTTTCGCAACAATGGAAGCTCTCTCTTTGAAGTTCTTGATGATGCGATAGATTGTTGACTGAGGTGCAATCTTTGTAGCTGCGATACTCTTCCCTGTTAGGCCATTTTTGTGCAGAGCAATGATGGCTGCACGTGTTTCTTTAGAGATAACCATGGTTAACTGAAGAGAAACAATGATACTAAGCACCAGCCTCCTTTTAAAGTGTCCAGTGGTGTCATTCTTACTTAATCATGACTGATTGATCACCAGCCCTGTCCTCATCAACACCCACACCTGTGTTAATGGAACAATCACTAAAACAATGTTAGCTGCTCCTTTTAAGGCAGGAATGCCATGCTGTTGAAATGTGTTTTGGGGGTTAAAGTTCATTTTCTAAGCCAATATTGACTTTGCAAGTAATTGCTGTTAATCTGATCCCTCTTTATGACATTCTGGAGTATATGCAAATTGCCATTTGAAAAACTTAAGCAGTAGACTTTGTAAAAATTAATATTTGTAGCATTCTCAAAACTTTTGGCCATGACTGTACAGTCACTTGAAATAGATATGTAGTAAATGAATGTCTCCCACCCAATTTCCTTTGCCTATGTGATTTACCATGTAACTATACAGCGTGTCAGAAACTCTTCTTTAACATATCAGAATGTCAGATATTAAAAGTGAAACATTACTGGACTTTGTGTAGTTGTCAGCAGAATTTTAAAAATAAAAATCTGCTTCTGGGATTAGAACCCAGAAAAAGCTAGTTTCTTTGGAGCCTTTCCATCCTGTGACCTTAACCACTCCTTCACAGGACAAATTAATACTAGAAAGTGTTTTCCCTTAGTTATGAGGTTAAACATGCAAACACTCTGCATCTATAAATTAGTTTGATGTGTGAAATGTGACTTCTGACTTCTTCACAGGTCACTCATCACTTCAGTTTGTATGTGACAAGCAGAATTTAAAAAAAGTTAAATTTAATGTTTCCCCTTCTGGGATCAAACCCATGTACCACACTCCAGAGGCAGCAACTTTAGCACTCAGCCATTCACTGGAGACATAGTGAAAGCTATCTTTCTTGCCCTATGAGATTACCAAGCAAATATTCTGCTTTAAGGGGGCTTTACACGCAACGACATCACTAACGAGATGTCACTGGGGTCACGGAATTCGTGACGCACATCCGGCCTCGTTAGCGACGTCGTTGCGTGTGAAACGTACGAACGACCGCTAACGATCAAAAATACTCACCTAATTGTTGATCGTTGACACGCTGTTCAAATCCCAAATATCGTTGATGGTGCTGGACGCAGGTTGTTCGTCGTTCCTGAGGCAGCACACATCGCTATGTGTGACACACCAGGCACGACGAACAACACCGTACCTGCGTCCTCCGGCAACGAGGTGGGCGTGACTTTACTGTGGCTGCTCTCCGCCCCTCCGCTTCAATTAGATGGCTGCCGTGTGACGTCGCTGTGACGCTTGCACGAACCGCCCCCTTAGAAAAAAAGGCAGTTCGCCGGCCACAGCGACGTCGTTAGGCAGGTAAGTACGTGTGATGGGTGCTAGAGATATTGTGCGTCACGGGCAGCGATTTGCCCGTGAAGCACAAACGACGGAAGCGGGCGCTTTCACAAGCATGTAAAGCAGCCTTTATTCCTGATTCTCAGTCTGATGTTTCAGAAGTGAAATGTGACCTTCTCATATATCACGACTCACTGATCAGACTCCAACATCATTTGCATTTGTCTTAGAGTAGGGCAGTGGGAAAGGCTAGAGCTCTGGGTTCTAGCCCCCATAGTGAATGGGTGTGAGTTTATTTTATTATTTGAAAGGATTATGCTATGTGTGACACAGATGCCTTACCATTAAATTATAGATTCATTATTTATAAGATTTCATATTTAGGTAGTAATATATCATAGGAAAAAAATGTCAAGTATCAGAAGTCAGTGATCAGGTGTTAGTGGTCACTTGTCAGTGATCAGTTATCAAGTATCAGTGATCAGTTGTCAGTGATCAGGCATCATTTGTCAGTGATCAGGTATCAGTTGTCAGTGATCAGGCATCAGTTGTCAGTGATCAGGTATCAGTTGTCAGTGATCAGGCATCAGTTGTCAGTGATCAGGCATCAGTTGTCAGTGATCAGGCATCAGTTGTCAGTGATCAGGTATCAGTTGTCAGTGATCAGGTATCAGTTGTAAGTGACCAGGTATCAGTGATCAGGTATCAGTTGTCAATGATCAGGTATCAGTTGTCAGTGATCAGGTATCAGTTGTCAGTGATCAGGTATCAGTTATCAGGTATCAGTTGTCAGTGATCAGTTGTCAGTGATCAGGTACCAGTTGTCAGTGATCAGTTGTCAGTGATCAGTTGTCAGTGATCGGTTGTCAGTGATCAAGTACCAGTTGTCAGTGATCAGGTGTCAGTGATCAGGTGTCAGTGATCAGGTGTCAGTGATCAGGTGTCAGTGAGCAGGTATCAGTGATCAGGTATCAGTTGTCAGTGATCAGTTGTCAGTGATCAATTGTCAGTGATCATTTGTCAGTGATCAGGTATCAGTGATCAGGTATCAGTGATCAGGTATCAGTGATCAGGTGTCAGTTGTCAGTGATCAGGTATCAGTTATCAGTGATCAGGTATCAGTTGTCAGTGATCAGTTGTCAGTGATCATTTGTCAGTGATCAGGTATCAGTTGTCAGTGATCATTTGTCAGTGATCAGGTATCAGTTGTCAATGATCGCGTATCAGTTGTCAGTGATCAGGTATCAGTGATCAGGTATCAGTTGTCAGTGATCAGGTATCAGTTGTCAGTGATCAGGTATCAGTTATCAGTAATCAGGTATCAGTTGTCAGATATCAGTTGTCAGTGATCAGGTATCAGTTGTCAGTGATCAGGTATCAGTTGTCAATGATCAGTTGTCAGTGATCAGGTATCAGTGATCAGGTATCAGTTGTCAGTGATCAGTTGTCAGTGATCAGGTATCAGTGCTCAGGTATCAGTAATCGGATATCTGTTGTCAGTGATCAGTTCTCAGTGATCATTTGTCAGTGATCATTTGTCAGTGATCAGGTATCAGTTGTCAATGATCAGGTATCAGTTGTCAATGATCAAGTATCAGTTGTCAGTGATCAGGTATCAGTGATCAGGTATCAGTTGTCAGTGATCAGGTATCAGTGATCAGGTATCAGTTGTCAGTGATCAGGTACCAGTTGTCAGTGATCAGGTGTCAGTGATCAGGTGTCAGTGATCAGGTGTCAGTGATCAGGTGTCAGTGAGCAGGTATCAGGGATCAGGTATCAGGGATCAGGTGTCAGGGATCAGGTGTCAGGGATCAGGTGTCAGGGATCAGGTGTCAGGGATCAGGTATCAGTTGTCAGTGATCAGGTATCAGTGATCAGGTATCAGTTGTCAGGTATCAGGTATCAGTGATCAGGTATCAGTGATCAGGTATCAGTGATCAGGTATCAGTGATCAGGTATCAGTGATCAGGTATCAGGGATCAGGTATCAGGGATCAGGTGTCAGTGATCAGTTGTCAGGGATCAGGTGTCAGGGATCAGGTGTCAGGGATCAGGTATCAGTTGTCAGTGATCAGTTGTCAGTGATCAGGTATCAGTGCTCAGGTATCGGTTGTCAGTGATCAGTTCTCAGTGATCATTTGTCAGTGATCATTTGTCAGTAATCAGGTATCAGTGATCAGGTATCAGTTGTCAATGATTAAGTAACAGTTGTCACTGATCAGGTATCAGTGATCAGGTATCAGTGATCAGGTATCAGTTGTCAGTGATCAGGTATCAGTTGTCAGTGATCAGGTGTCAGTTGTCAGTGATCAGTTGTCAGTGATCAGGTATCAGTTGTCAGTGATCAAGTATCAGTTGTCAGTGATCAAGTATCAGTTGTCAGTGATCAGGTATCATTTGTCAGTGATCAAGTATCAGTTGTCAGTGATCAGGTATCATTTGTCAGTGATCAGGTATCAGTTGTCAGTGATCATTTGTGATCAGGTATCAGTTGTCAATGATCAGGTATCAGTTGTCAGTGATCAGGTATCAGTTGTCAGTGATCAGGTTGTGGAGACACGGGGCTCAGTGGGTGCTCTCGTCCACTAAAACCCGCCGCCTTTAGAAAGACAGAGTGGCTCAGGGCTCATCCCAACTGAACGCCGGCCTCCTTAACCGTGGGCGTAACACTACTCAGACAACACAGGGTGAGGGAACCACAATAATTAGACTTTATTGGATCCCCAAACAATTAACGGCACATAACACATAACCAGCAAAACACAAATGTAACAGGCAACAGAGTCTCACCCTTCCGCTGGCTCACCAGGGATTTAGAATGTCCATGAGTTGGGATTGCATACATTTCTTACTATCAATCTTCCCCCAGTCAATAGCCACAGTGTGGTTAGGCTTACTCACGGTTCTTGGCTCAGAAGTGGATGTTGCAGACTGGGAATGTGAATTATCCTTGGAAAAGATGTTAGAAAGATCCACATCAGGGTCCTGCTTGGCTTGGAAGTGGGTGATGGCTGTTTCAAACTGACTGGATAGTCTTTCTCCTAGGTCATACTTCAAAATAACTGGTGTGAGCAGGTAATCCACAAGCCCCACTTTCACTTCCCTCTGGGTGGTATCCGAAACAACAGGCTTGGTGGGGCCATCTATGAACCCCACTTCAAGTTCCTCCTGGCTGGTCCCCGAAACAACAGGTGTGGGGAGGCTTTCTATAAACTCCATATGGACCTCTTCCTGGTCAGACCCCAAAGTAACTGGTGTGGGGATGGTGTCCATAAGCTCCACATCAGCCTTGCTCTGATTAGTCTCCACAATGACAGGTCTGGGGAGGCTGTTCACCAGTCTCACATCAACCTCTCCCTGGTCCTTTCCCGAAATAACTGGTGTGGGGACGGTGTCCATAAGCTCCACATCAGCCTTGCTCTGGTCACTCTCCACAATGACAGGTATGGGGAGGCTGTTCACAATCCCCACATCGATCACTTCCTGGTTGGTCCCCAAAATACCAGGTGTGGGGAGGCTGTCCACAAGCTCCACCTCGACCTCTCCCTGGTCGGTCCTTAGGTCCAACTGCACACATGTCAGAGGAATGTCTAAACGCTGGCCCTCAGCCAGGGAGATGGATAATTGGGAATCTGGTACAGGGTCTTCTGGGGGAACAATAACTGGGCTTACCAGGGTAATTGAGGAACCAGTGTCTCGTAGTCCCTGGCTCTTGACCGGCTGAGCTGGTAGATGGGCTCCAAGCACGCGGCCTCGGTTTTGGAGACAATCTTTATCTATATGTCCATGGCGCCCACATGTATAACAGCGCCATAGATTGGGCGAGTCACAGGCCCTGTTTGTAGTCCTTTGTTTTGGCGCAGCTTCTGCTGGGTAGTGGGACCATCCTTCTCGACCGGCTGGTGTTAGCAGTACTGCAGCTGGAATCCCATAAACATATTCCAGAACATAAGCCCTCTCTTCTCTTGAGGATCTAGGCCCCAATGCATCCAACAACGCTGTGGCTTGGGCCATTTTGGACAAAGTTGATTGCTGATTGTCACTAGATCCATCATGTGGCACATAGTTTAAATCCTCTGGGTCAATATCGGCGGGATCCTCATCGTCCTCTGCATCATTCTGGGCATCCCAACGGACTAAATTCCGGATCAAGTCCGACCGAGTCTCAGCGTTCCAGTAGATAATCTTTCGCCTCTGGCACAGATCCTGTAGCATCCATTTACTGCAGCGGTCGTGACGCCTCTCTGGTCCTTGTCCCATGGCTGAGCTGGTGGGGTTGGACATGGCAGCGTCCGAAACCTGAATGCCTCCCCTATGGCCTGCTGGGTATGCTTATGTGCCTCCCTGGTTGTTGAGCCCTGGACGGTGTCCGAAAACACCAGTCCGCTGCAGCTCCCCTGGGTAAACCAGGCTGAGTAGTATCCCACTGCTGCCACCAATTGTGGGGACACGGGGCTCAGTGGGTGCTCTCGTCCACTAAAACCAGCCGCCAGCCTGACCGCTGCCTGTGTCTGGTCATGGGGGGTGTCTCGGTTTATATCTACCCTCGATTTGAGCAAGGGATACTGGCAGATCCCACTAACAAAAGACGCTCAAGAGAAGTCGGCCTTCATAACCCCTTTTGGCCTCTTTGAGTTTACCAGCATGCCTTTTGGGATGAAAAATGCCCCAGCCACCTTCCAGAGGATGGTAGACCATTTACTAGAGGGATGTCAGGGGTATGCCCAGGCCTATTTGGATGACATCGCTATCTTCAGCAACACTTAGGAAGAGCATCTTCAGCATGTGTCCCAGATGCTGCAGAGGGTAGCCAAAGCCCAGCTCACCATCCAACCTGACAAATGCCAAATGGGGATGTCCGAAGTGCTATACCTGGGACATCGGGTGGGAAGTGGGTGCATTCGTCCCGAACCAGAAAAAGTAGAAGCCATTATCCAGTGGCCACGCCCGGTCAATCAAAAACAGGTCCGTGCGTTTCTAGGAACCGCAAACTACTATCGAACGTTTATCCCCAATTACAGTACCATAGCAAAACCGCTCACTGACCTCACAACCAAAAGATATGCCCATAACCTTATCTGGACCCCAGAATGTGAAACTGCGTTCCACCACTTGAAAGACCGGCTAGCCCAAAGCCCAGTCTTGACTGCTCCTGACTTCCGTCGCAGATTCATTGTCCAAACAGACGCATCGGACACAGGACTAGGAGCTGTACTTAGCCAAGTGGGGGATGTGACGACATGGACTCTCATGGGTTAAAGTTTCTTAAAATTCAGCCAGACAGCATGATAGATTGTTTATAGACGGGGGAGAAGTCCCTCATTGTTTTTACAAGACTCTTGTTGACTCAATGTAATTGTGTTGGCCACTGAAAGCCAGACGTATTGTTCTCCAGACTTTTCCAGTAAACATTGTATTGTAGTTGTGTATTGCTAATGTGATTACCTTAGTAGCCATTGTTGAGTCTGTGACTTGCAGACTCCAGGTAGAAATCTTCAGTCTTTCTGTAGACATCATTTGGATGAACATTGTCCATGCAGCTTGAGATTCATCCAATGGGAGAGGCGATCTTGTCCAACCAATCGATGAGGACGCAGTGTATCTAAGTGGAATGCTGTGGCTATAAGAAGGGACTTCTTTAAGCCACCAGGTTGATGGATGCAAATGGATCCAGTCTAAGCTCTTTGGAGCTGACTAGAGGATCAGGATATCTTATGGATTAAATCTAGGGACTCCGGTTGGAGACCATATCCACAGCCTAGGGATTTCGACTCCGGCTACCAGGATTGGAACATCAAACCAGTACTACCTAAAGAGGACACTCAGGTTGGGACAGATCAGTCACCTGTTACAGACTTTGCAGACCTCAGACAGCTTTCTAAATCTGGCATTATTCCTTTCTCGGTGGGTGCCCGCCAAAAGCGGGGTGCTGCTGGATTGGAGTAAGCGGCCCTGGAACCGCTGAGGCAAGGACATTCTAAATTCCAGGTGAGCCAGCGGAAGGGTGAGACTCGGTTGCCTGTCACTTTTGTGATTTGCTGGTTATGTGTTATGTGCCGTTAATTGTTTGGGGATCCAATAATCCAGGTATCAGTTGTCAGTGATCAGTTGTCAGTGATCAGGTATCAATGATCAGGTATCAGTGATCAGGTATCAGTTGTCAGTGATCAGGTATCAGGTGTCAGTGATCAGGTATCAGTTGTCAGTGATCAGGTATCAGTTTTTAATGATCAGGTATCATTTGTCAGTAATCAGATATCAGTTGTCAGTGATCAGGTATCAGTTGTCAATCATCAGGTATCAGTTGTCAATGATCAGTTGTCAGTGATCAGGTATCAGTTGTCAATGATCAGTTGTCAGTGATCAGGTATCAGTTGTCAATGATCAGTTGTCAGTGATCAGGTATCAGTTGTCAGGTATCAGTTGTCAGGTATCAGTTGTCAGTGATCAGTTGTCAGTGATCAGGTATCAGTCATCAGTTGTCAGTAATCAGGCATCAGTGATCAGGTATCAGGTATCAGTGATCAGGTATCAGTAGTCAGTGATCAGGTATCAGTTGTCAGTCATCAGGTATCAGTGATCAGGTATCAGTTTTTAGTTATCAGGTATCAGTTGTCAATGATCAGATATCAGTTGTCAGTGATCAGGTATCAGTTGTCAGTGATCAGGTATCAGTTGTCAATGATCATGTATCAGTTGTCAGTGATCAGGTGTCAGTTGTCAGTGATCAGTTGTCAGTGATCAGGTGTCAGTTGTCAGTGATCAGGTGTCAGTTCTCAGTAATCAAGTGTCAGTTATCAGGTGTCAGTTGTCAGTTATCAGGTGTCAGTTGTCAGTGATCAGGTATCAGTTGTCAGTGATCATTTGTCAGTGATCAGGTATCAGTGATCAGGTATCAGTGATCAGGTGTCAGTTGTCAGTGATCAGTTGTCAGTGATCAGGTATCAGTGATCAGGTATCAGTTGTCAGTGATCAGGTATCAGTTATCAGTAATCAGGTATCAGTTGTCAGTGATCAGGTATCAGTTGTCAGTGATCATTTGTCAGTGATCAGGTATCAGTGATCAGGTATCAGTGATCAGGTGTCAGTTGTCAGTGATCAGTTGTCAGTGATCAGGTATCAGTGATCAGGTATCAGTTGTCAGTGATCAGGTATCAGTTATCAGTAATCAGGTATCAGTTGTCAGGTATCAGTTGTCAGTGATCAGGTATCAGTTGTCAGTGATCAGGTATCAGTTGTCAGTGATCAGGTATCAGTGATCAGGTATCAGTGATCAGTTGTCAGGGTCAGGTGTCAGGGATCAGGTGTCAGGGATCAGGTATCAGTTGTCAGTGATCAGGTATCAGTTGTAACTGATCAGTTGTCAGTGATCAGGTATCAGTGATCAGGTATCAGTAATCAGGTATCAGTTGTCAGTGATCAGGTACCAGTTGTCAGTGATCAGGTGTCAGTGATCAGGTGTCAGTGATCAGGTGTCAGTGATCTGGTGTCAGTGATCTGGTGTCAGTGAGCAGGTATCAGTGATCAGGTATCAGTTGTCAGTGATCAGTTGTCAGTGATCAGTTGTCAGTGATCATTTGTCAGTGATCAGGTATCAGTGATCAGGTGTCAGTTGTCAGTGATCAGTTGTCAGTGATCAGGTGTCAGTTGTCAGTGATCAGGTGTCAGTTCTCAGTAATCAAGTGTCAGTTATCAGGTGTCAGTTGTCAGTGATCAGGTATCAGTGATCAGGTATCAGTTGTCAGTGATCATTTGTCAGTGATCAGGTGTCAGTTGTCAGTGATCAGGTGTCAGTTATCAGTGATCAGGTATCAGTTGTCAGTGATCAGTTGTCAGTGATCAGGTGTCAGTTGTCAGTGATCAGGTGTCAGTTATCAGTGATCAGGTATCAGTTGTCAGTGATCAGTTGTCAGTGATCAGTTGTCAGTGATCATTTGTCAGTGATCAGGTATCAGTTGTCAGTGATCATTTGTCAGTGATCAGGTATCAGTGATCAGATATCAGTTGTCAATGATCGCGTATCACTTGTCAGTGATCAGGTATCAGTGATCAGGTATCAGTTGTCAGTGATCAGGTATCAGTTATCAGTAATCAGGTATCAGTTGTCAGTGATCAGGTATCAGTTGTCAGTGATCAGGTATCAGTTGTCAGTGATCAGGTATCAGTTGTCAGGTATCAGTTGTCAGTGATCAGGTATCAGTTGTCAGGTATCAGTTGTCAGTGATCAGGTATCAGTGATCAGGTATCAGTGATCAGTTGTCAGGGTCAGGTGTCAGGGATCAGGTGTCAGGGATCAGGTATCAGTTGTCAGTGATCAGGTATCAGTTGTAACTGATCAGTTGTCAGTGATCAGGTATCAGTGCTCAGGTATCAGTAATCGGATATCTGTTGTCAGTGATCAGTTCTCAGTGATCATTTGTCAGTGATCATTTGTCAGTAATCAGGTATCAGTGATCAGGTATCAGTTGTCAATGATCAAGTATCAGTTGTCAGTGATCAGGTATCAGTGATCAGGTATCAGTTGTCAGTGATCAGGTATCAGTGATCAGGTATCAGTTGTCAGTGATCAGGTACCAGTTGTCAGTGATCAGTTGTCAGTGATCAGGTGTCAGTGAGCAGGTATCAGTTGTCAGTGATCATTTGTCAGTGATCATTTGTCAGTGATCAGGTGTCAGTTGTCAGTGATCAGGTGTCAGTTGTCAGTTATCAGGTATCAGTGCTCAGGTATCAGTTGTCAGTGATCAGGTACCAGTTGTCAGTGATCAGTTGTCAGTGATCAGGTGTCAGTGATCAGGTGTCAGTGATCAGGTGTCAGTGATCAGGTGTCAGTTGTCAGTGATCAGTTATCAGTGATCAGGTATCAGTTGTCAGTGATCAGTTGTCAGTGATCAGTTGTCAGTGATCAGGTGTCAGTGATCAGGTGTCAGTTGTCAGTGATCAGTTGTCAGTGATCATTTGTCAGTGATCAGGTATCAGTTGTCAATGATCGCGTATCACTTGTCAGTGATCAGGTATCAGTGATCAGGTATCAGTTGTCAGTGATCAGGTATCAGTTGTCAGTAATCAGGTATCAGTTGTCAGTGATCAGGTATCAGTTGTCAGTGATCAGGTATCAGTTGTCAGTGATCAGGTATCAGTGATCAGGTATCAGTGATCAGTGATCAGGTATCAGTGATCAGGTATCAGTGATCAGTTGTCAGGTGTCAGGGATCAGGTGTCAGGGATCAGGTATCAGTTGTCAGTGATCAGGTATCAGTTGTAAATGATCAGTTGTCAGTGATCAGGTATCAGTGCTCAGGTATCAGTAATCGGATATCTGTTGTCAGTGATCAGGTATCAGTTGTCAGTGATCAGGTATCAGTTGTCAGTGATCAGGTATCAGTTGTCAGTGATCAGGTATCAGTTGTCAGTGATCAGGTATCAGTGATCAGGTATCAGGTATCAGTGATCAGTTGTCAGGGTCAGGTGTCAGGGATCAGGTGTCAGGGATCAGGTATCAGTTGTCAGTGATCAGGTATCAGTTGTAACTGATCAGTTGTCAGTGATCAGGTATCAGTGATCAGGTGTCAGTTGTCAGTGATCAGTTCTCAGTGATCAGGTGTCAGTTGTCAGTGATCAGGTGTCAGTGATCAGTAATCAAGTGTCAGTTATCAGGTGTCAGTTGTCAGTGATCAGGTATCAGTGATCAGGTATCAGTTGTCAGTGATCATTTGTCAGTGATCAGGTGTCAGTTGTCAGTGATCAGGTGTCAGTTATCAGTGATCAGGTATCAGTTGTCAGTGATCAGTTGTCAGTGATCAGGTGTCAGTTGTCAGTGATCAGGTGTCAGTTATCAGTGATCAGGTATCAGTTGTCAGTGATCAGTTGTCAGTGATCAGTTGTCAGTGATCATTTGTCAGTGATCAGGTATCAGTTGTCAGTGATCATTTGTCAGTGATCAGGTATCAGTGATCAGATATCAGTTGTCAATGATCGCGTATCACTTGTCAGTGATCAGGTATCAGTGATCAGGTATCAGTTGTTAGTGATCAGGTATCAGTTATCAGTAATCAGGTATCAGTTGTCAGGTATCAGTTGTCAGTGATCAGGTGTCAGTTATCAGTGATCAGGTATCAGTTGTCAGTGATCAGTTGTCAGTGATCAGTTGTCAGTGATCAGGTGTCAGTGATCAGGTGTCAGTGATCAGGTGTCAGTGATCAGGTGTCAGTGAGCAGGTATCAGTTGTCAGTGATCATTTGTCAGTGATCATTTGTCAGTGATCAGGTGTCAGTTGTCAGTGATCAGGTGTCAGTTGTCAGTTATCAGGTATCAGTGCTCAGGTATCAGTAATCAGGTATCAGTTGTCAGTGATCAGGTATCAGTTGTCAGTGATCAGGTGTCAGTTATCAGTGATCAGGTATCAGTTGTCAGTGATCAGGTACCAGTTGTCAGTGATCAGTTGTCAGTGATCAGGTGTCAGTTGTCAGTTATCAGGTATCAGTGCTCAGGTATCAGTGATCAGGTATCAGTTGTCAGTGATCAGGTACCAGTTGTCAGTGATCAGGTGTCAGTGATCAGGTGTCAGTGATCAGGTATCAGTGATCAGGTATCAGTGATCAGGTATCAGTGATCAGGTATCAGTGATCAGGTATCAGTTGTCAATGATTATGTAACAGTTGTCACTGATCAGGTATCAGTGATCAGGTATCAGTGATCAGGTATCAGTTGTCAGTGATCAGGTATCAGTTGTCAGTGATCAGTTGTCAGTGATCAGTTGTCAGTGATCAGGTGTCAGTTGTCAGTGATCAGGTGTCAGTTCTCAGTAATCAAGTGTCAGTTTTCAGGTGTCAGTTGTCAGTGATCAGGTGTCAGTTGTCAGTGATCAGGTATCAGTGATCAGGTATCATTTGTCAATGATCATTTGTCAGTGATCAGGTATCAGTGATCAGGTATCAGTGATCAGGTGTCAGTTGTCAGTGATCAGGTGTCAGTTATCAGTGATCAGGTATCAGTTGTCAGTGATCAGTTGTCAGTGATCAGGTGTCAGTGATCAGGTGTCAGTTATCAGTGATCAGTTGTCAGTGATCATTTGTCAGTGATCATTTGTCAGTGATCAGGTATCAGTTGTCAGTGATCATTTGTCAGTGATCAGGTATCAGTGATCAGGTATCAGTTGTCAATGATCGCGTATCACTTGTCAGTGATCAGGTATCAGTGATCAGGTATCAGTTGTCAGTGATCAGGTATCAGTTGTCAGTAATCAGGTATCAGTTGTCAGTGATCAGGTATCAGTTGTCAGTGATCAGGTATCAGTGATCAGGTATCAGTGATCAGGTATCAGTGATCAGTTGTCAGGTGTCAGGGATCAGGTGTCAGGGATCAGGTATCAGTTGTCAGTGATCAGGTATTAGTTGTAACTGATCAGTTGTCAGTGATCAGGTATCAGTGCTCAGGTATCAGTAATCGGATATCTGTTGTCAGTGATCAGTTCTCAGTGATCATTTGTCAGTGATCATTTGTCAGTAATCAGGTATCAGTGATCAGGTATCAGTTGTCAATGATCAAGTATCAGTTGTCAGTGATCAGGTATCAGTGATCAGGTATCAGTTGTCAGTGATCAGGTATCAGTTGTAACTGATCAGTTGTCAGTGATCAGGTATCAGTGCTCAGGTATCAGTAATCGGATATCTGTTGTCAGTGATCAGTTCTCAGTGATCATTTGTCAGTGATCATTTGTCAGTAATCAGGTATCAGTGATCAGGTATCAGTTGTCAATGATCAAGTATCAGTTGTCAGTGATCAGGTATCAGTGATCAGGTATCAGTTGTCAGTGATCAGGTATCAGTGATCAGGTATCAGTTGTCAGTGATCAGGTACCAGTTGTCAGTGATCAGTTGTCAGTGATCAGGTATCAGTTGTCAGTGATCAGGTATCAGTTGTCAGTGATCAGGTGTCAGGGATCAGGTGTCAGGGATCAGGTATCAGTTGTCAGTGATCAGGTATCAGTTGTAACTGATTAGTTGTCAGTGATCAGGTATCAGTGCTCAGGTATCAGTGATCAGATATCGGTTCTCAGTGATCAGTTCTCAGTGATCATTTGTCAGTGATCATTTGTCAGTTATCAGGTATCAGTTGTCAATGAATATGTAACAGTTGTCACTGATCAGGTATCAGTGATCAGGTATCAGTGATCAGGTATCAGTTGTCAGTGATCAGGTATCAGTGATCAGGTATCAGTTGTCAGTGATCAGGTATCAGTTGTCAGTGATCAGGTATCAGTTGTCAGGGATCAAGTATCAGTTGTCAGTGATCAGGTATCATTTGTCAGTGATCAGGTATCAGTTGTCAGTGATCATTTGTGATCAGGTATCAGTTGTCAATGATCAGGTATCAGTTGTCAGTGATCAGGTATCAGTTGTCAGTGATCTGGTTGTGGAGACACGGGGCTCAGTGGGTGCTCTCGTCCACTAAAACCCGCCGCCTTTAGAAAGACAGAGTGGCTCAGGGCTCATCCCAACTGAACGCCGGCCTCCTTAACCGTGGGCGTAACACTACTCAGACAACACAGGGTGAGGGAACCACAATAATTAGACTTTATTGGATCCCCAAACAATTAACGGCACATAACACATAACCAGCAAAACACAAATGTAACAGGCAACAGAGTCTCACCCTTCCGCTGGCTCACCAGGGATTTAGAATGTCCATGAGTTGGGATTGCATACATTTCTTACTATCAATCTTCCCCCAGTCAATAGCCACAGTGTGGTTAGGCTTACTCACGGTTCTTGGCTCAGAAGTGGATGTTGCAGACTGGGAATGTGAATTATCCTTGGAAAAGATGTTAGAAAGATCCACATCAGGGTCCTGCTTGGCTTGGAAGTGGGTGATGGCTGTTTCAAACTGACTGGATAGTCCTTCTCCTAGGTCATACTTCAAAATAACTGGTGTGAGCAGGTAATCCACAAGCCCCACTTTCACTTCCCTCTGGGTGGTATCCGAAACAACAGGCTTGGTGGGGCCATCTATGAACCCCACTTCAACTTCCTCCTGGCTAGTCCCCGAAACAACAGGTGTGGGGAGGCTGTCCAGAAACTCCATATGGACCTCTTCCTGGTCAGACCCCAAAGTAACTGGTGTGGGGACGGTGTCCATAAGCTCCACATCAGCCTTGCTCTGATTAGTCTCCACAATGACAGGTGTGGGGAGGCTGTTCACAAGTCTCACATCAACCTCTCCCTGGTCCTTTCCCGAAATAACTGGTGTGGGGACGGTGTCCATAAGCTCCGCATCAGCCTTGCTCTGGTCAGTCTCCACAATGACAGGTATGGGGAGGCTGTTCACAATCTCCACATCGATCACTTCCTGGTTGGTCCCCAAAATACCAGGTGTGGGGAGGCTGTCCACAAGCTCCACCTCGACCTCTCCCTGGTCGGTCCTTAGGTCCAACTGCACACATGTCAGAGGAATGTCTAAATGCTGGCCCTCAGCCAGGGAGATGGATAATTGGGAATCTGGTACAGGGTCTTCTGGGGGAACAATAACTGGGCTTACCAGGGTAATGGAGGAACCAGTGTCTCATAGTCCCTGGCTCTTGACCGGCTGAGCTGGTAGATGGGCTCCAAGCACACGGCCTCGGTTTTGGAGACAATCTTTATCTATATGTCCATGGCGCCCACATGTATAACAGCGCCATAGATTGGGCGAGTCACAGGCCCTGTTTGTAGTCCTTTGTTTTGGCGCAGCTTCTGCTGGGTAGCGGGACCATCCTTCTCGACCGGCTGGTGTTAGCAGTACTGCAGCTGGAATCCCATAAACATATTCCAGAACATAAGCCCTCTCTTCTCTTGAGGATCTAGGCCCCAATGCATCCAACAACGCTGTGGCTTGGGCCATTTTGGACAAAGTTGATTGCCGATTGTCACTAGATCCATGATGTGGCACATAGTTTAAATCCTCTGGGTCAATATCGGCGGGATCCTCATCGTCCTCTGCATCATTCTGGGCATCCCAACGGACTAAATTCCGGATCAAGTCCGACCGAGTCTCAGCGTTCCAGTAGATAATCTTTCGCCTCTGGCACAGATCCTGTAGCATCCATTTACTGCAGCGGTCGTAACGCCTCTCTGGTCCTTGTCCCATGGCTGAGCTGGTGGGGTTGGACATGGCAGCGTCCGAAACCTGAATGCCTCCCCTATGGCCTGCTGGGTATGCTTATGTGCCTCCCTGGTTGTTGAGCCCTGGACGGTGTCCGAAAACACCAGTCCGCTGCAGCTCCCCTGGGTAAACCAGGCTGAGTAGTATCCCACTGCTGCCACCAATTGTGGGGACACGGGGCTCAGTGGGTGCTCTCGTCCACTAAAACCAGCCGCCAGCCTGATCGCCGCCTGTGTCTGGTCATGGGGGGGGTCTCGGTTTATATCTACCCTCGATTTGAGCAAGGGATACTGGCAGATCCCACTAACAAAAGACGCTCAAGAGAAGTCGGCCTTCATAACCCCTTTTGGCCTCTTTGAGTTTACCAGCATGCCTTTTGGGATGAAAAATGCCCCAGCCACCTTCCAGAGGATGGTAGACCATTTACTAGAGGGATGTCAGGGGTATGCCCAGGCCTATTTGGATGACATCGCTATCTTCAGCAACACTTGGGAAGAGCATCTTCAGCATGTGTCCCAGATGCTGCAGAGGGTAGCCAAAGCCCAGCTCACCATCCAACCTGACAAATGCCAAATGGGGATGTCCGAAGTGCTATACCTGGGACATCGGGTGGGAAGTGGGTGCATTCGTCCCGAACCAGAAAAAATAGAAGCCATTATCCAGTGGCCACGCCCGGTCAATCAAAAACAGGTCCGTGCGTTTCTAGGAACCGCAAACTACTATCGAAGTTTATCCCCAATTATAGTACCATAGCAAAACCGCTCACTGACCTCACAACCAAAAGATATGCCCGTAACCTTATCTGGACCCCAGAATGTGAAACTGCGTTCCTCCACTTGAAAGACCGGCTAGCCCAAAGCCCAGTCTTAACTGCTCCTGACTTCCGTCGCAGATTCATTGTCCAAACAGACGCATCGGACACAGGACTAGGAGCTGTACTTAGCCAAGTGGGGGATGTGACGACATGGACTCTCATGGGTTAAAGTTTCTTAAAAAGCAGCCAGACAGCATGATAGATTGTTTATAGACGGGGGAGAAGTCCCTAATTGTTTTTTTTTTTTTTTTAAATTCTTTATTTTAAAGCCAAACTCGTATCCAACAATACATCCCCTGCTCCCAACTGGGACGCAGGTATTATTACAGAAATGACGGTAGTATATATACAAACAGTCAGCACACATATGCAATTCCCATCCCCACTACTACTCAAGTCTGGCCCAGTTTACATATTTTATAAGCCGACCCAACCTAATGTAAGTAGGGAGAAGAGCGAAGAAAAAGAAATCAAAGCCTGAAAAAAGATTGAAGGCCTGTAGAGAAAGAAAGAAATAAAGAAAGGGGTAGGAGAAGAGAGCAGGAGAGAAGATCAGGGAGTAGTGTAGAGAGGAAGGAAGAGAGGGGGAGAAAGAAAGCGAGAAAAAAAAAAAAAAGGGGGGTAAATCACGAATCCTGAGGTTCCGAGAACAAGTCCACGTACTCCGCCGAGTAGGTGAACTCCATCCATGGAAACCATGTCCTATAATAGTCTTCCTGGCGATCGTTAATAGAGGATGTCAAATCCTCCATATGCATCAGATCGTTAATCCGCGAAACCCACTGTGACACCGTGGGGGGGGGTAGTAGACTTCCAACCAAGCGGAAAGCAAGACCTGGCAGACATGACCAGAAATCTAAGCAAAGATCTCCTATATTTAGAGACCGGGAGTTCGGTTAGCTGTAGAATGAATAGCTCCGGACCCAATGTTTCAGTAGTACCGGTCACTCGTCTGATTACCTCCCCCACTTCTGACCAAAACCGCTGCAGAGAAGGGCAAGACCAAAAAATGTGCACAAAATCACCCTCCCCCAGACCGCATCTCCAACAAACCGGGTCAACTGAGGGAAACATTCTATGGCGTCTGGTCGGGACCCTGTACCACCTGGCCAACAGTTTGTAATTAGCTTCCAACAGTCTGGAACTGATCGAAGTTCTATGTGCTAGCTGGAGGATGTTGTTTCTTTGTGAGTCGGATAAACTAATCCCCAGGTCCCTCTCCCACTGCAACAGGTAGGCCGGGGGGGGCAAATCCCCCGGATCTGATAGCATGTTGTATACCAAGGATAGTGAGTGCCGTAAGACTCCCTCTCCCAGGCACAACTTTTCGAATCCCGTAGGAGGTCCGACATATCGACTGAAGCGAGGGAGGGAGTGCATGTAGTGCCTCAACTGCATAGCCCTCCAATCCCCCAGGGGACCCGAAGGCAAGAAGCCCCGGATATCCGCTAGTGAAAGCCAATCCCCCTCTCTACCCAGATGACAAGCTCTGAATTTGCCCCCTTGAACCCAATTTCTGAAGACCGGGTCCAAGAGACCAGGACGGAATTCCGGGTCACCTAGTATGGGTGTCATAGGGGAAGGCACTGGCAAAAGGAGTCGTCTGACCTCCCCTCTCGAACAGCATTCAACAGTGGCGCCGATGGTAGGATGAGATCTCAGAGCAGGCAGGGAGAGGTTCAAAAGCCAGGGGATGGCCGGGAGATGTATTTCCGAGAAGCTCTGTTCTAGGGCCACCCACGGCTTTGTGCTGGAATGGCGGCACCAGTCCAATACCCTAACCATGTGCGTGGCCAAATAATACTTTTTAAGGTCTGGGATACCCAGGCCTCCCCTACTCTTAGGTCTGCACAAAAGAGACCGGGAAAGTCTCGCAGGTTTGTTGGCCCAGATAAATTTGATTTGTAGAGAGGCCAGTTCCTTGAAGAAAGAGCTAGGGATCCTAATCGGCAAGGATTGAAAGAGGTATAAGAGACGTGGCAAGATATTCATCTTCAATATTGCACATCTCCCGAACCATGTGAAGTAGCCCTTCCCCCAGTTAGCGCAGTCTTTTCTAATTGATTGCAGGAGCGGGAGATAATTCAACTTGTAAATTTGACTAGGGTCCGCAGTCAACTGGACGCCCAAATACTTCAAGGACTGGCTAGCCCACCTAAACTCGAACGCGGATTGTAGCGATGTGACTTGCTCAAGGGGAAGAGATATATTTAGGGCCTCCGATTTTGACATATTAATTCTAAAGTTAGATAAAGAGGAGTATGTTTCCAACTCTCTCAGAAGATTAGGAAGGGAAACCCGAGGGTTGGTAATAAAAAAAAGCAAATCATCCGCATAAGCCGCGATTTTATAAGTAGAACCTGAGACTTTAGGCCCCGAAATGTTAATGTTGCCTCTGATCCGACTGAGCAGGGGTTCCAGAGTCAATATGAAAATCAAGGGCGAGAGAGGACAACCCTGTCTTGTTCCATTGCGAATGGGGAATCTCTCTGAAAGGAGACCGTTCACTCTGACTGCTGCCGAAGGGATGCTGTACAGGGAACAAATCCAAGCAAGCATCATGCTCCCCAACCCCACAGCCCGCAGGACCTCCTCCATAAAAATCCAGTTAACTCTGTCGAACGCTTTTTCTGCGTCGGTCGACAGAAGCATCAAAGGCAGCCCATCGGATTTAGCCTTATGTATTATGTTCAAAGCCTTAGTCGTGTTGTCCCTTGCTTCCCTGCCCGTCATGAACCCAGCCTGATCTGGGTGAACAATCTCCCCAAGCAAAGGGGAAAGTCTATCGGAAAGAATCCTAGTGAAGAGCTTCAGATCTGTGTTGAGGAGGGAAATGGGTCGGTAACTAGAGCACGAAGTAGGGTCTTTGCCCTCTTTAGGGATAACTACTATATTAGCAGCTAGGGTATCCCTTGGCAAGGGAGCAGCTTCAGAATTTGGGCCATGGTTGAATGCTGAGAGAAATGGGGAAATCAAAATGGAATCCAACTTTTTGTAATAGAGCAGAGGGAAACCATCCGGGCCAGGAGCCTTGCCTGTGGGAGATTTTTTAAGTGCGGACCAGTATTCCTCCTCCGAGATGGGCCTTTCCAGATCGGCCGCAGCCTCCGGTTTGAGATGTCCCAAGCCGGAGTCCGCGATGTACATCCGTATACGGCTACGCAATTCCGTCCTGGCCCTCTCAGACCGCCCCTCATCAATTGCATAGAGGGTGGAAAAGAAATCTTTAAAAGCGGAGGCAATGTCTTTCGGCAAAGTAGCCCACCTGTCTCCCGCGATGTGCACCTTAGAGACATATCCTCTCGCTCTCTGAGTCCTCAGAGCTCTAGCCAGGGTCCTGCCACTCTTATTGCCAAATTCATAGAAATGCCGTCTACACCTAGCCAATGTTCCCCTAGCTTTAAGGCCCCGTCACACTAAGCAACATCGCTAGCAACATCGCTGCTAACGAACAACTTTTGTGACGTTGCTAGCGATGTTGCTGTGTGTGACATCCAGCAACAACCTGGCCCCTGCTGTGAGGTCGTTGGTTGTTGCTGAATGTCCTGGGCCATTTTTTAGTTGTTGCTGTCCCGCTGTGAAGCACAGATCGCTGTGTGTGACAGCGAGACAGCAACAACTGAATGTGCAGGCAGCAGGAGCCGGCTTCTGCGGAGGCTGGTAACCAATGTAAACATCGGGTAACCAAGAAGCCCTGTCCTTGGTTACCCGATATTTACCTTTGTTACCAGCCTCCGCCGCTCTCACTGTCAGTGCCGTCTCCTGCTCTGTGCACATGTAGCTGCAGGACACATCGGGTTAATTAACCCGATGTGTGCTGTAGCTAGGAGAGCAGGGATCCAGCGCTAAGCAGTGTGCGCTGATCCCTGCTCTGTGCACATTTAGCTGCAGCACACATCGGGTAATTAACCCGATGTGTGCTGTAACTAGGAGAGCAAGGAGCCAGCGCTAAGCATTGTGCGCTGCTCCCTGCTCTGTGCACATTTAGCTGCAGGACACATTGGGTAATTAACCCGATGTGTGCTGTAACTAGGAGAGCAAGGAGCCAGCGCTAAGCAGTGTGCGCTGCTCCCTGCTCTCTGCACGTGTAGCTCCGTGCGGTGGTAACCAAGGTAAATATCGGGTTGGTTACCCGATATTTACCTTAGTTACCAAGCGCAGCATCTTCCACGCTGCGCTGGGGGCTGGTCACTGGTTGCTGGTGAGCTCACCAGCAACTCGTGTAGCGACGCTCCAGCGATCCCTGCCAGGTCAGGTTGCTGGTGGGATCGCTGGAGCGTCGCAGTGTGACATCTCACCAGCAACCTCCTAGCAACTTACCAGCGATCCCTATCGTTGTTGGGATCGCTGGTAAGTTGCTTAGTGTGACTGGACCTTTACAGCATAGTAGGGTCCTCAGTTCCTCCCTCTTCTTGACCAAAATGGCCCCCACATCCCCTCCCAGAGACCCCTTGTGGATTGCCTCCAGCTCTCTAATGTCTGCCAAAAGGGATGTAACCCTAGCTTCTCTTTCTCTCTTCAGGCGTGCCCCATGTTTGATAAACAGTCCCCTCACCACACATTTGTGTGCCTCCCAGACTATGCCCGGGGACACCTCCCCCCCCCCCCGCTGCCGCTGAAATATTCCCTCAAGGCATCCCGTATTTCCTGCATTGTCACCGGTTCGTCGAGTAACGAAGTGTTCAGGGTCCATTGACTCTGCCTCCCGATGGGGTAGCCGAGGGATAGAGTTATTGTGATCAGAGAATGATATGCACTCGATTGAGGAAGCCATCAGAGAATGTAGATCCCCATGTTTAAGGAAAAAGAGGTCTAACCTGGAGTAGCAATCATGCGCTGCCGAGTAAAATGAGAAATCTTTGTCTGATGGGTGCATCAATCGCCAAGTGTCTATTAGTTGATGGTCATGTAAACCCCGTCGCAAGCGACGTAGTGCCGAATGTGGCAAACTGGACACCCCTTTGGAGCTATCCCTCGGCGGCTCCAACACAACATTAAAGTCACCCCCGAGGACCAGAGTACCCTCAGAGAATTCCTCTATCTGCTCAAGGTAACGCAGCAATGTGGGGCATTGACCCGAATTTGGCAAGTAGACCGCCACAAAAGTGAAAGTCTGTGTAGCAATGCGTCCCTTGAGCATCAGAAGCCTTCCCTGATCATCCGATCGAGAGTCCAACAGTTCCCATGGGAGCGTACTGGACATTAAGATGCTCGTGCCCCTGGATCTAGAGTCAGGGGAGGGTGAATGATGCACTACAGGATACCTTCTATCGGCAAGTTTGTATGGTTTTGCCTCACAGTAGTGTGTTTCTTGGAGGAAAGCGACCTGAATTCTGTTTTTCCATAGTAGGTTCAGGAGAATAGACCATTTCTATGGGCTGTGAAGACCCTTAACATTCAGTGAGCCCACCCGAAGCTCGGCTTTTCTCTGCTTCGTCATACTCCGTCACTGACCTCTGGAGGAACGAACAACAAATTACACACCCACAAAAAAAAAAAAAAAAAAAAAAAAAAAAAAAAGAGGAAATAAGAGGGGGGAAGGAAAGGAGGGGGGAAACGGATGAGTGGAAGAGGGAGGGTGGAGAGGATGTAGACAAGCGAAAGCAGAGACCCTTTAGCAGGGGAAAGAGAAAGATGTAGAAGAGCAAAAAGTGGAAAGGCAGAGAGTGGAAAAGCAGCAGTTCTGCCGCACGCAGTACCAGGGACCAGCCCAGAAACTGCTTAGGGATAGTTAGGGACAAGAACTGACATGTGGCCAGAGCTCCAACCCGCGCCTCACTTGTATATGCTTGATGACCCAGACCCCAAACAAACGGGGAGGGTCTGTCAAATTAACCTCCCGCGGTCCCTCCCACCCAAGACGGAAATACAAGATCCCCCTCCCCCGCCCCCCCCACAAACGACCCAACGTCAACAGATCAAAGTTGCATTGAACGTAAGTCAGTACGCTGTGGTCTGTTGGGCCAGTCGTACGGCCAGAACACTTGCCATCGGAGCAAGGAGGTCAGGGGACACCCCCAGGCAACCCCCAACCATACTCCTCTCCCGACCATTCAGCCACCACTTTGGTCACTTCCCCGACCCGACAACAACCGAGAG
The DNA here is from genome assembly GCF_048569485.1 of Anomaloglossus baeobatrachus. NCBI lineage: Eukaryota > Metazoa > Chordata > Amphibia > Anura > Aromobatidae > Anomaloglossus > Anomaloglossus baeobatrachus. The sequence goes on from NC_134356.1 coordinate 160,560,932, forward strand.
ATTTCATGACCCTCCAAAATCATCACAGTGGGAGGATTGGACGCCATCCCTCCTCCTTCGCCGCCCTGTTGGGGCCTGAGGTTCCCACTCCATCCAGTCCGGGATTGAGCAGTCTGGTATTCCAAGAAAGTCATACAATTTTGAAAGCTCAGAGTGCCTCCTCAATGGGAACACGGAGTCCCCCTTGCGGACAATCAGATGAAAGGGGTGGCCCCATCTGTACGAGGCACTTGCCTCTTTGATTTTGAGCAGAAGGGGGTGAAGTAACCGTCTCATGTATAGTGTGCGGCTGGAGACATCCGGGAATAGCTTCACCACAGCCCCATCTACTTCCACAGAGCCACGCGACCAGGCTCCCTGAAGAATCCTCTCTCTGTCCCCATAATAATGCAAGCGACATAATAAGTCTCTGGGGAAGGAAGCAGATCTGGGGCCAGGCCTTGCGACCCTATGAATTCTGTCAAAGAGATAGGCGGCCTCAGGTGGGCGATCAGTGACTTGATTGAATATGGATAAGACTTTGGTGCGCAGCATATCTTGGGGCCAGTCCTCCGGAATACCCTTCAGCCTTATATTATTTCTTCTGCCCCTGTTTTCTTGATCGTCCAATAGCAGAGCAAGCTCCCTAATGCGGGCATTAGAAGACTCACAGTCCCGTTCAATCCTTTCCATTCTAACCTCCAGGGACTCCTGTGCTTGCTCTGTTGCCTCTATTCTATCTTCCAGCACCACCATTTCCTCTCTCAGGGTAGTCAGCGCCATCTGCTGGGAGGATTCTATTCTGGCCACCACATCCTCCAGGTCTTTTTTGCTGGGGAGGGCCAATATAAGCTCTCTCAGAGCCTGCAAGTCATCCCGAGGGGGGCCGGGGGGCTGGTCGCCTGCCATCAAGGGGTCTTCTGCTTGCCCCAGAGAAGGAGGGGTACCTGGGGTGCAGAGGGACGAAGGGAATCCCAGCACAGGTGATCCCCCGGATGTCGAGGCCTCCTCCGCCTCCCCAGTGACATGCTGTGTGGCCGGGCCTGTGGGTCCCCCCCTCCTCCATGCTTCTATACCTTGATCCGCCGCCGCTGGTCTCCCTGCTGTGGCGTTCGCTCGTTTCTCCCCTTCACCAGACACCCGAGCTGCTGCAGAGGCTGTGGGCGGGCGCCGGGTCGCACCAGGGAAATCCCCAGCCGGGAAACGCTGCTGAGACGCCGGCGCCATCTTGTCCTGGGCCGCCGGCGGGAGCTCCCGGCCCGGCCCCGCCAGGTATCTGGAGAGGCTCCCCTGGGACTTCTGGCTCACTCCGGGGGATGCGGAGGCGGGGGCACCGCCCGGTCTTTTCTTGGGGGCCATCCTGGATGAGAAGGGACCGCGGGAATCTGCAAAATAAAGCTGTGGGCGCAGGAGCTCTGGAGGTAAGCTTCCTCACGCCACCATGTCTAGGACACGCCCCCCCTCATTGTTTTTACAAGACTCTTGTTGACTCAATGTAATTGTGTTGGCCACTAAAAGCCAGACGTATTGTTCTCCAGACTTTTCCAGTAAACATTGTATTGTAGTTGTGTATTGCTAATGTGATTACCTTAGTAGCCATTGTTGAGTCTGTGACTTGCAGACTCCAGGTAGAAATCTTCAGTCTTTCTGTAGACATCATTTGGATGAACATTGTCCATGCAGCTTGAGATTCATCCAATGGGAGAGGCGATCTTGTCCAACCAATCGATGAGGACGCAGTGTATCTAAGTGGAAGGCTGTGGCTATAAGAAGGGACTTCTTTAAGCCACCAGGTTGATGGATGCAAATGGATCCAGTCTAAGCTCTTTTGAGCTGACTAGAGGATCAGGATTTCTTATGGATTAAATCTAGGGACTCCAGTTGGAGACCATATCCACAGCCTAGGGATTTCGACTCCGGCTACCAGGATTGGAACATCAAACCAGTACTACCTAAAGAGGACACTCAGGTTGGGACAGATCAGTCACCTGTTAAAGACTTTGCAGACCTCAGACAGCTTTCTAAATCTGGCATTATTCCTTTCTCGGTGGGTGCCCGCCAAAAGCGGGGTGCTGCTGGATTGGAGTAAGCGGCCCTGGAACCGCTGAGGCAAGGACATTCTAAATTCCAGGTGAGCCAGCGGAAGGGTGAGACTCGGTTGCCTGTCACTTTTGTGATTTGCTGGTTATGTGTTATGTGCCGTTAATTGTTTGGGGATCCAATAATCCAGGTATCAGTTGTCAGTGATCAGGTATCAATGATCAGGTATCAGTGATCAGGTATCAGTTGTCAGTGATCAGGTATCAGGTGTCAGTGATCAGGTATCAGTTGTCAGTGATCAGGTATCAGTTTTTAGTGATCAGATATCAGTTGTCAGTGATCAGGTATCAGTTGTCAATGATCAGGTATCAGTTGTCAGTGATCAGGTATCAATTGTCAAAGATCAGTTGTCAGTGATCAGTTGTCAGTGATCAGGTATCAGTTGTCAGGTATCAATGATCAGGTATCAGTTGTCAGTGATCAGTTGTCAGTGATCAGTTGTCAGTGATCAGTTGTCAGTGATCAGTTGTCAGTGATCAGTTGTCAGTGATCAGTTGTCAGTAATCAGGTATCAGTGATCAGGTATCAGTAGTCAGTGATCAGGTATCAGTTGTCAGTCATCAGGTATCAGTGATCAGGTATCAGTTTTTAGTGATCAGGTATCAGTTGTCAATGATCAGATATCAGTTGTCAGGTATCAGTTGTCAGTGATCAGGTATCAGTTGTCAATGATCATGTATCAGTTGTCAGTGATCAGGTATCAGTTGTCAGTGATCAGGTGTCAGTTGTCAGTGATCAGGTGTCAGTTCTCAGTAATCAAGTGTCAGTTATCAGGTGTCAGTTGTCAGTTATCAGGTGTCAGTTGTCAGTGATCAGGTGTCAGTTGTCAGTGATCACGTATCAGTTGTCAGTGATCACGTATCAGTTGTCAGTGATCAGGTATCAGTTGTCAGTGATCAGGTATCAGTTGTCAGTGATCATTTGTCAGTGATCAGGTATCAGTGATCAGGTATCAGTGATCAGGTATCAGTTGTCAGTGATCAGGTATCAGTGATCAGGTATCAGTTGTCAGTGATCAGTTGTCAGTGATCAGGTACCAGTTGTCAGTGATCAGTTGTCAGTGATCAGTTATCAGTGATCAGGTATCAGTTGTCAGTGATCAGGTATCAGTTGTCAGTGATCAGGTATCGGTTGTCAGTGATCAGTTGTCAGTGATCAGGTATCAGTGATCAGGTATCAGTTGTCAGTGATCAGGTATCAGTTGTCAGTGATCAGGTATCAGTCATCAGTTGTCAGTAATCAGGTATCAGTGATCAGGTATCAGTAGTCAGTGATCAGGTATCAGTTGTCAGTCATCAGGTATCCGTGATCAGGTATCAGTTGTCAGTGATCAGGTATCAGTTGTCAATGATCAGATATCAGTTGTCAGGTATCAGTTGTCAGTGATCAGGTATCAGTTGTCAATGATCAGGTATCAGTTGTCAGTGATCAGGTATCAGTTGTCAGTGATCAGTTGTCAGTGATCAGTTGTCAGTGATCAGGTATCAGTTGTCAGTGATCAGTTGTCAGTGATCATTTGTCAGTGATCAGGTATCAGTGATCAGGTATCAGTGATCAGGTATCAGTGATCAGGTATCAGAGATCAGGTATCAGTTGTCAATGATCGCGTATCAGTTGTCAGTGATCAGGTATCAATGATCAGGTATCAATTGTCAGGGATCAGGTATCAGTTGTCAGTAATCAGGTATCAGTTGTCAGGTATCAGTTGTCAGTGATCAGGTATCAGTTGTCAATGATCAGGTATCAGTTGTCAGGTATCAGTTGTCAGTGATCAGGTATCAGAGATCAGGTATCAGTTGTCAATGATCGCGTATCAGTTGTCAGTGATCAGGTATCAATGATCAGGTATCCGTTGTCAGTGATCAGGTATCAGTTGTCAGTAATCAGGTATCAGTTGTCAGTGAGCAAGTATCAGTTGTCAGGTATCAGTTGTCAGTGATCAGGTATCAGTTGTCAATGATCAGGTATCAGTTGTCATTGATCAGGTATCAGTGATCAGGCATCAGTTGTCAGTGATCAGGTATCCATTGTCAGTGATCAGGTATCAGTGATCAGTTATCAGTGATCAGGTATCAGTGATCAGGTATCAGTCATCAGTTGTCAGTAATCAGGCATCAATGATCAGGTATCAGTGATCAGGTATCAGTAGTCAGTGATCAGGTATCAGTTGTCAGTCATCAGGTATCAGTGATCAGGTATCAGTTGTCAGTGATCAGGTATCAGTTGTCAATGATCAGATATCAGTTGTCAGGTATCAGTAGTCAGTGATCAGGTATCAGTTGTCAATGATCATGTATCAGTTGTCAGTGATCAGGTATCAGTTGTCAGTGATCAGTTGTCAGTGATCAGGTGTCAGTTGTCAGTGATCAGGTGTCAGTTCTCAGTAATCAAGTGTCAGTTATCAGGTGTCAGTTGTCAGTTATCAGGTGTCAGTTGTCAGTGATCAGGTGTCAGTTGTCAGTGATCACGTATCAGTTGTTAGTGATCACGTATCAGTTGTCAGTGATCAGGTATCAGTTGTCAGTGATCAGGTATCAGTTGTCAGTGATCATTTGTCAGTGATCAGGTATCAGTGATCAGGTATCAGTTGTCAGTGATCAGGTATCAGTTGTCAGTGATCAGGTATCAGTTGTCAGTGATCAGGTATCAGTGATCAGGTATCAGTGATCAGGTATCAGTTGTCAGTCATCAGGTATCAGTGATCAGGTATCAGTTGTCAATGATCAGATATCAGTTGTCAGGTATCAGTTGTCAGTGATCAGGTATCAGTTGTCAATGATCATGTATCAGTTGTCAGTGATCAGGTATCAGTTGTCAGTGATCAGTTGTCAGTGATCAGGTGTCAGTTGTCAGTGATCAGGTGTCAGTTCTCAGTAATCAAGTGTCAGTTATCAGGTGTCAGTTGTCAGTTATCAGGTGTCAGTTGTCAGTGATCAGGTGTCAGTTGTCAGTGATCACGTATCAGTTGTTAGTGATCACGTATCAGTTGTCAGTGATCAGGTATCAGTTGTCAGTGATCATTTGTCAGTGATCAGGTATCAGTGATCAGGTATCAGTTGTCAGTGATCAGGTATCAGTTGTCAGTGATCAGGTATCAGTTGTCAGTGATCAGGTATCAGTGATCAGGTATCAGTGATCAGGTATCAGTCATCAGTTGTCAGTAATCAGGCATCAATGATCAGGTATCAGTGATCAGGTATCATAGTATCATAGTTTTTAAGGTTGAAGGGAGACTCTAAGTCCATCTAGTTCAACCTGTAGCCTAACATGTTGATCCAGAGGAAGGCAAAAAAAAACCCCAATGTGGCAAACAAGTTCCAATGGGGAAAAAATTTCCTTCCTGACTCCACATCCGGCAATCAGACTAGTTCCCTGGATCAATACCCTGTCATAAAATCTAATATACATAACTGGTAATATTAAATTTTTCAAGAAAGGCATCCAGGCTCTGCTTAAATGTTAGTAGTGAATCACTCATTACAACATCATGCGGCAGAGAGTTCCATAGTCTCACTGCTCGTACAGTAAAGAATCCTCGTCTGTGATTATGATTAAACCTTTCCTCAAGACGTAGCGGATGCCCCCGTGTTCCAGTCGCAGGCCTAGGTGTAAAAAGATCTTTGGAAAGGTCTCTGTACTGTCCCCTCATATATTTATACATTGTGATTAGATCTCCCCTAAGCCTTCGTTTTTCCAAACTAAATAACCCCAAGTTTAATAACCTGTCTTGGTATTGCAGCCCACCCATTCCTCTAATAATCTTGGTCGCTCTTCTCTGCACCCTCTCCAGTTCAGCTATGTCCTTCTTATATATCGGTGACCAGAATTGTACACAGTATTCTAAGTGCGGTCGCACTAGTGACTTGTACAGAGGTAGAACTATATTTTTTTCATGAACACTTATACCTCTTTTAATACATCCCATTATTTTATTAGCCCTGGCAGCAGCTGCCTGACACTGTCCACTAAAGTGAAGTTTACCATCCACCCATACACCCAAGTCTTTTTCTGTGTCTGTTTTACCCAGTGTTCTACAATTAAGTACATAATCATAAATGTTATTTCCTCTACCCAAGTGCATGACCTTACATTTATCTACATTAAACTTCAATTGCCACTTCTCAGCCCAATCCTCCAATTTACATAAATCTCCCTGTAATATAAAATTATCCTCCTCTATATTGATTACCCTGCAGAGTTTAGTATCATCTGCAAATATTGAAATTCTACTCTGCATGCCCCCAACAAGGTCATTTATAAATATGTTGAAAAGAAGCGGGCCCAATACTGACCCCTGTGGTACCCCACTATGAACTGAGACCCAGTCCGAGTACGTACCATTAATAACCACCCTTTGTTTCCTATCACTGAGCCAGTTTTTAACCCAGTTACACATATTTTCCCCTATCCCCATTATTCTCATTTTCTGTACCAACCTTTTGTGTGGCACCGTATCAAAAGCTTTTGAAAAGTCCATATACACAACATCCACTGCATTTCCCTGGTCCAGACTTGAACTTAGCTCTTCATAGAAGCTGATCAAATTAGTTTGACAGGATCGATCCTTCATAAACCCATGTTGATACTCTGTCATAAGGTTATTTTTCTTGAGATACTCCAGTATAGCATCTCTCAAGAAACCCTCAAGGATTTTACCAACCGTAGAGGTTAAACTTACCGGCCTATAATTTCCCGGCTCAGTTTTTGTCCCCTTTTTGAATATTGGCACCACATTTGCTATGCGCCAGTCCTGCGGTACCGACCCTGTTATTAAGGAATCTGAGAAGATTAAAAATAATGGTCTATCTATCACATAACTCAATTCCTGCAGTACTCTGGGGTGTATGCCATCCGGGCCCGGAGATTTGTCAACCTTAGTGATTTCGAGGCGGCGGCGTACTTCCTGCTGGGTTAAGCAGGTAATATTCAAGGGTGAATTTATGGTATCACTGGTCATGTCATCTGCCATGGCATTTTCTTGTATAAAAACCGTAGAAAAAAAGTCATTCAGCAGGTTGGCTTTACCCTCATCCCCTTCCACCATTTCACCAAGACTATTTTTAAGGGGGCCAAAACTATCGCTTTTCAATTTTTTACTGTTTATGTAGTTAAAGAATATTTTAGGATTATTTTTACTTTCTCTCGCAATGAGTCTCTCTGTCTCAAACTTAGCTAACTTAATTTGCTTTTTACATATTTTATTTAATTTTCTATAATTATATAATGCCTCATCGCTACCTACCCTCTTTAATTCTTTTAAGGCTTTCTGTTTTTCTTTTATTGCTTCCCTTACAGCTCTATTTAGCCATAGGGGTTTCCTCCTATTTCTAGCATGTTTGTTCCCATAGGGTATATTTTCTGCACAAGCCCTATTCAGGATGCTCATAAAAGTCTCCCATTTGCTTTGTGTACTTTTATTACTTAGTACAACAGTTTATTGCACTAAGATCATCTCTCAACCGTTTAAAATTTGCTTTCCTGAAGTTTAGTGTCCTTGTAGCCCCTCTACTAGACATCTTACTAAAGAATACATGAAAACTTATTATTTTGTGATCACTATTCCCCAAGTAACCCCCAACTTGTATATTTGATATGCGGTCTGGCCTATTGGTTAGTACAAGGTCTAGTAGTGCTCCCCCTCTTGTGGGGTCCTGTACCATTTGTGAAAGGTAATTATCTTTCATTGTTATCAAAAATCTATTTCCTTTGCTGGAACTGCAAGTTTCTGTTCCCCAATTTATATCAGGATAGTTAAAGTCCCCCATAATAATTACCTCTCCGAGACTCGCTGCTTTATCAATTTGCTTTATGAGGAGATTCTCTACCTCTTCCATAATATTCGGCGTCTTATAACACACCCCTATCAGTATTTTATTATTCATTCTCCCCCCCCTTATCTCCACCCATAGGGACTCTACATTCTCAGTACCCTCACATATGTTGTCACGCAGGATGGGTTTTAAGGATGATTTTACATATAGACACACACCTCCCCCTCGCTTATTTGTACGGTCATTCCTGAATAGGCTATAACCCTGTAAATTAACAGCCCAGTCATAGCTCTCATCCAGCCATGTCTCTGATATCCCCACTATATCATAATTTTCTTCCAACAATATTAATTCTAATTCCTCCACCTTATTTGTGAGGCTTCGGGCATTAGTGTACATGCACGTTACGTATGACTCTGTACCTGGATTCCTGCTTACTGTATTACCTGTCCTAACCCTTCCCCCCGTACCACCCCCAATTTCATTACTTGTGCCCTGGTCACTATCTGCACTACATTCCCCTTCTATAAAGTGAATACCCTCGCCCCCCATTCCTAGTTTAAACACTCCTCCAACCTTCTAGCCATTTTCTGCCCCAGCAGAGCTGCACCTTCCCCATTAAGATGCAGCCCATCCCTAGCATAGAATCTGTAGCCAACTGAAAAGTCGGCCCAATTCTCCAGGAACCCAAAACCCTCTTTCCTACACCAATTCCTGAGCCACCTGTTAACCTCCCTGATCTCTCTTTGCCTCTCTGGTGTGGCTCGTGGCACAGGTAGTATTTCCGAAAATACCACCTTTGAGGTCCATGCTTTAAGCTTACAACCTAATTCCCTGAAATCATCTTTAAGGACCTTCCACCTACCTCTAACTTTGTCATTTGTGCCAATGTGTACAATGACCGCTGGGTCCTCCCCAGCCCCTCCCAGTAATCTGTCAACCCGATCAGCGATGTGCCGAACTCGAGCGCCAGGAAGACAACACACTGTTCGGCGATCCCTGTCTTTGTGACAGATTGCCCTATCTGTCCCCCTAATAATTGAGTCCCCCACTACCAGTACCTGTCTTGCCTGCCCTGCACTCCTATTCCCCCCCTTACTGGAGCAGACACTCCTCTGGCGTTCAGAGGTCATGCCTTGCTGCAGCAATGCTACCCCTGTAATGACATCCCCCTCATCTGCCAAGTTTGCAAACCTATTGGGGTGTGTCAGTTCAGGACTAGCCTTCCTAGTACTTTTCCCTTTACCCCCCTTTCTAACTGTCACCCAGCTACCTACCTCACCGTCCTGCCGCTCCCTACTACGATCCTCCCCCACATCTGACCCAGCAAGCTGCTGCTCAGTGAGCAGCAAACTCCTTTCCATATTGCTAATGCATCTCAGAGTTGCCAGCTGCTCATTTAGATCCAGTATCTGGGCTTCCAAATGTGCAACTTGCTCACATCTCGAACAACAGTATGCACCCTCGAACGGCTTTTCAAGGACTGCATACATGAGACAAGATGTACACTGGATCGCATTAGCAATAGTGGAGCACATTTTCTAATGGGGATAGCACTAAACAAATGTTAAGTAATTAAACAACTAAATACAAACAATTCTACTCACACTTACTTTTGCTCACACTTTGCTCACTCACGCTCACAATGAAGAAGACAGGCTAAAATGCAAATTATCCTCGCAAGACTCCTTCTCTGGCTTTCAGAAGTCTTCCTTCCGGCTGTAACGGCCAATACCCGGTTCTCCTTGAGCTCGCGGTGACTCTTCACTTATCCCAGAAGGCACTGGGAATATGCAAATTATCCTCGCAAGACTCCTTCCCTGGCTTTCAGAAGTCTTCCTTCCGGCTGTAACGGCCAAAACCCGGTTCTCCTTGAGCTCGCGGTGACTCTTCACTTATCCCAGAAGGCACTGGGAATATGCAAATTATCCTCGCAAGACTCCTTCCCTGGCTCAGTAGTCAGTGATCAGGTATCAGTTGTCAGTCATCAGGTATCAGTTGTCAGTGATCAGGTATCAGTTGTCAGTGATCAGGTATCAGTTGTGAATGATCAGATATCAGTTGTCAGGTATCAGTAGTCAGTGATCAGGTATCAGTTGTCAGTCATCAGGTATCAGTGATCAGGTATCAGTTGTCAGTGATCAGGTATCAGTTGTCAATGATCAGATATCAGTTGTCAGGTATCAGTTGTCAGTGATCAGGTATCAGTTGTCAATGATCATGTATCAGTTGTCAGTGATCAGGTATCAGTTGTCAGTGATCAGTTGTCAGTGATCAGGTGTCAGTTGTCAGTGATCAGGTGTCAGTTCTCAGTAATCAAGTATCAGTTATCAGGTGTCAGTTGTCAGTTATCAGGTGTCAGTTGTCAGTGATCAGGTGTCAGTTGTCAGTGATCACGTATCAGTTGTTAGTGATCACGTATCAGTTGTCAGTGATCAGGTATCAGTTGTCAGTGATCAGGTATCAGTTGTCAGTGATCATTTGTCAGTGATCAGGTATCAGTGATCAGGTATCAGTTGTCAGTGATCAGGTATCAGTTGTCAGTGATCAGTTGTCAGTGATCAGTTGTCAGTGATCAGGTGTCAGTGATCAGGTATCAGTTGTCAGTGATCAGGTATCAGTGATCAGGTATCAGTCATCAGTTGTCAGTAATCAGGCATCAATGATCAGGTATCAGTAGTCAGTGATCAGGTATCAGTAGTCAGTGATCAGGTATCAGTTGTCAGTCATCAGGTATCAGTGATCAGGTATCAGTTGTCAGTGATCAGGTATCAGTTGTCAATGATCAGATATCAGTTGTCAGGTATCAGTTGTCAGTGATCAGGTATCAGTTGTCAATGATCATGTATCAGTTGTCAGTGATCAGGTATCAGTTGTCAGTGATCAGTTGTCAGTGATCAGGTGTCAGTTGTCAGTGATCAGGTGTCAGTTGTCAATGATCACGTATCAGTTGTTAGTGATCACGTATCAGTTGTCAGTGATCAGGTATCAGTTGTTAGTGATCAGGTATCAGTTGTCAGTGATCATTTGTCAGTGATCAGGTATCAGTGATCAGGTATCAGTTGTCAGTGATCAGGTATCAGTTGTCAGTGATCAGTTGTCAGTGATCAGTTGTCAGTGATCAGTTGTCAGTGATCAGTTGTCAGTGATCAGTTGTCAGTGATCAGGTATCAGTTGTCAGTGATCAGGTATCAGTTGTCAGTGATCAGGTATCAGTTGTCAGTGATCAGGTATCGGTTGTCAGTGATCAGTTGTCAGTGATCAGTTGTCAGTGATCAGGTATCAGTTGTCAGTGATCAGGTTGTGGAGACACGGGGCTCAGTGGGCGCTCTCGTCCACTAAAACCCGCCGCCTTTAGAAAGACAGCGTGGCTCAGGGCTCATCCCAACTGAACGCCGGCCTCCTTAACCGTGGGCGTAACACTACTCAGACAACACAGGGTGAGGGAACCACAATAATTAGACTTTATTGGATCCCCAAACAATTAACGGCACATAACGCATAATCAGCAAAACACACAAATGTAACAGGCAACAGAGTCTCACCCTTCCGCTGGCTCACCAGGGATTTAGAATGTCCATGCCTCACAGGTTCCAAGCTATCTGAGGTCTGCAAAGTCTGTAACAGGTGACTGAACTGTCCCAACCTGCGTGTCCTCCTTAGGTAGTCCTGGTTTGATGTTACAATCCTGGCAGCCGGAGTCGAAATCCCTAGGCTGTGGATATGGTCTCCAACCGGATCCGGAGTCCCTAGATTGAAGCCATAAGATGTCCTGATCCTCCAGTCAGCTCCAAAGAGCTTAGACTGAATCCATCAACCATCAACAACCTGGTGGCTTAAAGAAGTCCTCTCTTATAGCCACAGCCCTCCCCCTGGACACACTGCGTCCTCATCCATTGGTTGGACAAGATTGCTTCTCCCATTGGACGAATTTCAAGCTACATGGACAATGCTCATTCAAATGATGTGCTTAGAAAGGCTGAGGGTGTACATGTAAACTGGGAGCGACTAGACAATGGCTACTAAGGTAATTACATTATCAATACACAACTACAATACAATGGTTACTGGAAATGTCTGGAGAACAATAGTCTAGCTTTCAGTGGCCAACACAATTACATTGAGTCAACAAGAGTCTTGTAAAAACAATGAGGGACTTCTCCCCCATCTATAGACAATCTATCATGCTGTCTGGCTGGATTTTAAGAAACTTTAACCCATGAGAGTCCATGTCGTCACACAGGTATCAGTTGTCAGTGATCAGGTATCAGTGATCAGGTATCAGTGATCAGGTATCAGTTGTCAGTGATCAGGTATCAGTTGTCAGTGATCAGGTATCAGTTGTCAGTGATCAGTTGTCAGTGATCAGGTACCAGTTGTCAGTGATCAGTTGTCAGTGATCAGTTGTCAGTGATCAGGTAACAGTGATCAGGTAACAGTGATCAGGTAACAGTTGTCAGTGATCATTTGTCAGTGATCATTTGTCAGTGATCAGGTATCAGTGATCAGGTATCAGTGATCAGGTATCAGTTACAAGTGATCAGGTATCAGTTGTCAGTGATCAGTTGTCAGTGATCAGATGTCAGTGATCAGGTATCAGTTGTCAGTGATCATTTGTCTGTGATCAGGTATCAGTGATCAGGTATCAGAGATCAGGTATCAGTTGTCAATGATCGCGTATCGGTAGTCAGTGATCAGGTATCAATGATCAGGTATCAATTGTCAGGGATCAGGTATCAGTTGTCAGTGATCAGGTATCATTTGTCAGGTATCAGTTGTCAGTGATCAGGTATCAGTTATCAATGATCAGGTATCAGTTGTCAGGTATCAGTTGTCAGTGATCAGGTATCAGTGATCAGGTATCAGTAGTCAGTGATCAGGTATCAGTTGTCAGTAATCAGGTATCAGTGATCAGGTATCAGTTTTTAGTGATCAGGTATCAGTTGTCAGTGATCAGGTATCAGTTGTCAATGATCAGATATCAGTTGTCAGGTATCAGTTGTCAGTGATCAGGTATCAGTTGTCAGTGATCAGTTGTCAGTGATCTGGTGTCAGTTGTCAGTGATCAGGTGTCAGTTGTCAGTGATCAGGTGTCAGTTGTCAGTGATCACGTATCAGTTGTCAGTGATCACGTATCAGTTGTCAGTGATCAGGTATCAGTTGTCAGTGATCAAGTATCAGTTGTCAATGATCATTTGTCAGTGATCAGGTATCAGTGATCAGGTATCAGTGATCAGGTATCAGTGATCAGGTATCAGTGATCAGGTATCAGTTGTCAGTGATCAGTTGTCAGTGATCAGTTGTCAGTGATCAGTTGTCAGTGATCAGGTATCAGTTGTCAGTCATCAGGTATCCGTGATCAGGTATCAGTTTTTAGTGATCAGGTATCAGTTGTCAGTGATCAGGTATCAGTTGTCAATGATCAGATATCAGTTGTCAGGTATCAGTTGTCAGTGATCAGGTATCAGTTGTCAATGATCAGGTATCAGTTGTCAGTGATCAGGTGTCAGTTGTCAGTGATCACGTATCAGTTGTCAGTGATCAGGTATCATTTGTCAGTGATCAGGTATCAGTTGTCAGTGATCATTTGTCAGTGATCAGGTATCAGTGATCAGGTATCAGTTGTCAGTGATCAGGTATCAGTTGTCAGTGATCAGATCAGTGATAAGGTATCAGTTGTCAGTGATCAGTTGTCAGTGATCAGGTACCAGTTGTCAGTGATCAGTTGTCAGTGATCAGTTGTCAGTGATCAGGTGTCAGTGATCAGGTGTCAGTGATCAGGTGTCAGTGATCAGGTGTCAGTGATCAGGTAACAGTGATCAGGTAAACGTTGTCAGTGATCATTTGTCAGTGATCATTTGTCAGTGAGCAGGTATCAGTGAGCAGGTATCAGTTGTCAGTGATCAGTTGTCAGTGATCATTTGTCAGTGATCAGGTATCAGTGATCAGGTATCAGTTATCAGTGATCAGTTGTCAGTGATCAGGTATCAGTTGTCAGTGACCATTTGTCTGTGATCAGGTATCAGTGATCAGGTATCAATGATCAGGTATCAGTTGTCAGTGATCAGGTATCAGTTGTCAGGTATCAGTTGTCAGTGATCAGGTATCAGTTGTCAATGATCAGGTATCAGTTGTCAGTCATCAGTTGTCAGTAATCAGGCATCAATGATCAGTTATCAGTGATCAGGTATCAGTAGTCAGTGATCAGGTATCAGTTGTCAGTCATCAGGTATCAGTGATCAGGTATCAGTTGTCAGTGATCAGGTATCAGTTGTCAGTGATCAGGTATCAGTTGTCAATGATCAGATATCAGTTGTCAGGTATCAGTTGTCAGTGATCAGGTATCAGTTGTCAATGATCATGTATCAGTTGTCAGTGATCAGGTATCAGTTGTCAGTGATCAGTTGTCAGTGATCAGGTGTCAGTTGTCAGTGATCAGGTGTCAGTTCTCAGTAATCAAGTGTCAGTGATCAGGTGTCAGTTGTCAGTGATCAGGTGTCAGTTGTCAGTGATCAGGTGTCAGTTGTCAGTGATCAGGTATCAGTTGTCAGTGATCAGGTATCGGTTGTCAGTGATCAGTTGTCAGTGATCAGTTGTCAGTGATCAGGTATCAGTTGTCAGTGATCAGGTATCAGTTGTCAGTGATCAGGTATCAGTTGTCAGTGATCAGGTATCGGTTGTCAGTGATCAGTTGTCAGTGATCAGTTGTCAGTGATCAGGTATCAGTTGTCAGTGATCAGGTTGTGGAGACACGGGGCTCAGTGGGCGCTCTCGTCCACTAAAACCCGCCGCCTTTAGAAAGACAGCGTGGCTCAGGGCTCATCCCAACTGAACGCCGGCCTCCTTAACCGTGGGCGTAACACTACTCAGACAACACAGGGTGAGGGAACCACAATAATTAGACTTTATTGGATCCCCAAACAATTAACGGCACATAACGCATAATCAGCAAAACACACAAATATAACAGGCAACAGAGTCTCACCCTTCCGCTGGCTCACCAGGGATTTAGAATGTCCATGCCTCACAGGTTCCAAGCTATCTGAGGTCTGCAAAGTCTGTAACAGGTGACTGAACTGTCCCAACCTGCGTGTCCTCCTTAGGTAGTCCTGGTTTGATGTTACAATCCTGGCAGCCGGAGTCGAAATCCCTAGGCTGTGGATATGGTCTCCAACCGGATCCGGAGTCCCTAGATTGAAGCCATAAGATGTCCTGATCCTCCAGTCAGCTCCAAAGAGCTTAGACTGAATCCATCAACCATCAACAACCTGGTGGCTTAAAGAAGTCCTCTCTTATAGCCACAGCCCTCCCCCTGGACACACTGCGTCCTCATCCATTGGTTGGACAAGATTGCTTCTCCCATTGGACGAATTTCAAGCTACATGGACAATGCTCATTCAAATGATGTGCTTAGAAAGGCTGAGGGTGTACATGTAAACTGGGAGCGACTAGACAATGGCTACTAAGGTAATTACATTATCAATACACAACTACAATACAATGGTTACTGGAAATGTCTGGAGAACAATAGTCTAGCTTTCAGTGGCCAACACAATTACATTGAGTCAACAAGAGTCTTGTAAAAACAATGAGGGACTTCTCCCCCATCTATAGACAATCTATCATGCTGTCTGGCTGGATTTTAAGAAACTTTAACCCATGAGAGTCCATGTCGTCACACAGGTATCAGTTGTCAGTGATCAGGTATCAGTGATCAGGTATCAGTGATCAGGTATCAGTTGTCAGTGATCAGGTATCAGTTGTCAGTGATCAGGTATCAGTTGTCAGTGATCAGTTGTCAGTGATCAGGTACCAGTTGTCAGTGATCAGTTGTCAGTGATCAGTTGTCAGTGATCAGGTAACAGTGATCAGGTAACAGTGATCAGGTAACAGTTGTCAGTGATCATTTGTCAGTGATCATTTGTCAGTGATCAGGTATCAGTGATCAGGTATCAGTGATCAGGTATCAGTTACAAGTGATCAGGTATCAGTTGTCAGTGATCAGTTGTCAGTGATCAGATGTCAGTGATCAGGTATCAGTTGTCAGTGATCATTTGTCTGTGATCAGGTATCAGTGATCAGGTATCAGAGATCAGGTATCAGTTGTCAATGATCGCGTATCGGTAGTCAGTGATCAGGTATCAATGATCAGGTATCAATTGTCAGGGATCAGGTATCAGTTGTCAGTGATCAGGTATCATTTGTCAGGTATCAGTTGTCAGTGATCAGGTATCAGTTATCAATGATCAGGTATCAGTTGTCAGGTATCAGTTGTCAGTGATCAGGTATCAGTGATCAGGTATCAGTAGTCAGTGATCAGGTATCAGTTGTCAGTAATCAGGTATCAGTGATCAGGTATCAGTTTTTAGTGATCAGGTATCAGTTGTCAGTGATCAGGTATCAGTTGTCAATGATCAGATATCAGTTGTCAGGTATCAGTTGTCAGTGATCAGGTATCAGTTGTCAGTGATCAGTTGTCAGTGATCTGGTGTCAGTTGTCAGTGATCAGGTGTCAGTTGTCAGTGATCAGGTGTCAGTTGTCAGTGATCACGTATCAGTTGTCAGTGATCACGTATCAGTTGTCAGTGATCAGGTATCAGTTGTCAGTGATCAGGTATCAGTTGTCAATGATCATTTGTCAGTGATCAGGTATCAGTGATCAGGTATCAGTGATCAGGTATCAGTGATCAGGTATCAGTGATCAGGTATCAGTTGTCAGTGATCAGTTGTCAGTGATCAGTTGTCAGTGATCAGTTGTCAGTGATCAGGTATCAGTTGTCAGTCATCAGGTATCCGTGATCAGGTATCAGTTTTTAGTGATCAGGTATCAGTTGTCAGTGATCAGGTATCAGTTGTCAATGAACAGATATCAGTTGTCAGGTATCAGTTGTCAGTGATCAGGTATCAGTTGTCAATGATCAGGTATCAGTTGTCAGTGATCAGGTGTCAGTTGTCAGTGATCACGTATCAGTTGTCAGTGATCAGGTATCATTTGTCAGTGATCAGGTATCAGTTGTCAGTGATCATTTGTCAGTGATCAGGTATCAGTGATCAGGTATCAGTTGTCAGTGATCAGGTATCAGTTGTCAGTGATCAGATCAGTGATAAGGTATCAGTTGTCAGTGATCAGTTGTCAGTGATCAGGTACCAGTTGTCAGTGATCAGTTGTCAGTGATCAGTTGTCAGTGATCAGGTGTCAGTGATCAGGTGTCAGTGATCATGTGTCAGTGATCAGGTGTCAGTGATCAGGTAACAGTGATCAGGTAAACGTTGTCAGTGATCATTTGTCAGTGATCATTTGTCAGTGAGCAGGTATCAGTGAGCAGGTATCAGTTGTCAGTGATCAGTTGTCAGTGATCATTTGTCAGTGATCAGGTATCAGTGATCAGGTATCAGTTATCAGTGATCAGGTATCAGTGATCAGGTATCAGTTGTCAGTGATCAGGTATCAGTTGTCAGTGACCATTTGTCTGTGATCAGGTATCAGTGATCAGGTATCAATGATCAGGTATCAGTTGTCAGTGATCAGGTATCAGTTGTCAGGTATCAGTTGTCAGTGATCAGGTATCAGTTGTCAATGATCAGGTATCAGTTGTCAGTCATCAGTTGTCAGTAATCAGGCATCAATGATCAGTTATCAGTGATCAGGTATCAGTAGTCAGTGATCAGGTATCAGTTGTCAGTCATCAGGTATCAGTGATCAGGTATCAGTTGTCAGTGATCAGGTATCAGTTGTCAGTGATCAGGTATCAGTTGTCAATGATCAGATATCAGTTGTCAGGTATCAGTTATCAGTGATCAGGTATCAGTTGTCAATGATCATGTATCAGTTGTCAGTGATCAGGTATCAGTTGTCAGTGATCAGTTGTCAGTGATCAGGTGTCAGTTGTCAGTGATCAGGTGTCAGTTCTCAGTAATCAAGTGTCAGTGATCAGGTGTCAGTTGTCAGTGATCAGGTGTCAGTTGTCAGTGATCAGGTGTCAGTTGTCAGTGATCAGGTATCAGTTGTCAGTGATCATTTGTCAGTGATCAGGTATCAGTGATCAGGTATCAGTTGTCAGTGATCAGGTATCAGTTGTCAGTGATCAGGAATCAGTTGTCAGTGATCAGTTGTCAGTGATCAGGTACCAGTTGTCAGTGATCAGTTGTCAGTGATCAGTTGTCAGTGATCTGGTGTCAGTGATCAGGTATCAGTTGTCAGTGATCAGGTATCAGTTGTCAGTGATCAGGTATCAGTTGTCAGTGATCAGTTGTCAGTGATCAGGTACCAGTTGTCAGTGATCAGTTGTCAGTGATCAGTTGTCAGTGATCAGGTGTCAGTGATCAGGTATCAGTTGTCAGTGATCAGGTATCAGTTGTCAGTGATCAGGTATCGGTTGTCAGTGATCAGTTGTCAGTGATCAGTGATCAGTTGTCAGTGATCAGTTGTCAGTGATCAGGTATCAGTTGTCAGTGATCAGGTATCATTTGTCAGTGATCAGGTATCAGTTGTCAGTGATCATTTGTCAGTGATCAGGTATCAGTGATCAGGTATCAGTTGTCAGTGATCAGATATCAGTGATCAGATATCAGTGATCAGGTATCAGTTGTCAGTGATCAGTTGTCAGTGATCAGTTGTCAGTGATCAGGTACCAGTTGTCAGTGATCATTTGTCAGTGATCAGGTATCAGTGATCAGGTATCAGTTATCAGTGATCAGGTATCAGTTACAAGTGATCAGGTATCAGTTGTCAGTGATCAGTTGTCAGTGATCAGATGTCAGTGATCAGTTATCAGTTGTCAGTGATCATTTATCAGTGATCAGGTATCAGAGATCAGGTATCAGTTGTCAATGATCGCGTATCAGTAGTCAGTGATCAGGTATCATTTGTCAGTAATCAGGTATCAGTTGTCAGTGATCAGGTATCATTTGTCAGGTATCAGTTGTCAGTGATCAGGTATCAGTTGTCAATGATCAGGTATCAGTTGTCAGTGATCAGGTATCAGTAATCAGGTATCAGTGATCAGGTATCAGAGATCAGGTAACAGTGATCAGGTAACAGTTGTCAGTGATCATTTGTCAGTGATCATTTCTCAGTGATCAGGTATCAGTGATCAGGTATCAGTGATCAGGTATCAGTTGTCAGTGATCAGGTATCAGTTGTCAGTGACCATTTGTCTGTGATCAGGTATCAGTGATCAGGTATCAGTGATCAGGTATCAGTTGTCAGTGATCAGGTATCAGTTGTCAGGTATCAGTTGTCAGTGATCAGGTATCAGTTGTCAATGATCAGGTATCAGTTGTCAGTCATCAGTTGTCAGTAATCAGGCATCAATGATCAGTTATCAGTGATCAGGTATCAGTAGTCAGTGATCAGGTATCAGTTGTCAGTCATCAGGTATCAGTGATCAGGTATCAGTTGTCAGTGATCAGGTATCAGTTGTCAGTGATCAGGTATCAGTTGTCAATGATCAGATATCAGTTGTCAGGTATCAGTTGTCAGTGATCAGGTATCAGTTGTCAATGATCATGTATCAGTTGTCAGTGATCAGGTATCAGTTGTCAGTGATCAGTTGTCAGTGATCAGGTGTCAGTTGTCAGTGATCAGGTGTCAGTTCTCAGTAATCAAGTGTCAGTGATCAGGTGTCAGTTGTCAGTGATCAGGTGTCAGTTGTCAGTGATCAGGTGTCAGTTGTCAGTGATCAGGTATCAGTTGTCAGTGATCATTTGTCAGTGATCAGGTATCAGTGATCAGGTATCAGTTGTCAGTGATCAGGTATCAGTTGTCAGTGATCAGGAATCAGTTGTCAGTGATCAGTTGTCAGTGATCAGGTACCAGTTGTCAGTGATCAGTTGTCAGTGATCAGTTGTCAGTGATCAGGTGTCAGTGATCAGGTATCAGTTGTCAGTGATCAGGTATCAGTTGTCAGTGATCAGGTATCAGTTGTCAGTGATCAGTTGTCAGTGATCAGGTACCAGTTGTCAGTGATCAGTTGTCAGTGATCAGTTGTCAGTGATCAGGTGTCAGTGATCAGGTATCAGTTGTCAGTGATCAGGTATCAGTTGTCAGTGATCAGGTATCGGTTGTCAGTGATCAGTTGTCAGTGATCAGTGATCAGTTGTCAGTGATCAGTTGTCAGTGATCAGGTATCATTTGTCAGTGATCAGGGATCAGTTGTCAGTGATCAGGTATCATTTGTCAGTGATCAGGTATCAGTTGTCAGTGATCATTTGTCAGTGATCAGGTATCAGTGATCAGGTATCAGTTGTCAGTGATCAGATATCAGTGATCAGATATCAGTGATCAGGTATCAGTTGTCAGTGATCAGTTGTCAGTGATCAGTTGTCAGTGATCAGGTACCAGTTGTCAGTGATCATTTGTCAGTGATCAGGTATCAGTGATCAGGTATCAGTTATCAGTGATCAGGTATCAGTTACAAGTGATCAGGTATCAGTTGTCAGTGATCAGTTGTCAGTGATCAGATGTCAGTGATCAGTTATCAGTTGTCAGTGATCATTTGTCTGTGATCAGGTATCAGTGATCAGGTATCAGAGATCAGGTATCAGTTGTCAATGATCGCGTATCAGTAGTCAGTGATCAGGTATCATTTGTCAGTAATCAGGTATCAGTTGTCAGTGATCAGGTATCATTTGTCAGGTATCAGTTGTCAGTGATCAGGTATCAGTTGTCAATGATCAGGTATCAGTTGTCAGTGATCAGGTATCAGTAATCAGGTATCAGTGATCAGGTATCAGAGATCAGGTAACAGTGATCAGGTAACAGTTGTCAGTGATCATTTGTCAGTGATCATTTCTCAGTGATCAGGTATCAGTGATCAGGTATCAGTGATCAGGTATCAGTGGTCAGTGATCAGTTGTCAGTGATCATTTGTGAGTGATCAGGTATCAGTGATCAGGTATCAGTTATCAGTGATCAGGTATCAGTTGTCAGTGAGCAAGAATCAGTTGTCAGGTATCAGTTGTCAGTGATCAGGTATCAGTTGTCAATGATCAGGTATCAGTTGTCAGTGATCAGGTATCAGTGATCAGGTATCTGTTGTCAGTGATCAGGTATCCATTGTCAGTGATCAGGTATCAGTGATCAGGTATCAGGGATCAGGTATCAGGGATCAGGTATCAGTGATCAGGTGTCAGGGATCAGGTGTCAGGGATCAGGTGTCAGGGATCAGGTGTCAGGGATCAGGTGTCAGGGATCAGGTATCAGTTGTCAGTGATCAGGTATCAGGGATCAGGTATCAGGGATCAGGTGTCAGGGATTAGGTGTCAGGGATCAGGTGTCAGGGATCAGGTATCAGTTGTCAGTGATCATGTATCAGTGCTCAGGTATCAGTGATTAGATTTCGGTTGTCAGTGATCATTTGTCAGTGATCATTTGTCAGTAACCAGGTAACAGTGATCAGGTATCAGTTGTCAATGATCAGGTATCAGTTGTCAGTGATCAGGTATCAGTGATCAGGTGTCAGTTGTCAGTGATCAGGTATCAGTTGTCAGTGATCACGTATTAGTTGTCAGTGATCAGGTATCAGTTGTCAGTGATCAGGTATCAGTTGTCAGTGATCAGGTATCATTTGTCAGTGATCAGGTATCAGTGATCAGGTATCAGTTGTCAGTGATCAGGTATCAGTTGTCAATGATCAGATATCAGTTGTCAGGTATCAGTTGTCAGTGATCAGGTATCAGTTGTCAATGATCATGTATCAGTTGTCAGTGATCAGGTATCAGTTGTCAGTGATCAGTTGTCAGTGATCAGGTGTCAGTTGTCAGTGATCAGGTGTCAGTTCTCAGTAATCAAGTGTCAGTGATCAGGTGTCAGTTGTCAGTGATCAGGTGTCAGTTGTCAGTGATCAGGTGTCAGTTGTCAGTGATCAGGTATCAGTTGTCAGTGATCAGGTATCGGTTGTCAGTGATCAGTTGTCAGTGATCAGTTGTCAGTGATCAGGTATCAGTTGTCAGTGATCAGGTATCAGTTGTCAGTGATCAGGTATCAGTTGTCAGTGATCAGGTATCGGTTGTCAGTGATCAGTTGTCAGTGATCAGGTATCAGTTGTCAGTGATCAGGTTGTGGAGACACGGGGCTCAGTGGGCGCTCTCGTCCACTAAAACCCGCCGCCTTTAGAAAGACAGCGTGGCTCAGGGCTCATCCCAACTGAACGCCGGCCTCCTTAACCGTGGGCGTAACACTACTCAGACAACACAGGGTGAGGGAACCACAATAATTAGACTTTATTGGATCCCCAAACAATTAACGGCACATAACGCATAATCAGCAAAACACACAAATGTAACAGGCAACAGAGTCTCACCCTTCCGCTGGCTCACCAGGGATTTAGAATGTCCATACCTCACAGGTTCCAAGCTATCTGAGGTCTGCAAAGTCTGTAACAGGTGACTGAACTGTCCCAACCTGCGTGTCCTCCTTAGGTAGTCCTGGTTTGATGTTACAATCCTGGCAGCCGGAGTCGAAATCCCTAGGCTGTGGATATGGTCTCCAACCGGATCCGGAGTCCCTAGATTGAAGCCATAAGATGTCCTGATCCTCCAGTCAGCTCCAAAGAGCTTAGACTGAATCCATCAACCATCAACAACCTGGTGGCTTAAAGAAGTCCTCTCTTATAGCCACAGCCCTCCCCCTGGACACACTGCGTCCTCATCCATTGGTTGGACAAGATTGCTTCTCCCATTGGACGAATTTCAAGCTACATGGACAATGCTCATTCAAATGATGTGCTTAGAAAGGCTGAGGGTGTACATGTAAACTGGGAGCGACTAGACAATGGCTACTAAGGTAATTACATTATCAATACACAACTACAATACAATGGTTACTGGAAATGTCTGGAGAACAATAGTCTAGCTTTCAGTGGCCAACACAATTACATTGAGTCAACAAGAGTCTTGTAAAAACAATGAGGGACTTCTCCCCCATCTATAGACAATCTATCATGCTGTCTGGCTGGATTTTAAGAAACTTTAACCCATGAGAGTCCATGTCGTCACACAGGTATCAGTTGTCAGTGATCAGGTATCAGTGATCAGGTATCAGTGATCAGGTATCAGTTGTCAGTGATCAGGTATCAGTTGTCAGTGATCAGGTATCAGTTGTCAGTGATCAGTTGTCAGTGATCAGGTACCAGTTGTCAGTGATCAGTTGTCAGTGATCATTTGTCAGTGATCATTTGTCAGTGATCAGGTATCAGTGATCAGGTATCAGTGATCAGGTATCAGTTACAAGTGATCAGGTATCAGTTGTCAGTGATCAGTTGTCAGTGATCAGATGTCAGTGATCAGGTATCAGTTGTCAGTGATCATTTGTCTGTGATCAGGTATCAGTGATCAGGTATCAGAGATCAGGTATCAGTTGTCAATGATCGCGTATCGGTAGTCAGTGATCAGGTATCAATGATCAGGTATCAATTGTCAGGGATCAGGTATCAGTTGTCAGTGATCAGGTATCATTTGTCAGGTATCAGTTGTCAGTGATCAGGTATCAGTTATCAATGATCAGGTATCAGTTGTCAGGTATCAGTTGTCAGTAATCAGGTATCAGTGATCAGGTATCAGTTTTTAGTGATCAGGTATCAGTTGTCAGTGATCAGGTATCAGTTGTCAATGATCAGATATCAGTTGTCAGGTATCAGTTGTCAGTGATCAGGTATCAGTTGTCAGTGATCAGTTGTCAGTGATCTGGTGTCAGTTGTCAGTGATCAGGTGTCAGTTGTCAGTGATCAGGTGTCAGTTGTCAGTGATCACGTATCAGTTGTCAGTGATCACGTATCAGTTGTCAGTGATCAGGTATCAGTTGTCAGTGATCAGGTATCAGTTGTCAATGATCATTTGTCAGTGATCAGGTATCAGTGATCAGGTATCAGTGATCAGGTATCAGTGATCAGGTATCAGTGATCAGGTATCAGTGATCAGGTATCAGTTGTCAGTGATCAGTTGTCAGTGATCAGTTGTCAGTGATCAGTTGTCAGTGATCAGGTATCAGTTGTCAGTCATCAGGTATCCGTGATCAGGTATCAGTTTTTAGTGATCAGGTATCAGTTGTCAGTGATCAGGTATCAGTTGTCAATGAACAGATATCAGTTGTCAGGTATCAGTTGTCAGTGATCAGGTATCAGTTGTCAATGATCAGGTATAAGTTGTCAGTGATCAGGTGTCAGTTGTCAGTGATCACGTATCAGTTGTCAGTGATCAGGTATCATTTGTCAGTGATCAGGTATCAGTTGTCAGTGATCATTTGTCAGTGATCAGGTATCAGTGATCAGGTATCAGTTGTCAGTGATCAGGTATCAGTTGTCAGTGATCAGATCAGTGATAAGGTATCAGTTGTCAGTGATCAGTTGTCAGTGATCAGGTACCAGTTGTCAGTGATCAGTTGTCAGTGATCAGTTGTCAGTGATCAGGTGTCAGTGATCAGGTGTCAGTGATCAGGTGTCAGTGATCAGGTGTCAGTGATCAGGTAACAGTGATCAGGTAAACGTTGTCAGTGATCATTTGTCAGTGATCATTTGTCAGTGAGCAGGTATCAGTGAGCAGGTATCAGTTGTCAGTGATCAGTTGTCAGTGATCATTTGTCAGTGATCAGGTATCAGTGATCAGGTATCAGTTATCAGTGATCAGGTATCAGTGATCAGGTATCAGTTGTCAGTGATCAGGTATCAGTTGTCAGTGACCATTTGTCTGTGGTCAGGTATCAGTGATCAGGTATCAATGATCAGGTATCAGTTGTCAGTGATCAGGTATCAGTTGTCAGGTATCAGTTGTCAGTGATCAGGTATCAGTTGTCAATGATCAGGTATCAGTTGTCAGTCATCAGTTGTCAGTAATCAGGCATCAATGATCAGTTATCAGT
The DNA here is from genome assembly GCF_048569485.1 of Anomaloglossus baeobatrachus. Classification (NCBI taxonomy): domain Eukaryota; kingdom Metazoa; phylum Chordata; class Amphibia; order Anura; family Aromobatidae; genus Anomaloglossus; species Anomaloglossus baeobatrachus. Next base: position 160,585,637 of record NC_134356.1, read on the forward strand.
GATCAGGTATCAGTAGTCAGTGATCAGGTATCAGTTGTCAGTCATCAGGTATCAGTGATCAGGTATCAGTTGTCAGTGATCAGGTATCAGTTGTCAGTGATCAGGTATCAGTTGTCAATGATCAGATATCAGTTGTCAGGTATCAGTTGTCAGTGATCAGGTATCAGTTGTCAATGATCATGTATCAGTTGTCAGTGATCAGGTATCAGTTGTCAGTGATCAGTTGTCAGTGATCAGGTGTCAGTTGTCAGTGATCAGGTGTCAGTTCTCAGTAATCAAGTGTCAGTGATCAGGTGTCAGTTGTCAGTGATCAGGTGTCAGTTGTCAGTGATCAGGTGTCAGTTGTCAGTGATCAGGTATCAGTTGTCAGTGATCATTTGTCAGTGATCAGGTATCAGTGATCAGGTATCAGTTGTCAGTGATCAGGTATCAGTTGTCAGTGATCAGGAATCAGTTGTCAGTGATCAGTTGTCAGTGATCAGGTACCAGTTGTCAGTGATCAGTTGTCAGTGATCAGTTGTCAGTGATCAGGTGTCAGTGATCAGGTATCAGTTGTCAGTGATCAGGTATCAGTTGTCAGTGATCAGGTATCAGTTGTCAGTGATCAGGTACCAGTTGTCAGTGATCAGTTGTCAGTGATCAGTTGTCAGTGATCAGGTGTCAGTGATCAGGTATCAGTTGTCAGTGATCAGGTATCAGTTGTCAGTGATCAGGTATCGGTTGTCAGTGATCAGTTGTCAGTGATCAGTGATCAGTTGTCAGTGATCAGTTGTCAGTGATCAGGTATCAGTTGTCAGTGATCAGGTATCATTTGTCAGTGATCAGGTATCAGTTGTCAGTGATCATTTGTCAGTGATCAGGTATCAGTGATCAGGTATCAGTTGTCAGTGATCAGATATCAGTGATCAGATATCAGTGATCAGGTATCAGTTGTCAGTGATCAGTTGTCAGTGATCAGTTGTCAGTGATCAGGTACCAGTTGTCAGTGATCATTTGTCAGTGATCAGGTATCAGTGATCAGGTATCAGTTATCAGTGATCAGGTATCAGTTACAAGTGATCAGGTATCAGTTGTCAGTGATCAGTTGTCAGTGATCAGATGTCAGTGATCAGTTATCAGTTGTCAGTGATCATTTGTCTGTGATCAGGTATCAGTGATCAGGTATCAGAGATCAGGTATCAGTTGTCAATGATCGCGTATCAGTAGTCAGTGATCAGGTATCATTTGTCAGTAATCAGGTATCAGTTGTCAGTGATCAGGTATCATTTGTCAGGTATCAGTTGTCAGTGATCAGGTATCAGTTGTCAATGATCAGGTATCAGTTGTCAGTGATCAGGTATCAGTAATCAGGTATCAGTGATCAGGTATCAGAGATCAGGTAACAGTGATCAGGTAACAGTTGTCAGTGATCATTTGTCAGTGATCATTTCTCAGTGATCAGGTATCAGTGATCAGGTATCAGTGATCAGGTATCAGTTGTCAGTGATCAGGTATCAGTTGTCAGTGACCATTTGTCTGTGATCAGGTATCAGTGATCAGGTATCAATGATCAGGTATCAGTTGTCAGTGATCAGGTATCAGTTGTCAGGTATCAGTTGTCAGTGATCAGGTATCAGTTGTCAATGATCAGGTATCAGTTGTCAGTCATCAGTTGTCAGTAATCAGGCATCAATGATCAGTTATCAGTGATCAGGTATCAGTAGTCAGTGATCAGGTATCAGTTGTCAGTCATCAGGTATCAGTGATCAGGTATCAGTTATCAGTGATCAGGTATCAGTTGTCAGTGATCAGGTATCAGTTGTCAATGATCAGATATCAGTTGTCAGGTATCAGTTGTCAGTGATCAGGTATCAGTTGTCAATGATCATGTATCAGTTGTCAGTGATCAGGTATCAGTTGTCAGTGATCAGTTGTCAGTGATCAGGTGTCAGTTGTCAGTGATCAGGTGTCAGTTCTCAGTAATCAAGTGTCAGTGATCAGGTGTCAGTTGTCAGTGATCAGGTGTCAGTTGTCAGTGATCAGGTGTCAGTTGTCAGTGATCAGGTATCAGTTGTCAGTGATCATTTGTCAGTGATCAGGTATCAGTGATCAGGTATCAGTTGTCAGTGATCAGGTATCAGTTGTCAGTGATCAGGAATCAGTTGTCAGTGATCAGTTGTCAGTGATCAGGTACCAGTTGTCAGTGATCAGTTGTCAGTGATCAGTTGTCAGTGATCAGGTGTCAGTGATCAGGTATCAGTTGTCAGTGATCAGGTATCAGTTGTCAGTGATCAGGTATCAGTTGTCAGTGATCAGTTGTCAGTGATCAGGTACCAGTTGTCAGTGATCAGTTGTCAGTGATCAGTTGTCAGTGATCAGGTGTCAGTGATCAGGTATCAGTTGTCAGTGATCAGGTATCAGTTGTCAGTGATCAGGTATCGGTTGTCAGTGATCAGTTGTCAGTGATCAGTGATCAGTTGTCAGTGATCAGTTGTTAGTGATCAGGTATCAGTTGTCAGTGATCAGGTATCATTTGTCAGTGATCAGGTATCAGTTGTCAGTGATCATTTGTCAGTGATCAGGTATCAGTGATCAGGTATCAGTTGTCAGTGATCAGATATCAGTGATCAGATATCAGTGATCAGGTATCAGTTGTCAGTGATCAGTTGTCAGTGATCAGTTGTCAGTGATCAGGTACCAGTTGTCAGTGATCATTTGTCAGTGATCAGGTATCAGTGATCAGGTATCAGTTATCAGTGATCAGGTATCAGTTACAAGTGATCAGGTATCAGTTGTCAGTGATCAGTTGTCAGTGATCAGATGTCAGTGATCAGTTATCAGTTGTCAGTGATCATTTGTCTGTGATCAGGTATCAGTGATCAGGTATCAGAGATCAGGTATCAGTTGTCAATGATCGCGTATCAGTAGTCAGTGATCAGGTATCATTTGTCAGTAATCAGGTATCAGTTGTCAGTGATCAGGTATCATTTGTCAGGTATCAGTTGTCAGTGATCAGGTATCAGTTGTCAATGATCAGGTATCAGTTGTCAGTGATCAGGTATCAGTAATCAGGTATCAGTGATCAGGTATCAGAGATCAGGTAACAGTGATCAGGTAACAGTTGTCAGTGATCATTTGTCAGTGATCATTTCTCAGTGATCAGGTATCAGTGATCAGGTATCAGTGATCAGGTATCAGTGGTCAGTGATCAGTTGTCAGTGATCATTTGTGAGTGATCAGGTATCAGTGATCAGGTATCAGTTATCAGTGATCAGGTATCAGTTGTCAGTGAGCAAGAATCAGTTGTCAGGTATCAGTTGTCAGTGATCAGGTATCAGTTGTCAATGATCAGGTATCAGTTGTCAGTGATCAGGTATCAGTGATCAGGTATCTGTTGTCAGTGATCAGGTATCCATTGTCAGTGATCAGGTATCAGTGATCAGGTATCAGTGATCAGGTATCAGGGATCAGGTATCAGTGATCAGGTATCAGGGATCAGGTATCAGGGATCAGGTATCAGGGATCAGGTGTCAGGGATCAGGTGTCAGGGATCAGGTGTCAGGGATCAGGTGTCAGGGATCAGGTATCAGTTGTCAGTGATCAGGTATCAGGGATCAGGTATCAGGGATCAGGTGTCAGGGATTAGGTGTCAGGGATCAGGTGTCAGGGATCAGGTGTCAGGGATCAGGTATCAGTTGTCAGTGATCATGTATCAGTGCTCAGGTATCAGTGATTAGATTTCGGTTGTCAGTGATCATTTGTCAGTGATCATTTGTCAGTAACCAGGTAACAGTGATCAGGTATCAGTTGTCAATGATCAGGTATCAGTTGTCAGTGATCAGGTATCAGTGATCAGGTGTCAGTTGTCAGTGATCAGGTATCAGTTGTCAGTGATCACGTATTAGTTGTCAGTGATCAGGTATCAGTTGTCAGTGATCAGGTATCAGTTGTCAGTGATCAGGTATCATTTGTCAGTGATCAGGTATCAGTTGTCAGTGATCATTTGTCAGTGATCAGGTATCAGGGATCAGGTATCAGTTGTCAGTGATTAGGTATCAGTTGTCAGTGATCAGGTATCAGTGATCAGGTATCAGTTGTCAGTGATCAGGTATCAGTTGTCAGTGATCAGTTGTCAGTGATCAGGTACCAGTTGTCAGTGATCAGTTGTCAGTAATCAGTTGTCAGTGATCAGGTGTCATTGATCACATGTCAGTGATCAGGTATCAGTGATCAGGTATCAGTTGTCAGTGATCAGGTATCAGTTGCCAGTGATCAGGTATCAGTTATCAGTGATCAGGTATCAGTTATCAGTGATCAGGTATCAGTTGTCAGTGATCAGTTGTCAGTGATCAGTTGTCAGTGATCAGTTGTCAGTGATCAGTTGTCAGTGATTAGGTATCAGTTGTCAGTGATCATTTGTCAGTGATCATTTGTGAGTGATCAGGTATCAGTGATCAGGTATCAGTTATCAGTGATCAGGTATCAGTTATCAGTGATCAGGTATCAGTTGTCAGTGATCAGGTATCAGTTATCAGTGATCAGGTATCAGTTGTCAGTGATCAGTTGTCATTGATCACGTGTCAGTGAACAGGTATCAGTGATCAGGTATCAGTTGTCAATGATCGCGTATCAGTTGTCAGTGATCAGGTATCAATGATCAGGTATCAATTGTCAGGGATCAGGTATCAGTTGTCAGTAATCAGGTATCAGTTGTCAGTGATCAGGTATCATTTGTCAGGTATCAGTTGTCAGTGATCAGGTATCAGTTGTCAATGATCAGGTATCAGTTGTCAGGTATCAGTTGTCAGTGATCAGGTATCAGTAATCAGGTATCAGTGATCAGTTGTCAGTGATCAGTGATCAGGTATCAGTTGTCAGTAATCAGGTATCAGTTGTCAGTGAGCAAGAATCAGTTGTCAGGTATCAGTTGTCAGTGATCAGGTATCAGTTGTCAATGATCAGGTATCAGTTGTCAGTAATCAGGTATCAGTTGTCAGTTATCAGGTATCAGTTGTCAGGTATCAGTTGTCAGTGATCAGGTATCAGTTGTCAATGATCAGGTATCAGTTGTCAGGTATCAGTTGTCAGTGACCAGGTAGCAGTGATCAGGTATTAGTTGTCAGTGATCAGGTATCCATTGTCAGTGATCAGGTATCAGTGATCAGGTATCAGTGATCAGGTATCAGTGATCTGGTATCAGTTGTTTGTGATCAGGTATCAGTTGTCAGTGATCAGGTATCAGGGATCAGGTATCAGGGATCAGGTGTCAGGGATCAGGTATCAGTTGTAACTGATCAGTTGTCAGTGATCAGTTGTCAGTGATCAGGTATCAGTGCTCAGGTATCAGTGATTAGATTTCGGTTGTCAGTGATCATTTGTCAGTGATCATTTGACAGTAATCAGGTATCAGTGATCAGGTATCAGTTGTCAATGATCAGGTATCAGTTGTCAGTGATCAGGTATCAGTTGTCAGTGATCAGGTATCAGTTGTCAATTATCCGGTATCAGTTGTCAATTATCAGGTATCAGTTGTCAGGTATCAGTTGTCAGTGATCAAGTATCAGTTGTCAGTGATCAGGTATCAGTAATCAGGTATCAGTTGTCAGTAATCAGTTGTCAGGTATCAGTTGTCAGTGATCAGGTATCAGTTGTCAATGATCAGTTGTCAGTGATCATTTGTCAGTAATCAGGTATCAGTGATCAGGTATCAGTTGTCAATGATCAGGTATCAGTTGTCAGTGATCAGGTATCAGTGATCAGGTATCATTTGTCAGTGATCAGGTATCAGATGTCAGTGATCAGGTATCAGTGATCAGGTATCAGTTGTCGAGTATCAGTTGTCAGTGATCAGGTATTAGTTGTCAGTAATCAGGTATCAGTTGTCAGTGATCAGGTATCAGTTGTCAGTGATCAGGTATCAGTTGACAGTTATCAGGTATCAGATGTCAATAATCAGGTATCAGTTGTCAATGATCAGGTATCAGTTGTCAGTGATCAGTTGTCAGTGATCAGTTGTCAGTGATCAGTTGTCAGTAATCAGGTATCAGTGATCAGGTATCAGTTGTCAATGATCAGGTATCAGTTGTCAGTGATCAGGTATCAGTGATCAGGTATCATTTGTCAGTGATCAGGTATCAGTGATCAGGTATCAGTGATCAGGTATCAGTTGTCAGTGATCAGGTATCAGTTGTCAGTGATCAGTTGTCAGTGATCAGTTGTCAGTGATCAGGTATCAGTGATCAGGAATCAGTTGTCAATGATCAGGTATCAGTGATCAGGTATCAGTTGTCAGTGATCAGGTATCAGTTGTCAGTGATCAGGTATCAGTTGTCAGTGATCAGGTATCAGTTGTCAGTGATCAGGTATCAGTGATCAGGTATCAGTCATCAGTTGTCAGTAATCAGGCATCAGGGATCAGGTATCAATGATCAGGTATCAGGAGTCAGTGATCAGGTATCAGTTGTCAGTGATCAGGTATCAGTGATCAGGTATCAGTTTTTAGTGATCAGGTATCAGTTGTCAGTGATCAGGTATCAGTTGTCAATGATCAGATATCAGTTGTAAGGTATCAGTTTTCAGTGATCAGGTATCAGTTGTCAATGATCATGTATCAGTTGTCAGGGATCAGGTATCAGTTGTCAGTGATCAGGTATCAGTTGTCAGTGATCAGTTGTCAGTGATCAGGTGTCAGTTGTCAGTTATCAGATGTGAGTTGTTAGTGATCAGGTGTCAGTTGTCAGTGATCACGTATCAGTTGTCAGTGATCACGTATCAGTTGTCAGTGATCAGGTATCAGTTGTCAGTGATCAGGTATCGGTTGTCAGTGATCAGGTATCGGTTGTCAGTGATCAGTTGTCAGTGATCAGTGAACAGTTGTCAGTGATCACGTATCAGTTGTCAGTGATCAGGCATCAGTTCTCAGTGATCAGGTATCGGTTGTCAGTGATCAGGTATCGGTTGTCAGTGATCAGTTGTCAGTGAACAGTGATCAGTTGTCAGTGATCATGTATCAGTTGTCAGTGATCATGTATCAGTTGTCAGTGATCAGGTATCATTTGTCAGTGATCAGGTATCAGTTGTCAGTGATCAGTTGTCAGTGATCAGTTGTCAGTGATCAGGTATCAGTGATCAGGTATCAGTTGTCAGTGATCAGGAATCAGTTGTCAGTGATCAGGTATCAGTGATCAGGTATCAGTTGTCAGTGATCAGGGATCGGTTGTCATTGATCAGTTGTCAGTGAACAGTGATCAGTTGTCAGTGATCAGGTACCAGTTGTCAGTGATCATTTGTCAGTGATCATTTGTCAGTGATCAGGTATCAGTGATCAGGTAACAGTGATCAGGTAACAGTTGTCAGTGATCATTTGTCAGTGATCAGGTATCAGTGATCAGGTATCAGTTGTCAGTGATCAGTTGTCAGTGATCATTTGTCAGTGATCAGGTATCAGTGATCAGTGATCAGGTATCAGTGATCAGGTATCAGTGATCAGGTATCAGTGATCAGGTATCAGTGATCAGGTATCAGAGATCAGGTATCAGTTGTCAATGATTGCGTATCAGTTGTCAGTGATCAGGTATCAATGATCAGGTATCAGTTGTCAGTGATCAGCTATCAGTTGTCAGTGAGCAGGTATCAGTTGTCAATGATCAGGTATCAGTTGTCAGATATCAGTTGTCAGTGATCAGATGTCAGTGATCAGGTATCAGTGATCAGGTATCAGTTGTCAGTGATCAGGTATCAGTTGTCAGTGATCAGTTGTCAGTGATCAGGTATCAGTCATCAGTTGTCAGTAATCAGGCATCAGTGATCAGGTATCAGGTATCAGTGATCAGGTATCAGTAGTCAGTGATCAGGTATCACCTGTCAGTGATCAGGTATTAGTTGTCAGTGATCATTTGTCAGTGATCAGGTATCAGTGATCGGGTATCAGTTGTCAGTGATCAGGTATTAGTGATCAGGTATCAGTTGTCAGTGATCAGTTGTCAGTGATCAGGTACCAGTTGTCAGTGATCAGTTGTCAATGATCAGTTGTCAGTGATCAGGTATCAGTGATCAGGTAACAGTGATCAGGTAACAGTTGTCAGTGATCATTTGTCAGTGATCATTTGTCAGTGATTAGGTATCAGTGAGCAGGTATCAGTGATCAGGTATTAGATGTCAGTGATCAGTTGTCAGTGATCATTTGTCAGTGATCAGGTATCAGTGATCAGGTATCAGTTGTCAGTGATCAGGTATCAGTTATCAGTGATCAGGTATCAGTTATCAGTGATTAGGTATCAATTGTCAGTGATCAGTTGTCAGTGATCAGTTGTCAGTGATCAGGTATCAGTGATCAGGTATCAGTTATCAGTGATTAGGTATCAATTGTCAGTGATCAGTTGTCAGTGATCATTTGTCAGTGATCAGGTATCAGTTGTCAGTGATCAGGTATCAGTTATCAGTGATCAGGTATCAGTTGTCAGTAATCAGGTATCAGTTGTCAGTGATCAGGAATCAGTTGTCAGGTATCAGTTGTCAGTGATCAGGTATCAGTTGTCAATGATCAGGTATCAGTTGTCAGTGATCAGGTATCCATTGTCAGTGATCAGGTATCAGTAATCAGGTATCAGTTTTTAGTGATCAGGTATCAGTTGTCAGTGATCACGTATTAGTTGTCAGTGATCAGGTATCATTTGTCAGTGATCAGGTATCAGTTGTCAGTGATCATTTGTCAGTGATCAGTTGTCAGTGATCAGTTGTCAGTGATCAGTTGTCAGTGATCAGTTGTCAGTGATTAGGTATCAGTTGTCAGTGATCATTTGTCAGTGATCATTTGTGAGTGATCAGGTATCAGTGATCAGGTATCAGTTATCAGTGATCAGGTATCAGTTGTCAGTGATCAGGTATCAGTTATCAGTGATCAGGTATCAGTTGTCAGTGATCAGTTGTCATTGATGACGTGTCAGTGAACAGGTATCAGAGATCAGGTATGAGTTGTCAATGATCGCGTATCAGTTGTCAGTGATCAGGTATCAATGATCAGGTATCAGTTGTCAGTGATCAGGTATCAGTTGTCAGTTATCAGGTATAAGGTGTTAGGTATCAGGTGTCAGTGATCAGTCATCAGTGATCAGGTATCAGTTGTCAATGATCATGTATCAGTTGTCAGTGATCAGGTATCAGTTGTCAGTGATCAGGTGTCAGTTGTCAGTGATCAGGTGTCAGTTCTCAGTAATCAAGTGTCAGTGATCAGGTGTAAGTTGTCAGTGATCAGGTGTCAGTTGTCAGTGATCAGGTGTCAGTTGTCAGTGATCAGGTATCAGTTGTCAGTGATCATTTGTCAGTGATCAGGTATCAGTGATCAGGTATCAGTTGTCAGTGATCAGGTACCAGTTGTCAGTGATCAGTTGTCAGTGATCAGTTGTCAGTGATCAGGTGTCAGTGATCAGGTATCAGTTGTCAGTGATCAGGTATCAGTTGTCAGTGATCAGGTATCAGTTGTCAGTGATCAGTTGTCAGTGATCAGGTACCAGTTGTCAGTGATCAGTTGTCAGTGATCAGTTGTCAGTGATCAGGTGTCAGTGATCAGGTATCAGTTGTCAGTGATCAGGTATCAGTTGTCAGTGATCAGGTATCGGTTGTCAGTGATCAGTTGTCAGTGATCAGTGATCAGTTGTCAGTGATCAGTTGTCAGTGATCAGGTATCAGTTGTCAGTGATCAGGTATCATTTGTCAGTGATCAGGTATCAGTTGTCAGTGATCATTTGTCAGTGATCAGGTATCAGTGATCAGGTATCAGTTGTCAGTGATCAGATATCAGTGATCAGATATCAGTGATCAGGTATCAGTTGTCAGTGATCAGTTGTCAGTGATCAGTTGTCAGTGATCAGGTACCAGTTGTTAGTGATCAGTTGTCAGTGATCATTTGTCAGTGATCAGGTATCAGTGATCAGGTATCAGTTATCAGTGATCAGGTATCAGTTACAAGTGATCAGGTATCAGTTGTCAGTGATCAGTTGTCAGTGATCAGATGTCAGTGATCAGTTATCAGTTGTCAGTGATCATTTGTCTGTGATCAGGTATCAGTGATCAGGTATCAGAGATCAGGTATCAGTTGTCAATGATCGCGTATCAGTAGTCAGTGTTCAGGTATCATTTGTCAGTAATCAGGTATCAGTTGTCAGTGATCAGGTATCATTTGTCAGGTATCAGTTGTCAGTGATCAGGTATCAGTTGTCAATGATCAGGTATCAGTTGTCAGGTATCAGTGATCAGGTATCAGAGATCAGGTAACAGTGATCAGGTAACAGTTGTCAGTGATCATTTGTCAGTGATCATTTCTCAGTGATCAGGTATCAGTGATCAGGTATCAGTGATCAGGTGTCAGTGGTCAGTCATCAGTTGTCAGTGATCATTTGTGAGTGATCAGGTATCAGTGATCAGGTATCAGTTATCAGTGATCAGGTATCAGTTGTCAGTGAGCAAGAATCAGTTGTCAGGTATCAGTTGTCAGTGATCAGGTATCAGTTGTCAATGATCAGGTATCAGTTGTCAGTGATCAGGTATCAGTGATCAGGTATCTGTTGTCAGTGATCAGGTATCCATTGTCAGTGATCAGGTATCAGTGATCAGGTATCAGTGATCAGGTATCAGGGATCAGGTATCAGTGATCAGGTATCAGGGATCAGGTATCAGGGATCAGGTATCAGGGATCAGGTGTCAGGGATCAGGTGTCAGGGATCAGGTGTCAGGGATCAGGTGTCAGGGATCAGGTATCAGTTGTCAGTGATCAGGTATCAGGGATCAGGTATCAGGGATCAGGTATCAGGGATCAGGTGTCAGGGATCAGGTGTCAGGGATCAGGTGTCAGGGATCAGGTGTCAAGGATCAGTTATCAGTTGTCAGTGATCATGTATCAGTGCTCAGGTATCAGTGATTAGATTTCGGTTGTCAGTGATCAGTTGTCAGTGATCATTTGTCAGTGATCATTTGTCAGTAACCAGGTATCAGTGATCAGGTATCAGTTGTCAGTGATCAGGTATCAGTGATCAGGTGTCAGTTGTCAGTGATCAGGTATCAGTTGTCAGTGATCACGTATTAGTTGTCAGTGATCAGGTATCAGTTGTCAGTGATCAGGTATCAGTTGTCAGTGATCAGGTATCATTTGTCAGTGATCAGGTATCAGTTGTCAGTGATCATTTGTCAGTGATCAGGTATCAGGGATCAGGTATCAGTTGTCAGTGATCAGGTATCAGTTGTCAGTGATCAGGTATCAGTGATCAGGTATCAGTTGTCAGTGATCAGGTATCAGTTGTCAGTGATCAGTTGTCAGTGATCAGGTACCAGTTGTCAGTGATCAGTTGTCAGTAATCAGTTGTCAGTGATCAGGTGTCATTGATCACATGTCAGTGATCAGGTATCAGTGATCAGGTATCAGTGATCAGGTATCAGTGGTCAGTGATCAGTTGTCAGTGATCATTTGTGAGTGATCAGGTATCAGTGATCAGGTATCAGTTGTCAGTGATCAGGTATCAGTTGTCAGTGATCAGGTATCAGTTATCAGTGATCAGGTATCAGTTGTCAGTGATCAGTTGTCATTGATCACGTGTCAGTGAACAGGTATCAGTGATCAGGTATCAGTTGTCAATGATCGCGTATCAGTTGTCAGTGATCAGGTATCATTTGTCAGGTATCAGTTGTCAGTGATCAGGTATCAGTTGTCAATGATCAGGTATCAGTTGTCAGGTATCAGTTGTCAGTGATCAGGTATCAGTAATCAGGTATCAGTGATCAGTTGTCAGTGATCAGTGATCAGTGATCAGGTATCAGTTGTCAGTAATCAGGTATCAGTTGTCAGTGAGCAAGAATCAGTTGTCAGGTATCAGTTGTCAGTGATCAGGTATCAGTCGTCAATGATCAGGTATCAGTTGTCAGTAATCAGGTATCAGTTGTCAGTTATCAGGTATCAGTTGTCAGGTATCAGTTGTCAGTGATCAGGTATCAGTTGTCAATGATCAGGTATCAGTTGTCAGGTATCAGTTGTCAGTGACCAGGTAGCAGTGATCAGGTATTAGTTGTCAGTGATCAGGTATCCATTGTCAGTGATCAGGTATCAGTGATCAGGTATCAGTGATCAGGTATCAGTGATCAGGTATCAGTGATCAGGTATCAGTTGTTTGTGATCAGGTATCAGTTGTCAGTGATCAGGTATCAGGGATCAGGTATCAGGGATCAGGTGTCAGGGATCAGGTATCAGTTGTAACTGATCAGTTGTCAGTGATCAGTTGTCAGTGATCAGGTATCAGTGCTCAGGTATCAGTGATTAGATTTCGGTTGTCAGTGATCAGTTGTCAGTGATCAGTTGTCAGTGATCATTTGTCAGTGATCATTTGACAGTAATCAGGTATCAGTGATCAGGTATCAGTTGTCAATGATCAGGTATCAGTTGTCAGTGATCAGGTATCAGTTGTCAGTGATCAGGTATCAGTTGTCAATTATCCGGTATCAGTTGTCAGGTATCAGTTGTCAGTGATCAAGTATCAGTTGTCAGTGATCAGGTATCAGTAATCAGGTATCAGTTGTCAGTAATCAGTTGTCAGTGATCAGTTGTCAGTGAGCAGTTGTCAGTGATCAGTTGTCAGTGATCAGTCTTCAGTGATCAGGTATCAGTGATCAGGTATCAGTTGTCAATGATCAGGTATCAGTTGTCAGTGATCAGGTATCAGTGATCAGGTATCATTTGTCAGTGATCAGGTATCAGTTGTCAGTGATCAGGTATCAGTGATCAGGTATCAGTTGTCGAGTATCAGTTGTCAGTGATCAGGTATTAGTTGTCAGTAATCAGGTATCAGTTGTCAGTGATCAGGTATCAGTTGTCAGTGATCAGGTATCAGTTGACAGTTATCAGGTATCAGATGTCAATAATCAGGTATCAGTTGTCAATGATCAGGTATCAGTTGTCAGTGATCAGTTGTCAGTGATCAGTTGTCAGTGATCAGTTGTCAGTAATCAGGTATCAGTGATCAGGTATCAGTTGTCAATGATAAGGTATCAGTTGTCAGTGATCAGGTATCAGTGATCAGGTATCATTTGTCAGTGATCAGGTATCAGTGATCAGGTATCAGGTATCAGTGATCAGGTATCAGTTGTCAGTGATCAGGTATCAGTTGTCAGTGATCAGTTGTCAGTGATCAGTTGTCAGTGATCAGTTGTCAGTGATCAGGTATCAGTGATCAGGTATCAGTTGTCAGTGATCAGGTATCAGTTGTCAGTGATCAGGTATTGGTTGTCAGTGATCAGTTGTCAGTGATCAGTGATCAGTTGTCAGTGATCAGGTATCAGTGATCAGGTATCAGTTGTCAATGATCATGTATCAGTTGTCAGTGATCAGGTATCAGTTGTCAGTGATCAGTTGTCAGTGCTCAGGTGTCAGTTGTCAGTGATCAGGTGTCAGTTCTCAGTAATCAAGTGTCAGTGATCAGGTGTCAGTTGTCAGTGATCAGGTGTCAGTTGTCAGTGATCAGGTGTCAGTTGTCAGTGATCAGGTATCAGTTGTCAGTGATCATTTGTCAGTGATCAGGTATCAGTGATCAGGTATCAGTTGTCAGTGATCAGGTACCAGTTGTCAGTGATCAGTTGTCAGTGATCAGTTGTCAGTGATCAGGTGTCAGTGATCAGGTATCAGTTGTCAGTGATCAGGTATCAGTTGTCAGTGATCAGGTATCAGTTGTCAGTGATCAGTTGTCAGTGATCAGGTACCAGTTGTCAGTGATCAGTTGTCAGTGATCAGTTGTCAGTGATCAGGTGTCAGTGATCAGGTATCAGTTGTCAGTGATCAGGTATCAGTTGTCAGTGATCAGGTATCGGTTGTCAGTGATCAGTTGTCAGTGATCAGTGATCAGTTGTCAGTGATCAGTTGTCAGTGATCAGGTATCAGTTGTCAGTGATCAGGTATCATTTGTCAGTGATCAGGTATCAGTGATCAGGTATCAGTTGTCAGTGATCAGATATCAGTGATCAGATATCAGTGATCAGGTATCAGTTGTCAGTGATCAGTTGTCAGTGATCAGTTGTCAGTGATCAGGTACCAGTTGTTAGTGATCAGTTGTCAGTGATCATTTGTCAGTGATCAGGTATCAGTGATCAGGTATCAGTTATCAGTGATCAGGTATCAGTTACAAGTGATCAGGTATCAGTTGTCAGTGATCAGTTGTCAGTGATCAGATGTCAGTGATCAGTTATCAGTTGTCAGTGATCATTTGTCTGTGATCAGGTATCAGTGATCAGGTATCAGAGATCAGGTATCAGTTGTCAATGATCGCGTATCAGTAGTCAGTGATCAGGTATCATTTGTCAGTAATCAGGTATCAGTTGTCAGTGATCAGGTATCATTTGTCAGGTATCAGTTGTCAGTGATCAGGTATCAGTTGTCAATGATCAGGTATCAGTTGTCAGTGATCAGGTATCAGTAATCAGGTATCAGTGATCAGGTATCAGAGATCAGGTAACAGTGATCAGGTAACAGTTGTCAGTGATCATTTGTCAGTGATCATTTCTCAGTGATCAGGTATCAGTGATCAGGTATCAGTGATCAGGTGTCAGTGATCAGTCATCAGTTGTCAGTGATCATTTGTGAGTGATCAGGTATCAGTGATCAGGTATCAGTTATCAGTGATCAGGTATCAGTTGTCAGTGAGCAAGAATCAGTTGTCAGGTAACAGTTGTCAGTGATCAGGTATCAGTTGTCAATGATCAGGTATCAGTTGTCAGTGATCAGGTATCAGTGATCAGGTATCTGTTGTCAGTGATCAGGTATCCATTGTCAGTGATCAGGTATCAGTGATCAGGTATCAGTGATCAGGTATCAGGGATCAGGTATCAGTGATCAGGTATCAGGGATCAGGGATCAGGTATCAGGGATCAGGTGTCAGGGATCAGGTGTCAGGGATCAGGTGTCAGGGATCAGGTGTCAGGGATCAGGTATCAGTTGTCAGTGATCAGGTATCAGGGATCAGGTATCAGGGATCAGGTGTCAGGGATCAGGTGTCAGGGATCAGGTGTCAGGGATCAGGTGTCAGGGATCAGGTGTCAGGGATCAGGTGTCAAGGATCAGTTATCAGTTGTCAGTGATCATGTATCAGTGCTCAGGTATCAGTGATTAGATTTCGGTTGTCAGTGATCAGTTGTCAGTGATCATTTGTCAGTGATCATTTGTCAGTAACCAGGTATCAGTGATCAGGTATCAGTTGTCAATGATCAGGTATCAGTTGTCAGTGATCAGGTATCAGTGATCAGGTGTCAGTTGTCAGTGATCAGGTATCAGTTGTCAGTGATCACGTATTAGTTGTCAGTGATCAGGTATCAGTTGTCAGTGATCAGGTATCAGTTGTCAGTGATCAGGTATCATTTGTCAGTGATCAGGTATCAGTTGTCAGTGATCATTTGTCAGTGATCAGGTATCAGGGATCAGGTATCAGTTGTCAGTGATCAGGTATCAGTTGTCAGTGATCAGGTATCAGTGATCAGGTATCAGTTGTCAGTGATCAGGTATCAGTTGTCAGTGATCAGTTGTCAGTGATCAGGTACCAGTTGTCAGTGATCAGTTGTCAGTAATCAGTTGTCAGTGATCAGGTGTCATTGATCACATGTCAGTGATCAGGTATCAGTGATCAGGTATCAGTGATCAGGTATCAGTGGTCAGTGATCAGTTGTCAGTGATCATTTGTGAGTGATCAGGTATCAGTGATCAGGTATCAGTTGTCAGTGATCAGGTATCAGTTGTCAGTGATCAGGTATCAGTTATCAGTGATCAGGTATCAGTTGTCAGTGATCAGTTGTCATTGATCACGTGTCAGTGAACAGGTATCAGTGATCAGGTATCAGTTGTCAATGATCGCGTATCAGTTGTCAGTGATCAGGTATCAATGATCAGATATCAATTGTCAGGGATCAGATATCAGTTGTCAGTAATCAGGTATCAGTTGTCAGTGATCAGGTATCATTTGTCAGGTATCAGTTGTCAGTGATCAGGTATCAGTTGTCAATGATCAGGTATCAGTTGTCAGGTATCAGTTGTCAGTGATCAGGTATCAGTAATCAGGTATCAGTGATCAGTTGTCAGTGATCAGTGATCAGTGATCAGGTATCAGTTGTCAGTAATCAGGTATCAGTTGTCAGTGAGCAAGAATCAGTTGTCAGGTATCAGTTGTCAGTGATCAGGTATCAGTTGTCAATGATCAGGTATCAGTTGTCAGTAATCAGGTATCAGTTGTCAGTTATCAGGTATCAGTTGTCAGGTATCAGTTGTCAGTGATCAGGTATCAGTTGTCAATGATCAGGTATCAGTTGTCAGGTATCAGTTGTCAGTGACCAGGTAGCAGTGATCAGGTATTAGTTGTCAGTGATCAGGTATCCATTGTCAGTGATCAGGTATCAGTGATCAGGTATCAGTGATCAGGTATCAGTGATCAGGTATCAGTTGTTTGTGATCAGGTATCAGTTGTCAGTGATCAGGTATCAGGGATCAGGTATCAGGTGTCAGGGATCAGGTATCAGTTGTAACTGATCAGCTGTCAGTGATCAGTTGTCAGTGATCAGGTATCAGTGCTCAGGTATCAGTGATTAGATTTCGGTTGTCAGTGATCAGTTGTCAGTGATCAGTTGTCAGTGATCATTTGTCAGTGATCATTTGACAGTAATCAGGTATCAGTGATCAGGTATCAGTTGTCAATGATCAGGTATCAGTTGTCAGTGATCAGGTATCAGTTGTCAGTGATCAGGTATCAGTTGTCAATTATCCGGTATCAGTTGTCAATTATCAGGTATCAGTTGTCAGGTATCAGTTGTCAGTGATCAAGTATCAGTTGTCAGTGATCAGGTATCAGTAATCAGGTATCAGTTGTCAGTAATCAGTTGTCAGTGATCAGTTGTCAGTGAGCAGTTGTCAGTGATCAGTTGTCAGTGATCAGTTGTCAGTGATCAGGTATCAGGTATCAGTTGTCAATGATCAGGTATCAGTTGTCAGTGATCAGGTATCAGTGATCAGGTATCATTTGTCAGTGATCAGGTATCAGTTGTCAGTGATCAGGTATCAGTGATCAGGTATCAGTTGTCGAGTATCAGTTGTCAGTGATCAGGTATTAGTTGTCAGTAATCAGGTATCAGTTGTCAGTGATCAGGTATCAGTTGTCAGTGATCAGGTATCAGTTGACAGTTATCAGGTATCAGATGTCAATAATCAGGTATCAGTTGTCAATGATCAGGTATCAGTTGTCAGTGATCAGTTGTCAGTGATCAGTTGTCAGTGATCAGTTGTCAGTAATCAGGTATCAGTGATCAGGTATCAGTTGTCAATGATAAGGTATCAGTTGTCAGTGATCAGGTATCAGTGATCAGGTATCATTTGTCAGTGATCAGGTATCAGTGATCAGGTATCAGGTATCAGTGATCAGGTATCAGGTATCAGTGATCAGGTATCAGTTGTCAGTGATCAGTTGTCAGTGATCAGTTGTCAGTGATCAGTTGTCAGTGATCAGGTATCAGTGATCAGGTATCAGTTGTCAGTGATCAGGTATCAGTGATCAGGTATCAGTTGTCAGTGATCAGGTATCAGTTGTCAGTGATCAGGTATCAGTTGTCAGTGATCAGGTATCAGTTGTCAGTGATCAGGTATCAGTTATCAGTGATCAGGTATCAGTTGTCAGTGATCAGTTGTCATTGATCACGTGTCAGTGAACAGGTATCAGTGATCAGGTATCAGTTGTCAATGATCGCGTATCAGTTGTCAGTGATCAGGTATCATTTGTCAGGTATCAGTTGTCAGTGATCAGGTATCAGTTGTCAATGATCAGGTATCAGTTGTCAGGTATCAGTTGTCAGTGATCAGGTATCAGTAATCAGGTATCAGTGATCAGTTGTCAGTGATCAGTGATCAGTGATCAGGTATCAGTTGTCAGTAATCAGGTATCAGTTGTCAGTGAGCAAGAATCAGTTGTCAGGTATCAGTTGTCAGTGATCAGGTATCAGTTGTCAATGATCAGGTATCAGTTGTCAGTAATCAGGTATCAGTTGTCAGTTATCAGGTATCAGTTGTCAGGTATCAGTTGTCAGTGATCAGGTATCAGTTGTCAATGATCAGGTATCAGTTGTCAGGTATCAGTTGTCAGTGACCAGGTAGCAGTGATCAGGTATTAGTTGTCAGTGATCAGGTATCCATTGTCAGTGATCAGGTATCAGTGATCAGGTATCAGTGATCAGGTATCAGTGATCAGGTATCAGTTGTTTGTGATCAGGTATCAGTTGTCAGTGATCAGGTATCAGGGATCAGGTATCAGGGATCAGGTGTCAGGGATCAGGTATCAGTTGTAACTGATCAGTTGTCAGTGATCAGTTGTCAGTGATCAGGTATCAGTGCTCAGGTATCAGTGATTAGATTTCGGTTGTCAGTGATCAGTTGTCAGTGATCAGTTGTCAGTGATCATTTGTCAGTGATCATTTGACAGTAATCAGGTATCAGTGATCAGGTATCAGTTGTCAATGATCAGGTATCAGTTGTCAGTGATCAGGTATCAGTTGTCAGTGATCAGGTATCAGTTGTCAATTATCCGGTATCAGTTGTCAGGTATCAGTTGTCAGTGATCAAGTATCAGTTGTCAGTGATCAGGTATCAGTAATCAGGTATCAGTTGTCAGTAATCAGTTGTCAGTGATCAGTTGTCAGTGAGCAGTTGTCAGTGATCAGTTGTCAGTGATCAGTTGTCAGTGATCAGGTATCAGTGATCAGGTATCAGTTGTCAATGATCAGGTATCAGTTGTCAGTGATCAGGTATCAGTGATCAGGTATCATTTGTCAGTGATCAGGTATCAGTTGTCAGTGATCAGGTATCAGTGATCAGGTATCAGTTGTCGAGTATCAGTTGTCAGTGATCAGGTATTAGTTGTCAGTAATCAGGTATCAATTGTCAGTGATCAGGTATCAGTTGTCAGTGATCAGGTATCAGTTGACAGTTATCAGGTATCAGATGTCAATAATCAGGTATCAGTTGTCAATGATCAGGTATCAGTTGTCAGTGATCAGTTGTCAGTGATCAGTTGTCAGTGATCAGTTGTCAGTAATCAGGTATCAGTGATCAGGTATCAGTTGTCAATGATAAGGTATCAGTTGTCAGTGATCAGGTATCAGTGATCAGGTATCATTTGTCAGTGATCAGGTATCAGTGATCAGGTATCAGGTATCAGTGATCAGGTATCAGTTGTCAGTGATCAGGTATCAGTTGTCAGTGATCAGTTGTCAGTGATCAGTTGTCAGTGATCAGTTGTCAGTGATCAGGTATCAGTGATCAGGTATCAGTTGTCAGTGATCAGGTATCAGTTGTCAGTGATCAGGTATTGGTTGTCAGTGATCAGTTGTCAGTGATCAGTGATCAGTTGTCAGTGATCAGGTATCAGTGATCAGGTATCAGTTGTCAATGATCATGTATCAGTTGTCAGTGATCAGGTATCAGTTGTCAGTGATCAGTTGTCAGTGATCAGGTGTCAGTTGTCAGTGATCAGGTGTCAGTTCTCAGTAATCAAGTGTCAGTGATCAGGTGTCAGTTGTCAGTGATCAGGTGTCAGTTGTCAGTGATCAGGTGTCAGTTGTCAGTGATCAGGTATCAGTTGTCAGTGATCATTTGTCAGTGATCAGGTATCAGTGATCAGGTATCAGTTGTCAGTGATCAGGTACCAGTTGTCAGTGATCAGTTGTCAGTGATCAGTTGTCAGTGATCAGGTGTCAGTGATCAGGTATCAGTTGTCAGTGATCAGGTATCAGTTGTCAGTGATCAGGTATCAGTTGTCAGTGATCAGTTGTCAGTGATCAGGTACCAGTTGTCAGTGATCAGTTGTCAGTGATCAGTTGTCAGTGATCAGGTGTCAGTGATCAGGTATCAGTTGTCAGTGATCAGGTATCAGTTGTCAGTGATCAGGTATCGGTTGTCAGTGATCAGTTGTCAGTGATCAGTGATCAGTTGTCAGTGATCAGTTGTCAGTGATCAGGTATCAGTTGTCAGTGATCAGGTATCATTTGTCAGTGATCAGGTATCAGTGATCAGGTATCAGTTGTCAGTGATCAGATATCAGTGATCAGGTATCAGTTGTCAGTGATCAGTTGTCAGTGATCAGTTGTCAGTGATCAGGTACCAGTTGTTAGTGATCAGTTGTCAGTGATCATTTGTCAGTGATCAGGTATCAGTGATCAGGTATCAGTTATCAGTGATCAGGTATCAGTTACAAGTGATCAGGTATCAGTTGTCAGTGATCAGTTGTCAGTGATCAGATGTCAGTGATCAGTTATCAGTTGTCAGTGATCATTTGTCTGTGATCAGGTATCAGTGATCAGGTATCAGAGATCAGATATCAGTTGTCAATGATCGCGTATCAGTAGTCAGTGATCAGGTATCATTTGTCAGTAATCAGGTATCAGTTGTCAGTGATCAGGTATCATTTGTCAGGTATCAGTTGTCAGTGATCAGGTATCAGTTGTCAATGATCAGGTATCAGTTGTCAGTGATCAGGTATCAGTAATCAGGTATCAGTGATCAGGTATCAGAGATCAGGTAACAGTGATCAGGTAACAGTTGTCAGTGATCATTTGTCAGTGATCATTTCTCAGTGATCAGGTATCAGTGATCAGGTATCAGTGATCAGGTGTCAGTGGTCAGTCATCAGTTGTCAGTGATCAATTGTGAGTGATCAGGTATCAGTGATCAGGTATCAGTTATCAGTGATCAGGTATCAGTTGTCAGTGAGCAAGAATCAGTTGTCAGGTAACAGTTGTCAGTGATCAGGTATCAGTTGTCAATGATCAGGTATCAGTTGTCAGTGATCAGGTATCAGTGATCAGGTATCTGTTGTCAGTGATCAGGTATCCATTGTCAGTGATCAGGTATCAGTGATCAGGTATCAGTGATCAGGTATCAGGGATCAGGTATCAGTGATCAGGTATCAGGGATCAGGTATCAGGGATCAGGTATCAGGGATCAGGTGTCAGGGATCAGGTGTCAGGGATCAGGTGTCAGGGATCAGGTGTCAGGGATCAGGTATCATTTGTCAGTGATCAGGTATCAGGGATCAGGTATCAGGGATCAGGTGTCAGGGATCAGGTGTCAGGGATCAGGTGTCAGGGATCAGGTGTCAAGGATCAGTTATCAGTTGTCAGTGATCATGTATCAGTGCTCAGGTATCAGTGATTAGATTTCGGTTGTCAGTGATCAGTTGTCAGTGATCATTTGTCAGTGATCATTTGTCAGTAACCAGGTATCAGTGATCAGGTATCAGTTGTCAATGATCAGGTATCAGTTGTCAGTGATCAGGTATCAGTGATCAGGTGTCAGTTGTCAGTGATCAGGTATCAGTTGTCAGTGATCACGTATTAGTTGTCAGTGATCAGGTATCAGTTGTCAGTGATCAGGTATCAGTTGTCAGTGATCAGGTATCATTTGTCAGTGATCAGGTATCAGTTGTCAGTGATCATTTGTCAGTGATCAGGTATCAGGGATCAGGTATCAGTTGTCAGTGATCAGGTATCAGTTGTCAGTGATCAGGTATCAGTGATCAGGTATCAGTTGTCAGTGATCAGGTATCAGTTGTCAGTGATCAGTTGTCAGTGATCAGGTACCAGTTGTCAGTGATCAGTTGTCAGTAATCAGTTGTCAGTGATCAGGTGTCATTGATCACATGTCAGTGATCAGGTATCAGTGATCAGGTATCAGTGATCAGGTATCAGTGGTCAGTGATCAGTTGTCAGTGATCATTTGTGAGTGATCAGGTATCAGTGATCAGGTATCAGTTGTCAGTGATCAGGTATCAGTTGTCAGTGATCAGGTATCAGTTATCAGTGATCAGGTATCAGTTGTCAGTGATCAGTTGTCATTGATCACGTGTCAGTGAACAGGTATCAGTGATCAGGTATCAGTTGTCAATGATCGCGTATCAGTTGTCAGTGATCAGGTATCAATGATCAGATATCAATTGTCACGGATCAGGTATCAGTTGTCAGTAATCAGGTATCAGTTGTCAGTGATCAGGTATCATTTGTCAGGTATCAGTTGTCAGTGATCAGGTATCAGTTGTCAATGATCAGGTATCAGTTGTCAGGTATCAGTTGTCAGTGATCAGGTATCAGTAATCAGGTATCAGTGATCAGTTGTCAGTGATCAGTGATCAGGTATCAGTTGTCAGTAATCAGGTATCAGTTGTCAGTGAGCAAGAATCAGTTGTCAGGTATCAGTTGTCAGTGATCAGGTATCAGTTGTCAATGATCAGGTATCAGTTGTCAGTAATCAGGTATCAGTTGTCAGTTATCAGGTATCAGTTGTCAGGTATCAGTTGTCAGTGATCAGGTATCAGTTGTCAATGATCAGGTATCAGTTGTCAGGTATCAGTTGTCAGTGACCAGGTAGCAGTGATCAGGTATTAGTTGTCAGTGATCAGGTATCCATTGTCAGTGATCAGGTATCAGTGATCAGGTATCAGTGATCAGGTATCAGTGATCAGGTATCAGTGATCAGGTATCAGTTGTTTGTGATCAGGTATCAGTTGTCAGTGATCAGGTATCAGGGATCAGGTATCAGGTGTCA
Organism: Anomaloglossus baeobatrachus; assembly: GCF_048569485.1. Taxonomy (NCBI): domain Eukaryota; kingdom Metazoa; phylum Chordata; class Amphibia; order Anura; family Aromobatidae; genus Anomaloglossus; species Anomaloglossus baeobatrachus. The sequence continues at coordinate 160,608,210 of NC_134356.1, forward strand.
GGGATCAGGTATCAGTTGTAACTGATCAGTTGTCAGTGATCAGTTGTCAGTGATCAGGTATCAGTGCTCAGGTATCAGTGATTAGATTTCGGTTGTCAGTGATCAGTTGTCAGTGATCAGTTGTCAGTGATCATTTGTCAGTGATCATTTGACAGTAATCAGGTATCAGTGATCAGGTATCAGTTGTCAATGATCAGGTATCAGTTGTCAGTGATCAGGTATCAGTTGTCAGTGATCAGGTATCAGTTGTCAATTATCCGGTATCAGTTGTCAATTATCAGGTATCAGTTGTCAGGTATCAGTTGTCAGTGATCAAGTATCAGTTGTCAGTGATCAGGTATCAGTAATCAGGTATCAGTTGTCAGTAATCAGTTGTCAGTGATCAGTTGTCAGTGAGCAGTTGTCAGTGATCAGTTGTCAGTGATCAGTTGTCAGTGATCAGGTATCAGGTATCAGTTGTCAATGATCAGGTATCAGTTGTCAGTGATCAGGTATCAGTGATCAGGTATCATTTGTCAGTGATCAGGTATCAGTTGTCAGTGATCAGGTATCAGTGATCAGGTATCAGTTGTCGAGTATCAGTTGTCAGTGATCAGGTATTAGTTGTCAGTAATCAGGTATCAGTTGTCAGTGATCAGGTATCAGTTGTCAGTGATCAGGTATCAGTTGACAGTTATCAGGTATCAGATGTCAATAATCAGGTATCAGTTGTCAATGATCAGGTATCAGTTGTCAGTGATCAGTTGTCAGTGATCAGTTGTCAGTGATCAGTTGTCAGTAATCAGGTATCAGTGATCAGGTATCAGTTGTCAATGATAAGGTATCAATTGTCAGTGATCAGGTATCAGTGATCAGGTATCATTTGTCAGTGATCAGGTATCAGTGATCAGGTATCAGGTATCAGTGATCAGGTATCAGGTATCAGTGATCAGGTATCAGTTGTCAGTGATCAGTTGTCAGTGATCAGTTGTCAGTGATCAGTTGTCAGTGATCAGTTGTCAGTGATCAGGTATCAGTGATCAGGTATCAGTTGTCAGTGATCAGGTATCAGTGATCAGGTATCAGTTGTCAGTGATCAGGTATCAGTTGTCAGTGATCAGGTATCAGTTGTCAGTGATCAGGTATCAGTTGTCAGTGATCAGGTATCAGGAGTCAGTGATCAGGTATCAGTTGTCAGTGATCAGGTATCAGTGATCAGGTATCAGTTTTTAGTGATCAGGTATCAGTTGTCAGTGATCAGGTATCAGTTGTCAATGATCAGATATCAGTTGTAAGGTATCAGTTTTCAGTGATCAGGTATCAGTTGTCAATGATCATGTATCAGTTGTCAGGGATCAGGTATCAGTTGTCAGTGATCAGGTATCAGTTGTCAGTGATCAGTTGTCAGTGATCAGGTGTCAGTTGTCAGTTATCAGGTGTGAGTTGTTAGTGATCAGGTGTCAGTTGTCAGTGATCACATATCAGTTGTCAGTGATCAGGTATCAGTTGTCAGTGATCAGGTATCGGTTGTCAGTGATCAGGTATCGGTTGTCAGTGATCAGTTGTCAGTGATCAGTGAACAGTTGTCAGTGATCACTGTGGAGACACGGGGCTCAGTGGGCGCTCTCGTCCACTAAAACCCGCCGCCTTTAGAAAGACAGCGTGGCTCAGGGCTCATCCCAACTGAACGCCGGCCTCCTTAACCGTGGGCGTAACACTACTCAGACAACACAGGGTGAGGGAACCACAATAATTAGACTTTATTGGATCCCCAAACAATTAACGGCACATAACGCATAACCAGCAAAACACACAAATGTAACAGGCAACAGAGTCTCACCCTTCCGCTGGCTCACCAGGGATTTAGAATGTCCATGCCTCACAGGTTCCAAGCTGTCTGAGGTCTGCAAAGTCTGTAACAGGTGACTGAACTGTCCCAACCTGCGTGTCCTCCTTAGGTAGTCCTGGTTTGATGATAAAGTCCTGGCAGCCGGAGTCGAAATCCCTAGGCTGTGGATATGGTCTCCAACCGGGTCCGGAGTCCCTAGATTGAAGCCATAAGATATCCTGATCCTCTAGTCAGCTCCAAAGAGCTTAGACTGAATCCAACAACCATCAACAACCTGGTGGCTTAAAGAAGTCCTCTCTTATAGCCACAGCCCTCCCCCTGGACACACTGCGTCCTCATCGATTGGTTGGACAAGATTGCTTCTCCCATTGGACGAATTTCAAGCTACATGGACAATGCTCATTCAAATGATGTGCTTAGAAAGGCTGAGGGTGTACATGTAAACTGGGAGCCACTAGACAATGGCTACTAAGGTAATTACATTATCAATACACAACTACAATACAATGGTTACTGGAAATGTCTGGAGAACAATAGTCTAGCTTTCAGTGGCCAACACAATTACCTTGAGTCAACAAGAGTCTTGTAAAAACAATGAGGGACTTCTCCTCCATCTATAGACAATCTATCATGCTGTCTGGCTGGATTTTAAGAAACGTTAACCCATGAGAGTCCATGTCGTCACATTCCTCCCCCTTCTTAATATTAGCCAGACATGATAGGCTTCCGATCATCCTTCTCCTCTTGACGGCATTGTCCTTTTTAATGGTGAGGTCAGCAACAGAGGCTTGCATCTATACACCTCCCCCTGATTACCTCCCCCAAGTTGAGCAGCCATATTGTGGACAAGCACTAAGGTGGGGTCCATGAGTTGGGCCTGCACAAATCTCCCACTATCAATCCTCCCCCAGTCAATAGCCACAGTGTGGTTAGGCTTACTCACGGTTCTTGGCTCAGAAGTGGATGTTGGAGACCGGGAATGTAAACCATCCCTGGAAAAGATGTTAGAAAAATCCACATCAGGGTCCTGCTTGGCTTGGAGGTGGGTGATGGCTGCTTCAAACTGACTGGATAGCCCTTGTCCTAGGTCATTCTCCAAAATGACTGGTGTGAGCAGGTAATTCACAAGCCCCACTTTCACTTCCCTTTGAGTGGTATCCGAAACATCAGGCTTGGTGGGGTCATCTATGAACCCCACTTCAACTTCCTCCTGGCTAGACCCCGAAACAACAGGTGTGGGGAGGCTGTCCATAAACTCCATATGGACCTCTTCCTGGTCAGACCCCAAAGTAACTGGTGTGGGGACGGTGTCCATAAGCTCCACATCAGCCTTGGTCTGGTCAGTCTGCACAATGACAGGTGTGGGGAGGCTGTTCACAAGTCTCACATCAACCTCTCCCTGGTCCTTTCCCGAAATAACTGGTGTGGGGACGGTGTCCATAAGCTCCACATCAGCCTTGCTCTGGTCAGTCTCCACAATGACAGGTATGGGGAGGCTGTTCACAATCTCCACCTCGACCTCTCCCTGGTCAGTCCTTAGGTCCAACTGCACACATGCCAGAGGAATGTCTGAGCGCTGGCCCTCAGCCAGGGAGATGGATAATTGGGAATCCAGTACAGGGTCTTCTGGGGAAACAATAACTGGGCTTACCAGAGTGATGGAAGATCCAATGTCTCGAAGTCCCTGAGCCTGTATATCACCGACCTTGACCATCTGGATGTGGGGATGGAGGTTGGCTGGTGTACGTTGTCCGACCTGCCGTAGGGTGTGGACTGGATAAACCACTTCCTCAGCTATTGGTGTTTCTTGGGAGTAGCATTCCTCAGGTCTCGTTGGTTCATCTCGGCATATGTTGACTGGTTGGACTGGCAGATGGGCTCCAAGCATGCGGCCTCTTTGTTTTGGTGCAGCTTCTGCTGGGTAGCGGGACCATCCTTCTCGACCGGCTGGTGCTAGCAGTTCGGCAGCTGGAATCCCATAAACATATTCCATAACCCAAGCCCTCTCTTCTCTTGAGGATCTAGGCCCCAATGCATTCAACAATGCTGTGGCTTGGGCCATTTTGGACAAAGTTGATTTCCGATTGTCACTAGATCCATGATGTGGCACATAGTTTAAATCCTCAGGGTCAATATCGGCGGGATCCTCATCGTCCTCTGCATCATTCTGGGCATCCCAACGGACTAATTTCTGGATCAAGGCTGACCGAGTCTCAGCGTTCCAGTAGATAATCTTTCGCCTCTGGCACATATCCTGTAGCATCCATTTACTGCAGCAGTCGTAACTCCTCTCTTGTCCTTGTCCCATGGCTGAGCTGGTGGGGTTGGACATGGCAGCGTCCGAAACCTGAATGCCTCCCCTATGGCCTGCTGGGTATGCTTATGTGTTTCCCTGGTTGTTGAGCCCTGGACGGTGTCCGAAAACACCAGTCCACTGCAGCTCCCCTGGGTAAACCAGGCTGAGTAGTATCCCACTGCTGCCACCAATTGTGGAGACACGGGGCTCAGTGGGCGCTCTCGTCCACTAAAACCCGCCGCCTTTAGAAAGACAGCGTGGCTTAGGGCTCATCCCAACTGAACGCCGGCCTCCTTAACCGTGGGCGTAACACTACTCAGACAACACAGGGTGAGGGAACCACAATAATTAGACTTTATTGGATCCCCAAACAATTAACGGCACATAACGCATAACCAGCAAAACACACAAATGTAACAGGCAACAGAGTCTCACCCTTCCGCTGGCTCACCAGGGATTTAGAATGTCCATGCCTCACAGGTTCCAAGCTGTCTGAGGTCTGCAAAGTCTGTAACAGGTGACTGAACTGTCCCAACCTGCGTGTCCTCCTTAGGTAGTCCTGGTTTGATGATAAAGTCCTGGCAGCCGGAGTCGAAATCCCTAGGCTGTGGATATGGTCTCCAACCGGGTCCGGAGTCCCTAGATTGAAGCCATAAGATATCCTGATCCTCTAGTCAGCTCCAAAGAGCTTAGACTGAATCCAACAACCATCAACAACCTGGTGGCTTAAAGAAGTCCTCTCTTATAGCCACAGCCCTCCCCCTGGACACACTGCGTCCTCATCGATTGGTTGGACAAGATTGCTTCTCCCATTGGACGAATTTCAAGCTACATGGACAATGCTCATTCAAATGATGTGCTTAGAAAGGCTGAGGGTGTACATGTAAACTGGGAGCCACTAGACAATGGCTACTAAGGTAATTACATTATCAATACACAACTACAATACAATGGTTACTGGAAATGTCTGGAGAACAATAGTCTAGCTTTCAGTGGCCAACACAATTACCTTGAGTCAACAAGAGTCTTGTAAAAACAATGAGGGACTTCTCCCCCATCTATAGACAATCTATCATGCTGTCTGGCTGGATTTTAAGAAACGTTAACCCATGAGAGTCCATGTCGTCACATTCCTCCCCCTTCTTAATATTAGCCAGACATGATAGGCTTCCGATCATCCTTCTCCTCTTGACGGCATTGTCCTTTTTAATGGTGAGGTCAGCAACAGAGGCTTGCATCTATACACCTCCCCCTGATTACCTCCCCCAAGTTGAGCAGCCATATTGTGGACAAGCACTAAGGTGGGGTCCATGAGTTGGGCCTGCACAAATCTCCCACTATCAATCCTCCCCCAGTCAATAGCCACAGTGTGGTTAGGCTTACTCACGGTTCTTGGCTCAGAAGTGGATGTTGGAGACCGGGAATGTAAACCATCCCTGGAAAAGATGTTAGAAAAATCCACATCAGGGTCCTGCTTGGCTTGGAGGTGGGTGATGGCTGCTTCAAACTGACTGGATAGCCCTTGTCCTAGGTCATTCTCCAAAATGACTGGTGTGAGCAGGTAATTCACAAGCCCCACTTTCACTTCCCTTTGAGTGGTATCCGAAACATCAGGCTTGGTGGGGCCATCTATGAACCCCACTTCAACTTCCTCCTGGCTAGACCCCGAAACAACAGGTGTGGGGAGGCTGTCCATAAACTCCATATGGACCTCTTCCTGGTCAGACCCCAAAGTAACTGGTGTGGGGACGGTGTCCATAAGCTCCACATCAGCCTTGGTCTGGTCAGTCTGCACAATGACAGGTGTGGGGAGGCTGTTCACAAGTCTCACATCAACCTCTCCCTGGTCCTTTCCCGAAATAACTGGTGTGGGGACGGTGTCCATAAGCTCCACATCAGCCTTGCTCTGGTCAGTCTCCACAATGACAGGTATGGGGAGGCTGTTCACAATCTCCACCTCGACCTCTCCCTGGTCAGTCCTTAGGTCCAACTGCACACATGCCAGAGGAATGTCTGAGCGCTGGCCCTCAGCCAGGGAGATGGATAATTGGGAATCCAGTACAGGGTCTTCTGGGGAAACAATAACTGGGCTTACCAGAGTGATGGAAGATCCAATGTCTCGAAGTCCCTGAGCCTGTATATCACCGACCTTGACCATCTGGATGTGGGGATGGAGGTTGGCTGGTGTACGTTGTCCGACCTGCCGTAGGGTGTGGACTGGATAAACCACTTCCTCAGCTATTGGTGTTTCTTGGGAGTAGCATTCCTCAGGTCTCGTTGGTTCATCTCGGCATATGTTGACTGGTTGGACTGGCAGATGGGCTCCAAGCATGCGGCCTCTTTGTTTTGGTGCAGCTTCTGCTGGGTAGCGGGACCATCCTTCTCGACCGGCTGGTGCTAGCAGTTCGGCAGCTGGAATCCCATAAACATATTCCATAACCCAAGCCCTCTCTTCTCTTGAGGATCTAGGCCCCAATGCATCCAACAATGCTGTGGCTTGGGCCATTTTGGACAAAGTTGATTTCCGATTGTCACTAGATCCATGATGTGGCACATAGTTTAAATCCTCAGGGTCAATATCGGCGGGATCCTCATCGTCCTCTGCATCATTCTGGGCATCCCAACGGACTAATTTCTGGATCAAGGCTGACCGAGTCTCAGCGTTCCAGTAGATAATCTTTCGCCTCTGGCACATATCCTGTAGCATCCATTTACTGCAGCGGTCGTAACTCCTCTCTTGTCCTTGTCCCATGGCTGAGCTGGTGGGGTTGGACATGGCAGCGTCCGAAACCTGAATGCCTCCCCTATGGCCTGCTGGGTATGCTTATGTGTTTCCCTGGTTGTTGAGCCCTGGACGGTGTCCGAAAACACCAGTCCACTGCAGCTCCCCTGGGTAAACCAGGCTGAGTAGTATCCCACTGCTGCCACCAATTGTGGAGACACGGGGCTCAGTGGGCGCTCTCGTCCACTAAAACCCGCCGCCTTTAGAAAGACAGCGTGGCTCAGGGCTCATCCCAACTGAACGCCGGCCTCCTTAACCGTGGGCGTAACACTACTCAGACAACACAGGGTGAGGGAACCACAATAATTAGACTTTATTGGATCCCCAAACAATTAACGGCACATAACGCATAACCAGCAAAACACACAAATGTAACAGGCAACAGAGTCTCACCCTTCCGCTGGCTCACCAGGGATTTAGAATGTCCATGCCTCACAGGTTCCAAGCTGTCTGAGGTCTGCAAAGTCTGTAACAGGTGACTGAACTGTCCCAACCTGCGTGTCCTCCTTAGGTAGTCCTGGTTTGATGATAAAGTCCTGGCAGCCGGAGTCGAAATCCCTAGGCTGTGGATATGGTCTCCAACCGGGTCCGGAGTCCCTAGATTGAAGCCATAAGATATCCTGATCCTCTAGTCAGCTCCAAAGAGCTTAGACTGAATCCAACAACCATCAACAACCTGGTGGCTTAAAGAAGTCCTCTCTTATAGCCACAGCCCTCCCCCTGGACACACTGCGTCCTCATCGATTGGTTGGACAAGATTGCTTCTCCCATTGGACGAATTTCAAGCTACATGGACAATGCTCATTCAAATGATGTGCTTAGAAAGGCTGAGGGTGTACATGTAAACTGGGAGCCACTAGACAATGGCTACTAAGGTAATTACATTATCAATACACAACTACAATACAATGGTTACTGGAAATGTCTGGAGAACAATAGTCTAGCTTTCAGTGGCCAACACAATTACCTTGAGTCAACAAGAGTCTTGTAAAAACAATGAGGGACTTCTCCCCCATCTATAGACAATCTATCATGCTGTCTGGCTGGTGTGAGGTAGCGCGGTCGGCTGCGCAGCAGAAGACACGGGATCCAGGCATATAGGTTCACAGCACACGGTGTTTAATGTCCAAACAAAAATCCACAGCAATATACATGTCTCTCCAGCAGAGACTCAGGGAGTTGTGATCACTCCCTCACACCCGGCACACCTGCCCCCCGTTCCTGTTTCCATTTAACCCTTCCTTCAGCCTGTAGGGAAACAGCATTAACCCTAGAGTGGATTTACTTTCTATCATGGAGTGAGCACAACCGGGGCGAGACATACCGGCCGTCATAGATAACCCCGGTCACAGTCTCACATACCCCCCCCCTCAGTTCAAGCGTGCGGGGTTGAACTCCCGCCATCAAACACGGGCCGCGGGACAAGGCATCGGCGTTGACCTGCAACCTACCGGCCCGGTGTTCAACCGTAAACCGGAAGTTCTGCAGAGAAAGGAACCACCGGGTAACCCGGGCATTCCGTTCCTTGGCGGACCTCATCCAGACCAGCGGAGAGTGATCAGTCACCAAGCGAAACTGCCGTCCCAGCAGGTAATAGCGTAGGGACTCCAAGGCCCATTTAATCGCCAGGCACTCCTTCTCCACTACGCTATAATTCCGCTCGGGAGGGGTGAGCTTCCTACTCAAGAAGGTGACGGGGTGTTCCTCCCCCTGAACCACCTGAGACAGCACTGCCCCCAGGCCGACCTCAGAGGCGTCAGTCTGTACTATGAACTCCTTCCGGAAATCAGGGTTGACCAGAACGGGTTGTCCGCACAGGACCCCCTTCAGGGCCCGGAAGGAGTCCTCGGCCTGCGGAGTCCAGCGCACCATGACGGACTTCTTGCCTTTGAGGAGGTCCGTCAAGGGGGCTGATAGTCCCGCAAAATCTCTTACAAACCTCCTGTAGTACCCCACGATACCCAGGAAGGCCCTAACCTGCTTTGTGGTCAGGGGTCTAGGCCACTTCTGGATCGCCTCAACCTTGTTAATTTGGGGCTTTATCACTCCTTGGCCTATCACGTAGCCCAAGTAGCGGGCTTCCGTGAGTCCCAACGCACATTTCTTGGGATTGGCTGTCAATCCGGCTGTTCGAAGCGCGTCCACCACCGCTTGTACCTGTTCCAAGTGGGTCTGCCAATCGGGGCTGTAAATAATGATGTCATCAAGGTACGCTGATGCATACGCCTGGTGGGGTTCCAGCACTAAGTCCATCAACCTCTGGAACGTGGCCGGAGCGCCATGTAACCCAAAAGGCAAGACAACATAGTGGAAGAGACCCTCCGGCGTAACAAAAGCGGTTTTCTCCTTGGCGGACTCCGTCAGTGGCACCTGCCAGTACCCCTTGGTCAGGTCGAGCGTGGTAAAATATCGCGCCTGTCCCAGCCTATCAATCAGCTCATCCACCCGGGGCATGGGGTAGAGATCGAACTTGGATATTTCGTTCAATCTCCGGAAGTCATTGCAGAACCTTAAGGAGCCATCGGGTTTTGGTATTAGGACAATGGGACTAGCCCATTCACTCCGGGATTTTTCGATGACCCCCAGGCGTAGCATTGTCTTCACTTCTTCTGATATGGCTTGTCTTCGAGCCTCCGGCACGCGGTATGACTTCAGGCGTACCTTCAGGTGGGGCTCGGTGACAATGTCATGTCGTATCAGACTGGTCCTACCCGGCAACTCGGAGAAGACATCGGGGTTCTGCTGAACCAGCCGTCTGGCCTCTCGCCTCTGTTGCTTGGTGAGGGCTTCTCCGATCCTTACTTCCGGTTCGTCCTCTCCGGAGGTCGCTGAAGCCGGGAGTGAACGACCCGAAGAGGAGGGAGATGGGGGAAACTCAACCATCAGGCTTTCCCGTTCCTGCCACGGTTTTAATAGGTTGACATGGTATATTTGTTCAGGTTTCCGCCTACCGGGCTGCAATACTTTATAGTTGACCACCCCGACTTTTTCCTTTATCTCGTAGGGGCCTTGCCACTGAGCCAGGAATTTACTCTCCGCCGTGGGGATTAATACCAACACCCGATCCCCGGGTTTAAAGGTCCGCACGGTGGCTTGTCTATTATAGCGGCCGCTTTGCGCGGCCTGAGCCTCCTGTAAATGCTCCTTCACAATTGGCATGACCGCGCTTATGCGGTTCTGCATTCCTAAAATGTGTTCAATCACACTTTTATGGGGGGGTGGGCTCTTGCTCCCATGTTTCCTTTGCCACGTCCAACAATCCCCGGGGATGTCGCCCGTATAACAATTCAAAAGGCGAAAACCCCGTGGATGCCTGTGGCACCTCTCGGATGGCAAACATCAAATAGGGAAGCATCATATCCCAGTCCTTCCCGTCTTTGGAGATCACCCTTTTTAGCATGGTTTTCAGGGTTTTATTGAATCGTTCTACTAACCCATCCGTCTGAGGATGATACACAGACGTACGCAACTGCTTGATCTGGAGTAGCCGGCATAGTTCTTTGGTCACTTTAGACATGAATGGGGTCCCCTGATCCGTAAGGATCTCCTTGGGCAACCCCACCCGGCAGAACACAGAAAACAACTCCCGAGCTATAAGCTTCGCCGCAGTATGTCTGAGAGGTATCGCCTCTGGATACCGGGTGGCATAGTCAACGATCACTAGGATGTGTTGGTGCCCTCGAGCAGACTTTACGAGGGGCCCCACCAGATCCATCCCTATCCGTTCAAAAGGGACTTCTATAATGGGTAACGGCACCAACGGACTGCGAAAGTGGACCAGTGGTGCGGTAAGCTGACACTCCGGGCAGGTTTCGCAGAACCGTTTTACCTCCCCAAAGACCCCGGGCCAATAGAACCTTTGCAATATTCGCTCCTGCGTTTTCTTGACCCCTAGGTGGCCACTCATCAGATGTTTATGAGCCAAGTCGAGGACCCGCCGGCGATACGGCTGGGGCACCACCAACTGCTCCACCCCCACGCCCCGTATTTCATCTACCCGGTAGAGTAAATCCTGTTTAAGAGCGAAATGGGGGTACCTTACCTGGGCACCGGGCAGCTGGGCCACCCCGTCAATTACTAACACCCTATTCCGGGCATGTATTAACGTAGGGTCCTGGAGTTGGGCTGTCCCAAACGCATCCGGGGATGCCTCCAAGTCCGGGATGGGCTCGACCGTCTCAGCCTCTCCTGCCAATACCTCTAGGGGCGACCTATCGGGTTCACATTCTGTCCCTATCATGGGGACCCCTACGGCAGGTGTCCCGGATTCAGGATTGTAGGGCTCAGGCCCCGGACTGACCAATATCGGAGGGGACCTAGGGGTTCCCTTCCATAAAGTCCAAAAATAGGGCAGATCCCGTCCTAGGATCACGTCATAAGGAAGAGTGTTAAGCAGTCCCACCTCATGTTGCACCTGACCGCAAGGTGCTGTGATGGTGACAATCCCCGTGGGATAGTCTCGGCGGTCCCCATGTATGCAAACCACCCCCACGGTACGTCCTGTGGCCTTTACTTTAGCCCTCAAGGTGGATCGCACAAGGGTCACTAAGCTTCCGGAATCCAACAATCCTGTAACCGGACATCCATTCACCTGTATTTGGCACAAGTGGGGCTCAGTCTCTGGGGGAACCAGGTCAGCGGTACACACCACCTGAGCATACATTGAACCCCGCCGGGTAACCCCACAATCCATGGGCTCCGTGGTCAGGGGACACTGGGCTTCCATATGTCCCACCCGCTGGCACCGCCAACATCTAATAGGGAAGGAAACCCCCTTGACAAGTTGTCGTTTAGGGTACATGGCCTTCCGGACCTCAGGAACGGCGGGCGCGGCCTCAGCCAGGATGGTAGCGGACTCCTGTACCGGTGTCGGCGGTGGGTCCTTGGCCCTAGGCTTGGAGGGGCCGGACCGACGGGCGGTACGCAAAGTCTCAGTGTCCCGTATCAAGTCCTGCGTAGCCACATGCCGCTCTACCAGGGACACTAATTGGTCCAGGGTACTCGGGTCACCCTGTCCTACCCACCGTTGAACGGTGACGGGTAAAGTGCGCACAAAACGATCCACTACTACCCTTTCCACCATTTGCGCCGGGCTCAGAGTGTCAGGCTGCAACCAGTTTTTTACAAGATGTAATAAGTCATAGGCCTGGGAGCGTACGGGTTTGGCTTCCTCATAGAACCACTGATTTACCCGCTGAGCCCGTACATAGGTATTCACCCCCAACCGAGCCAGTATTTCGGCTTTCAGGGTCACATAGTCAATGGCGTCCTCGGTACCGAGGTCCAGGTACGCTTTTTGGGGTTCCCCCGTCAGATAGGGCGACAATACCTCAGCCCACTGGGGGGTCGGCAGCTTTTCCCGCTCGGCCACCCGCTCAAACACTGCCAGGAACGCTTCCACATCATCCCCCGGGGTCATCTTTTGCAACGCTTGTCTCACCGCTTTCCGGACGCTGCCGTCGTCACCCGGTCCCGGGGTTGTTGCTGCCGGTCCGGCACGGATTGACTTGGCCAGGAGAACCATCTGTTCTTGGTGCCTTTTTTCCTGCAATTTCAAGGATTGCTGGTGCTGTTGCTGCTGTTGCTCCAACGTCCGGAGCAGGTGGGTATTCACCTGTTGTTGCTGTGCATTAGCCTCTTGTTGTTGTGCATTAGCCTGCTGCTGCTGTGCATTAGCCTGAGCCAAATGCCTTAGTATGTCCTCCATGGCGTCGCTGGGTTTGGGCCGTAGTATAGCTGCTTGAATCCAGGACATGTGCTACCGGATCACCAGAAAAGGAAGTACACCTCACCGGGCTGGCATGCCCGCCGATTCTCCACCATATGTGAGGTAGCGCGGTCGGCTGCGCAGCAGAAGACACGGGATCCAGGCATATAGGTTCACAGCACACGGTGTTTAATGTCCAAACAAAAATCCACAGCAATATACATGTCTCTCCAGCAGAGACTCAGGGAGTTGTGATCACTCCCTCACACCCGGCACACCTGCCCCCCGTTCCTGTTTCCATTTAACCCTTCCTTCAGCCTGTAGGGAAACAGCATTAACCCTAGAGTGGATTTACTTTCTATCATGGAGTGAGCACAACCGGGGCGAGACATACCGGCCGTCATAGATAACCCCGGTCACAGTCTCACACTGGATTTTAAGAAACGTTAACCCATGAGAGTCCATGTCGTCACAATCACGTATCAGTTGTCAGTGATCAGGTATCAGTTGTCAGTGATCATGTATCAGTTGTCAGTGATCAGGTATCATTTGTCAGTGATCAGGTATCAGTTGTCAGTGATCAGTTGTCAGTGATCAGTTGTCAGTGATCAGGTATCAGTGATCAGGTATCAGTTGTCAGTGATCAGGAATCAGTTGTCAGTGATCAGGTATCAGTGATCAGGTATCAGTTGTCAGTGATCAGGTATCGGTTGTCAGTGATCAGTTGTCAGTGAACAGTGATCAGTTGTCAGTGATCAGGTACCAGTTGTCAGTGATCAGTTGTCAGTGATCATTTGTCAGTGATCAGGTATCAGTGATCAGGTAACAGTGATCAGGTAACAGTTGTCAGTGATGATTTGTCAGTGATCAGGTATCAGTGATCAGGTATCAGTTGTCAGTGATCAGTTGTCAGTGATCATTTGTCAGTGATCAGGTATCAGTGATCAGGTATCAGTGATCAGGTATCAGTTGTCAGTGATCAGGTATCAGTGATCAGGTATCAGTGATCAGGTATCAGTGATCAGGTATCAGAGATCAGGTATCAGTTGTCAATGATTGCGTATCAGTTGTCAGTGATCAGGTATCAATGATCAGGTATCAGTTGTCAGTGATCAGCTATCAGTTGTCAGTGAGCAGGTATCAGTTGTCAATGATCAGGTATCAGTTGTCAGATATCAGTTGTCAGTGATCAGATGTCAGTGATCAGATGTCAGTGATCAGGTATCAGTGATCAGGTATCAGTTATCAGTGATCAGGTATCAGTTACAAGTGATCAGGTATCAGTTGTCAGTGATCAGTTGTCAGTGATCAGATGTCAGTGATCAGTTATCAGTTGTCAGTGATCATTTGTCTGTGATCAGGTATCAGTGATCAGGTATCAGAGATCAGGTATCAGTTGTCAATGATCGCGTATCAGTAGTCAGTGATCAGGTATCATTTGTCAGTAATCAGGTATCAGTTGTCAGTGATCAGGTATCATTTGTCAGGTATCAGTTGTCAGTGATCAGGTATCAGTTGTCAATGATCAGGTATCAGTTGTCAGTGATCAGGTATCAGTAATCAGGTATCAGTGATCAGGTATCAGAGATCAGGTAACAGTGATCAGGTAACAGTTGTCAGTGATCATTTGTCAGTGATCAGGTATCAGTGATCAGGTATCAGTGATCAGGTGTCAGTGGTCAGTCATCAGTTGTCAGTGATCATTTGTGAGTGATCAGGTATCAGTGATCAGGTATCAGTTATCAGTGATCAGGTATCAGTTGTCAGTGAGCAAGAATCAGTTGTCAGGTATCAGTTGTCAGTGATCAGGTATCAGTTGTCAATGATCAGGTATCAGTTGTCAGTGATCAGGTATCAGTGATCAGGTATCTGTTGTCAGTGATCAGGTATCCATTGTCAGTGATCAGGTATCAGTGATCAGGTATCAGTGATCAGGTATCAGGGATCAGGTATCAGTGATCAGGTATCAGGGATCAGGTCTCAGGGATCAGGTGTCAGGGATCAGGTGTCAGGGATCAGGTGTCAGGGATCAGGTGTCAGGGATCAGGTATCAGTTGTCAGTGATCAGGTATCAGGGATCAGGTATCAGGGATCAGGTGTCAGGGATCAGGTGTCAGGGATCAGGTGTCAGGGATCAGGTGTCAAGGATCAGTTATCAGTTGTCAGTGATCATGTATCAGTGCTCAGGTATCAGTGATTAGATTTCGGTTGTCAGTGATCAGTTGTCAGTGATCATTTGTCAGTGATCATTTGTCAGTAACCAGGTATCAGTGATCAGGTATCAGTTGTCAATGATCAGGTATCAGTTGTCAGTGATCAGGTATCAGTGATCAGGTGTCAGTTGTCAGTGATCAGGTATCAGTTGTCAGTGATCACGTATTAGTTGTCAGTGATCAGGTATCAGTTGTCAGTGATCAGGTATCAGTTGTCAGTGATCAGGTATCATTTGTCAGTGATCAGGTATCAGTTGTCAGTGATCATTTGTCAGTGATCAGGTATCAGGGATCAGGTATCAGTTGTCAGTGATCAGGTATCAGTTGTCAGTGATCAGGTATCAGTGATCAGGTATCAGTTGTCAGTGATCAGGTATCAGTTGTCAGTGATCAGTTGTCAGTGATCAGGTACCAGTTGTCAGTGATCAGTTGTCAGTAATCAGTTGTCAGTGATCAGGTGTCATTGATCACATGTCAGTGATCAGGTATCAGTGATCAGGTATCAGTGATCAGGTATCAGTGGTCAGTGATCAGTTGTCAGTGATCATTTGTGAGTGATCAGGTATCAGTGATCAGGTATCAGTTGTCAGTGATCAGGTATCAGTTGTCAGTGATCAGGTATCAGTTATCAGTGATCAGGTATCAGTTGTCAGTGATCAGTTGTCATTGATCACGTGTCAGTGAACAGGTATCAGTGATCAGGTATCAGTTGTCAATGATCGCGTATCAGTTGTCAGTGATCAGGTATCAATGATCAGGTATCAATTGTCAGGGATCAGGTATCAGTTGTCAGTAATCAGGTATCAGTTGTCAGTGATCAGGTATCATTTGTCAGGTATCAGTTGTCAGTGATCAGGTATCAGTTGTCAATGATCAGGTATCAGTTGTCAGGTATCAGTTGTCAGTGATCAGGTATCAGTAATCAGGTATCAGTGATCAGTTGTCAGTGATCAGTGATCAGTGATCAGGTATCAGTTGTCAGTAATCAGGTATCAGTTGTCAGTGAGCAAGAATCAGTTGTCAGGTATCAGTTGTCAGTGATCAGGTATCAGTTGTCAATGATCAGGTATCAGTTGTCAGTAATCAGGTATCAGTTGTCAGTTATCAGGTATCAGTTGTCAGGTATCAGTTGTCAGTGATCAGGTATCAGTTGTCAATGATCAGGTATCAGTTGTCAGGTATCAGTTGTCAGTGACCAGGTAGCAGTGATCAGGTATTAGTTGTCAGTGATCAGGTATCCATTGTCAGTGATCAGGTATCAGTGATCAGGTATCAGTGATCAGGTATCAGTGATCAGGTATCAGTGATCAGGTATCAGTTGTTTGTGATCAGGTATCAGTTGTCAGTGATCAGGGATCAGGTATCAGGGATCAGGTGTCAGGGATCAGGTATCAGTTGTAACTGATCAGTTGTCAGTGATCAGTTGTCAGTGATCAGGTATCAGTGCTCAGGTATCAGTGATTAGATTTCGGTTGTCAGTGATCAGTTGTCAGTGATCAGTTGTCAGTGATCATTTGTCAGTGATCATTTGACAGTAATCAGGTATCAGTGATCAGGTATCAGTTGTCAATGATCAGGTATCAGTTGTCAGTGATCAGGTATCAGTTGTCAGTGATCAGGTATCAGTTGTCAATTATCCGGTATCAGTTGTCAGGTATCAGTTGTCAGTGATCAAGTATCAGTTGTCAGTAATCAGGTATCAGTTGTCAGTGATCAGGTATCAGTTGTCAGTGATCAGGTATCAGTTGTCAGTGATCAGGTATCAGGAGTCAGTGATCAGGTATCAGTTGTCAGTGATCAGGTATCAGTTGACAGTTATCAGGTATCAGATGTCAATAATCAGGTATCAGTTGTCAATGATCAGGTATCAGTTGTCAGTGATCAGTTGTCAGTGATCAGTTGTCAGTGATCAGTTGTCAGTAATCAGGTATCAGTGATCAGGTATCAGTTGTCAATGATAAGGTATCAGTTGTCAGTGATCAGGTATCAGTGATCAGGTATCATTTGTCAGTGATCAGGTATCAGTGATCAGGTATCAGGTATCAGTGATCAGGTATCAGTTGTCAGTGATCAGGTATCAGTTGTCAGTGATCAGTTGTCAGTGATCAGTTGTCAGTGATCAGTTGTCAGTGATCAGTTGTCAGTGATCAGGTATCAGTGATCAGGTATCAGTTGTCAGTGATCAGGTATCAGTGATCAGGTATCAGTTGTCAGTGATCAGGTATCAGTTGTCAGTGATCAGGTATCAGTTGTCAGTGATCAGGTATCAGGAGTCAGTGATCAGGTATCAGTTGTCAGTGATCAGGTATCAGTGATCAGGTATCAGTTTTTAGTGATCAGGTATCAGTTGTCAGTGATCAGGTATCAGTTGTCAATGATCAGATATCAGTTGTAAGGTATCAGTTTTCAGTGATCAGGTATCAGTTGTCAATGATCATGTATCAGTTGTCAGGGATCAGGTATCAGTTGTCAGTGATCAGGTATCAGTTGTCAGTGATCAGTTGTCAGTGATCAGGTGTCAGTTGTCAGTTATCAGGTGTGAGTTGTTAGTGATCAGGTGTCAGTTGTCAGTGATCACGTATCAGTTGTCAGTGATCATGTATCAGTTGTCAGTGATCAGGTATCAGTTGTCAGTGATCAGGTATCGGTTGTCAGTGATCAGGTATCGGTTGTCAGTGATCAGTTGTCAGTGATCAGTGAACAGTTGTCAGTGATCACTGTGGAGACACGGGGCTCAGTGGGCGCTCTCGTCCACTAAAACCCGCCGCCTTTAGAAAGACAGCGTGGCTCAGGGCTCATCCCAACTGAACGCCGGCCTCCTTAACCGTGGGCGTAACACTACTCAGACAACACAGGGTGAGGGAACCACAATAATTAGACTTTATTGGATCCCCAAACAATTAACGGCACATAACGCATAACCAGCAAAACACACAAATGTAACAGGCAACAGAGTCTCACCCTTCCGCTGGCTCACCAGGGATTTAGAATGTCCATGCCTCACAGGTTCCAAGCTGTCTGAGGTCTGCAAAGTCTGTAACAGGTGACTGAACTGTCCCAACCTGCGTGTCCTCCTTAGGTAGTCCTGGTTTGATGATAAAGTCCTGGCAGCCGGAGTCGAAATCCCTAGGCTGTGGATATGGTCTCCAACCGGGTCCGGAGTCCCTAGATTGAAGCCATAAGATATCCTGATCCTCTAGTCAGCTCCAAAGAGCTTAGACTGAATCCAACAACCATCAACAACCTGGTGGCTTAAAGAAGTCCTCTCTTATAGCCACAGCCCTCCCCCTGGACACACTGCGTCCTCATCGATTGGTTGGACAAGATTGCTTCTCCCATTGGACGAATTTCAAGCTACATGGACAATGCTCATTCAAATGATGTGCTTAGAAAGGCTGAGGGTGTACATGTAAACTGGGAGCCACTAGACAATGGCTACTAAGGTAATTACATTATCAATACACAACTACAATACAATGGTTACTGGAAATGTCTGGAGAACAATAGTCTAGCTTTCAGTGGCCAACACAATTACCTTGAGTCAACAAGAGTCTTGTAAAAACAATGAGGGACTTCTCCCCCATCTATAGACAATCTATCATGCTGTCTGGCTGGATTTTAAGAAACGTTAACCCATGAGAGTCCATGTCGTCACAATCACGTATCAGTTGTCAGTGATCAGGTATCAGTTGTCAGTGATCATGTATCAGTTGTCAGTGATCAGGTATCATTTGTCAGTGATCAGGTATCAGTTGTCAGGTATCAGTTGTCAGTGATCAGTTGTCAGTGATCAGGTATCAGTGATCAGGTATCAGTTGTCAGTGATCAGGAATCAGTTGTCAGTGATCAGGTATCAGTGATCAGGTATCAGTTGTCAGTGAACAGGTATCGGTTGTCAGTGATCAGTTGTCAGTGAACAGTGATCAGTTGTCAGTGATCAGGTACCAGTTGTCAGTGATCATTTGTCAGTGATCATTTGTCAGTGATCAGGTATCAGTGATCAGGTAACAGTGATCAGGTAACAGTTGTCAGTGATGATTTGTCAGTGATCAGGTATCAGTGATCAGGTATCAGTTGTCAGTGATCAGTTGTCAGTGATCATTTGTCAGTGATCAGGTATCAGTGATCAGGTATCAGTGATCAGGTATCAGTGATCAGGTATCAGTGATCAGGTATCAGTTGTCAGTGATCAGGTATCAGTAATCAGGTATCAGTGATCAGGTATCAGTGATCAGGTATCAGAGATCAGGTATCAGTTGTCAATGATTGCGTATCAGTTGTCAGTGATCAGGTATCAATGATCAGGTATCAGTTGTCAGTGATCAGCTATCAGTTGTCAGTGAGCAGGTATCAGTTGTCAATGATCAGGTATCAGTTGTCAGATATCAGTTGTCAGTGATCAGATGTCAGTGATCAGATGTCAGTGATCAGGTATCAGTGATCAGGTATCAGTTGTCAGTGATCAGGTATCAGTTGTCAGTGATCAGTTGTCAGTGATCAGGTATCAGTCATCAGTTGTCAGTAATCAGGCATCAGTGATCAGGTATCAGGTATCAGTGATCAGGTATCAGTAGTCAGTGATCAGGTATCACCTGTCAGTGATCAGGTATTAGTTGACAGTGATCATTTGTCAGTGATCAGGTATCAGTGATCGGGTATCAGTTGTCAGTGATCAGGTATTAGTGATCAGGTATCAGTTGTCAGTGATCAGTTGTCAGTGATCAGGTACCAGTTGTCAGTGATCAGTTGTCAATGATCAGTTGTCAGTGATCAGGTATCAGTGATCAGGTAACAGTGATCAGGTAACAGTTGTCAGTGATCATTTGTCAGTGATCAGGTATCAGTGAGCAGGTATCAGTGATCAGGTATTAGATGTCAGTGATCAGTTGTCAGTGATCATTTGTCAGTGGTCAGGTATCAGTGATCAGGTATCAGTTGTCAGTGATCAGGTATCAGTTATCAGTGATCAGGTATCAGTTATCAGTGATTAGGTATCAATTGTCAGTGATCAGTTGTCAGTGATCAGTTGTCAGTGATCAGGTATCAGTGATCAGGTATCAGTTATCAGTGATTAGGTATCAATTGTCAGTGATCAGTTGTCAGTGATCATTTGTCAGTGATCAGGTATCAGTTGTCAGTGATCAGGTATCAGTTATCAGTGATCAGGTATCAGTTGTCAGTAGTCAGGTATCAGTTGTCAGTGATCAGTTGTCAGTGATCAGGTATCAGTTGTCAATGATCAGGTATCAGTTGTCAGTGATCAGGTATCCATTGTCAGTGATCAGGTATCAGTGATCAGGTATCAGTTTTTAGTGATCAGGTATCAGTTGTCAGTGATCACGTATTAGTTGTCAGTGATCAGGTATCATTTGTCAGTGATCAGGTATCATTTGTCAGTGATCAGGTATCAGTTGTCAGTGATCATTTGTCAGTGATCAGTTGTCAGTGATCAGTTGTCAGTGATCAGTTGTCAGTGATTAGGTATCAGTTGTCAGTGATCATTTGTCAGTGATCATTTGTGAGTGATCAGGTATCAGTGATCAGGTATCAGTTATCAGTGATCAGGTATCAGTTGTCAGTGATCAGGTATCAGTTATCAGTGATCAGGTATCAGTTGTCAGTGATCAGTTGTCATTGATCACGTGTCAGTGAACAGGTATCAGAGATCAGGTATGAGTTGTCAATGATCGCGTATCAGTTGTCAGTGATCAGGTATCAATGATCAGGTATCAGTTGTCAGTGATCAGGTATCAGTTGTCAGTTATCAGGTATCAGTTGTCAGGTATCAGGTGTCAGTGATCAGGTAACAGTGATCAGGTATCAGTGATCAGGTATCAGAGATCAGGTATCAGTTGTCAATAATAGCGTATCAGTTGTCAGTGATCAGGTATCAATGATCAGGTATCAGTTGTCAGTAATCAGGTATCAGTTGTCAGTAATCAGGGATCAGGTATCAGTTGTCAGGTATCAGTTGTCAGGTATCAGTTGTCAGTGATCAGGTATCAGTTGTCAATGATCAGGTATCAGTTGTCAGTGATCAGGTATCAGTTGTCAGTGATCAGGTATCAGTGATCAGGTATCAGTTGTCAGTGATCAGGTATCAGTTGTCAGTGATCAGTTGTCAGTGATCAGGTACCAGTTGTCAGTGATCAGTTGTCAGTAATCAGTTGTCAGTGATCAGGTGTCATTGATCACATGTCAGTGATCAGGTATCAGTGATCAGGTATCAGTGATCAGGTATCAGTGGTCAGTGATCAGTTGTCAGTGATCATTTGTGAGTGATCAGGTATCAGTGATCAGGTATCAGTTGTCAGTGATCAGGTATCAGTTGTCAGTGATCAGGTATCAGTTATCAGTGATCAGGTATCAGTTGTCAGTGATCAGTTGTCATTGATCACGTGTCAGTGAACAGGTATCAGTGATCAGGTATCAGTTGTCAATGATCGCGTATCAGTTGTCAGTGATCAGGTATCAATGATCAGGTATCAATTGTCAGGGATCAGGTATCAGTTGTCAGTAATCAGGTATCAGTTGTCAGTGATCAGGTATCATTTGTCAGGTATCAGTTGTCAGTGATCAGGTATCAGTTGTCAATGATCAGGTATCAGTTGTCAGGTATCAGTTGTCAGTGATCAGGTATCAGTAATCAGGTATCAGTGATCAGTTGTCAGTGATCAGTGATCAGTGATCAGGTATCAGTTGTCAGTAATCAGGTATCAGTTGTCAGTGAGCAAGAATCAGTTGTCAGGTATCAGTTGTCAGTGATCAGGTATCAGTTGTCAATGATCAGGTATCAGTTGTCAGTAATCAGGTATCAGTTGTCAGTTATCAGGTATCAGTTGTCAGGTATCAGTTGTCAGTGATCAGGTATCAGTTGTCAATGATCAGGTATCAGTTGTCAGGTATCAGTTGTCAGTGACCAGGTAGCAGTGATCAGGTATTAGTTGTCAGTGATCAGGTATCCATTGTCAGTGATCAGGTATCAGTGATCAGGTATCAGTGATCAGGTATCAGTGATCAGGTATCAGTGATCAGGTATCAGTTGTTTGTGATCAGGTATCAGTTGTCAGTGATCAGGGATCAGGTATCAGGGATCAGGTGTCAGGGATCAGGTATCAGTTGTAACTGATCAGTTGTCAGTGATCAGTTGTCAGTGATCAGGTATCAGTGCTCAGGTATCAGTGATTAGATTTCGGTTGTCAGTGATCAGTTGTCAGTGATCAGTTGTCAGTGATCATTTGTCAGTAGTGATGAGCGAGCATGCTTGTCACTACTCGGTACTCGCACGAGTATCACTGTACTCGGGCTGCTCGGCGGGGACCGAGTAATCTCGCGATACTCGTGCTTTACTCGTGGTCTTCATTTCTGCATGTTGGCGCTCTTTTGAGAGCCAGCCCTCATGCAGGGATTGGCTGGCAGACCACTGCAATGCCACAGCCCTGTTAGTTGTGGAATTGCAGTGATTGGCCGGCCTGCACAGCGTCACCGAGCCTTTATATAGGCCGGCGCGCTGTGCTCTGCTCACAGCTATTCTGACAGTGAGTGTAGGGAGAGTGTCGCTGATTCAGGGAAAGCTTTGCGGCCCTTTATAGTTAGTTCCGGAGCAGGGCTGCAAACAGTGTGACCAGAAGTCCTTCTCAGGACTATTCTAGTTGTATACAGGCAGGCAGGGTATAGCCAGGTCGGAGTACAGTAGCAGAGTCCTTCTCAGGACTATTGTTGCTATATACAGGCAGGGTATAGCCAGGTCGGAATACAGGCTAGTGACCAGAAGAGTCCTTGTCAGGACTATTGTAGCAGTATACAGGCAGGCAGGCAGGGTATATATAGCCATTCCTAGTGGTGACCGTATACCAGCCTTCATCATATCTGGGGCTGGTGTACACAGTGTAAAACAGTCCAGATAGTGTCAGACTTCTCAGTAATTGTCGCTCCTAAAAACCAGTTAGGTTCTTATTGCGTCCGTGCTTGCATTTAAAAACAGCACGTGTGTGGCAGTCGGTGGCAGGGTACAGGTGCGCGTTTTGCACAAACTATTATATAACGCACAAGTCTAGTGTATAATACACGTCAGTCAGCAGTGTCTGATAGTGTCAGACTTCTCAGTAATTGTCGCTCCTAAAAACCAGTTAGGTTCTTATTGCGTCCGTGCTTGCATTTAAAAACAGCACGTGTGTGGCAGTCGGTGGCAGGGTACAGGTGCGCGTTTTGCACAAACTATTATATAACGCACAAGTCTAGTGTATAATACACGTCAGTCAGCAGTGTCTGATAGTGTCAGACTTCTCAGTAATTGTCGCTCCTAAAAACCAGTTAGGTTCTTATTGCGTCCGTGCTTGCATTTAAAAACAGCACGTGTGTGGCAGTCGGTGGCAGGGTACAGGTGCGCGTTTTGCACAAACTATTATATAACGCACAAGTCTAGTGTATAATACACGTCAGTCAGCAGTGTCTGATAGTGTCAGACTTCTCAGTAATTGTCGCTCCTAAAAACCAGTTAGGTTCTTATTGCGTCCGTGCTTGCATTTAAAAACAGCACGTGTGTGGCAGTCGGTGGCAGGGTACAGGTGCGCGTTTTGCACAAACTATTATATAACGCACAAGTCTAGTGTATAATACACGTCAGTCAGCAGTGTCTGATAGTGTCAGACTTCTCAGTAATTGTCGCTCCTAAAAACCAGTTAGGTTCTTATTGCGTCCGTGCTTGCATTTAAAAACAGCACGTGTGTGGCAGTCGGTGGCAGGGTACAGGTGCGCGTTTTGCACAAACTATTATATAACGCACAAGTCTAGTGTATAATACACGTCAGTCAGCAGTGTCTGATAGTGTCAGACTTCTCAGTAATTGTCGCTCCTAAAAACCAGTTAGGTTCTTATTGCGTCCGTGCTTGCATTTAAAAACAGCACGTGTGTGGCAGTCGGTGGCAGGGTACAGGTGCGCGTTTTGCACAAACTATTATATAACGCACAAGTCTAGTGTATAATACACGTCAGTCAGCAGTGTCTGATAGTGTCAGACTTCTCAGTAATTGTCGCTCCTAAAAACCAGTTAGGTTCTTATTGCGTCCGTGCTTGCATTTAAAAACAGCACGTGTGTGGCAGTCGGTGGCAGGGTACAGGTGCGCGTTTTGCACAAACTATTATATAACGCACAAGTCTAGTGTATAATACACGTCAGTCAGCAGTGTCTGATAGTGTCAGACTTCTCAGTAATTGTCGCTCCTAAAAACCAGTTAGGTTCTTATTGCGTCCGTGCTTGCATTTAAAAACAGCACGTGTGTGGCAGTCGGTGGCAGGGTACAGGTGCGCGTTTTGCACAAACTATTATATAACGCACAAGTCTAGTGTATAATACACGTCAGTCAGCAGTGTCTGATAGTGTCAGACTTCTCAGTAATTGTCGCTCCTAAAAACCAGTTAGGTTCTTATTGCGTCCGTGCTTGCATTTAAAAACAGCACGTGTGTGGCAGTCGGTGGCAGGGTACAGGTGCGCGTTTTGCACAAACTATTATATAACGCACAAGTCTAGTGTATAATACACGTCAGTCAGCAGTGTCTGATAGTGTCAGACTTCTCAGTAATTGTCGCTCCTAAAAACCAGTTAGGTTCTTATTGCGTCCGTGCTTGCATTTAAAAACAGCACGTGTGTGGCAGTCGGTGGCAGGGTACAGGTGCGCGTTTTGCACAAACTATTATATAACGCACAAGTCTAGTGTATAATACACGTCAGTCAGCAGTGTCTGATAGTGTCAGACTTCTCAGTAATTGTCGCTCCTAAAAACCAGTTAGGTTCTTATTGCGTCCGTGCTTGCATTTAAAAACAGCACGTGTGTGGCAGTCGGTGGCAGCGTCAGGCTCCACGTTGTCCCTGGATAGAGACGTGCATGAGGGCCTCAAAACATTGTTCCCATTGCAAAGGAGTGGGTCTCCTGTCGTTGTAATGTCCATTCTGCAAAGAATGGGCGAAAAAATTTACCACTGGGGGTATACCTGAAACAAAGGCCTAAGTATTGCAATTTGTAACGGTCATCATCATGGTGGCGCATGAGGAGAAGGAGGAGCAGTCCAGCGATTAGCCAAACTCCAGAAGTGTGTACCCATGGGTGAGTGGAGGTACATGGCAAACTTTAAATTCCGCTCTCATTTGCTGGTGGTGTGGTGAAGTCTGGCCCAATCCAACCCTTGTTCATCTTGATCAGAGTCAGCTTGTCAGCATTTTCAGTTGACAGGCGGGTGCGTTTATCTGTAATGATTCCACCTGCGGCACTAAAAACACGCTCTGACAAAACGCTAGCAGCAGGGCAGGCCAGGCCTTCCAAGGCGTAGAGAGCCAATTCATGCCACGTGTCCAGCTTGGATACCCAATAATTGTAAGGCACAGAGGAATGTCGGAGTACAGTTGTTCGATCTGCAAGGTACTCCTTCAGCATCTGGGCAAACTTAGGATTTCTTGTGGCACTACCCCGCACCTCAGGGGCTGTGGTACGTGAGGGGCTGAGAAAACTGTCACACATCTTAAAGACTGTTCCCCTACCTCTGGCGGATTGGACTTGTGCCTCTCTCGGCTGTACGCCTCGGTTGTCCACTGATTCATGACCTATGCCGCTAGCGTTTTGTGAGGGGAATGCTTTGCCTACTTCCGTGACTATGGCCTTCTGGAACTGCTGCATTTTGCCTGACCTCTCCGCCTCGGGAATAAGAGACATAAAGTTCTCCTTTTAGCGTGGGTCTAACAGTGTTACCAACCAGTAATGATTGTCGGCCAAGATGTTCTTAACGCGAGGGTCACGAGACAGGCAGCTTACCATAAAGTCAGCCATGTGTGCCAGACTCTTAACAGCCATCACTTCAGTATCCTGACCGACACGATGACTGAACATGCTGTCCTCCTCCTCCTCATCATCTACCCTGTCCTCTGGCCAGCCACGCTGAACCGAGGATATGACTGCATGTCATATCCTCAATTTGGCCAGAGAGTTGCTCCATGTCTTCATCCTCCTCCTCGTCATAGTCCTCCACTGCACGTTGTGATGAGACGAGGCTGGGCTGTGTGTTATCATCACCCACACCCACTACTGTTTCTTGCTGAAACTCATCGCGCTCCGCCTGCAATGCATCATGTTTGTTTTCTGAGCAGAGACCATTTTAGAAGGCAGAGAAGCGGTATGGTGACGCTAATAATGTCGTCATCGCCGCTCACCATCTTGTTGTAGTCCTCAAAGTTTTGGCGGATGGTGCATAGGTCGGACATCCATCTCCACTCCTCAGGTGTTATGTGTGGAGTTTGACCCATTTCCCGACGGCTTAGGTGATGCAGGTACTCAACAACTGCCCTCTTCTGCTCACATATCCTGACCAACATGTGCAGAGTTGAATTCCAACGCGTGGGGACATCACACACCAGTCTGTGTGCCGGAAGATGCAAACGGCGTCTTAAGGCGGCAAGGCCGGCTGAAGCAGTAGGTGACTTTCGAAAATGTGCAGACAGGCGGCGAACTTTTACCAGCAGATCAGACAGCTCTGACTATGACTTTAGAAACCGCTGAACCTCGAGGTTGAGCACATGGGCCAAGCATGGAACATGTGTCAGCTGGCCTCGCCTCAAAGCCGCCACCAGGTTCCGGCCATTGTCACACACCACCTTTCCTGGCTTTAGGTTCAGAGTTGTGAGCCAGTGATCTGCCTGCTGTTTCAGAGCTGTCCACACCTCTTCTGCATTGTGGGGTTTGTCACCTATGCAGATTAGCTTCAGCACTGCCTGTTGCCGCTTCGCCGAGGCAGTGCTGCAGTGCTTCTGTGTCGCCCTGGACAAGCCAGGGGCCACAGAGCACAACACTTAAACACCCCACACTCCCTGCAGGCATATCATAGTCAAAACACAAAATCCTTGTTGCCTTCCCCAGGGGCTGTTGTCCACACCAGGGTGTGGAGCCAGGCGGTTGGTCTCCACCCACCGAGGAGGAGGGAAAACACAGGCAGTGAGAGTTAAGCTAAGGAAGTGGAAGGAGGAAAGTAGTAGAGAGGAGAAAAGTGACAGCAAAGAGCCTGAAGTTGGTCCGGGTGTGTGGCCTGGACAGGACAGCAAGGTTGGCAGGATGTGGTGACCGTCTGCAGTGGAGGCCGATTGGAGTCTGCCGTAAGGACCGTGGACGGGTGGTGACCCGGCCGTACCGGACCGGTATACAAAGCGAAGCCAGCACCATTGGCAGAGGACTTTCGGATCCCGGCAAGGCTTGGTGTCGCCGTGAATTTGCCAAATCCGTTATTGAAGGGGACCTCAGGGTTTCCAAACAGCCAAGTCCAGATAGAAGGCAACCGTACAACCGTGAAGGGGAGACACAGCCACCGGCAAGGGCAACCGTCTCCCAGGGCCAGCGCCTGTGGGCAAAAGGGGCTCCTCCGGCCCATATCCAGGTCAGGGAGCGGGTTACCGTTGGGAAACCATCACTACCAACACTTAACTTCGGTGCAGGGAGAGACAGTCATCACTAACCTGCAGGGAGGAACAACCGCAGCCGTCCGAGTGACCTGTCCATCCAGCCACTTGTTTTACCCTGAACTGTGTCATCATCATTGGGCTGAGTGAGTACCTCCGTGCCGTGCGGCACAGCGCTGCCCCTGCGACCATGCACTTCATCAGGCCCCGCAACCCGCCTGTCATCCATCTCTACCCCATCACCAGGCCCCGGGACAACCAACCCCCCTACCCACGTAGGGGAGAAATAACAACAAAGCTGCTCCCTGTCACAGGCTCCCGGGATCCCCGTCCAGAGCAGCGGTGGTGTCCACACAATCACCACAACCGTGGGTGGCGTCACGGACAATATCCCCAAAACCCAAACCACCCCTTTTCACTCACGGGCGAGTAGCGCCGCTCGAGTCCCCGGGATCCGGCCATCGCTCGAGCCAACGAGCAGCAGCAGCCGTAGAGCTGCGTCAGCCGGACCCGAGCAGTGGGAGAGCGCACCGTCCCCTCCTCCGCCAGCGACACTTACAGCTTGGGACTGGTGTGGAGGGTAAAGTGGATCAGGATGCGCAGGAGGAGGAGGAGGCTGAGGAGCATGACATTCCGGAGCTATAGAGTGTGTGTGAAACCCTGACTGAGGTAGGGCCTGCAAAACTTGGTGTGTGAAGGACGTATTCCGTCCCTCGCTCAGACTGGGTCCCAGCTTGCACAATATTAACCCAGTGTGACGTCAACGAGATGTAGCGGCCTTGCCCACATGCACTTGTCCACGTGTCTGTGGTTAGGTGGACTTTGGCTGAAACAGCGTTGTTCCGGGCACGTGTGATGTTTTGTGACACGTGGTTAGTTATGCAATGCGGGGACGGCACACAGGGAGAAATAGTGGCGGCTGTGGACCGAGTAACGTGGGACAGCTGCCACCATCAGTTCGCGGAATGCTTCTGTCTCAACCAGCCTAAAAGGCAACATTTCCAGCGCAAGCAGTCGCGAAATGTTAGCATTTAGAACTGTGGCATGTGGGGTGTTGGCAGTGTATTTGCGCCTGCGCTCAAAGGTTTGCTGAATGGATAACTGAACGTTGCGCTGGGACAAGGACGTGCTTGATGATGGTGTTCTTTCTGCGTAGGCAACTGCAGGTGCAGGAGTGGAGGAGGCTTGTTCGCAGGCAGCATGGACAGGGGATTGGCTCGCATGCACAACCAGCGAAGACGTAGCAGTGACATCAGCAAGCACTGCTCCTCGACTCTGTTGTACTTCCCACAAAGTCGGGTGCTTGGCTGACATGTGCCTGATCATGCTGGTGGTGGTCAGGCTGCTAGTTTTGGTACCCCTGCTGATGCTGGCATGGCAGGTGTTGCAAATGGCCTTTTTAGAATCATCTGGAGCCAACTTAAAAAACTGCCAGTGTCAGAGTTCCTGGTTTTCCAGTTTTCTTTTGAAAGAGCTTGCCCTTTGTTAACATGGAGTTTTCTGTTATGTTGCCCTACTTCCTGTCCATCTGTTTAAAAGCCGCCCCTAAAGCTTAGTCCAGTGCCTGAGTATACTGCTTCCTGTGTGCTCCTGCCCTGCTGCTTTTGGTTCCTGATTGTTATTCGGATCCTCTTGGAAAACAACCGACACCGACTCTGGACTTCATCTGGTATCATCTAGCTGTACCTGGACTCCGTTTGCCGTCTTTGGTCGGAACTTCTGCCCGGTTCCTTCCGTTTAATACCACTCTGGACTCACATCACGTACAGACATTTTTCGACTTACCTATTGCCCTTTTGTGTCCCGGCTGCTGCGCATTTAGGGCTTCTGGGGTGATTGCCAGACAGTCCCTGTATAGGGGTTTGCTGTTGGTGGTCTCCCTGGGGGAGTCCGGTGCGCGGTACCGGGAATTCCCTTTCGCTCAGTCCCTGGAAGGTATTTCCTGTATTTATGTTCTACTGTGTTTTTGTTCCGTTTATGTACATATTTGCTGGTTGCATATTATAAATGTCTTGCACCAAGAACTCGTCTCTGGTTGTCATTGCCCTAACGCAATCGAAATCCTCAATACATACAATAGTATTACAGCCAGACTCGGGAAGACCTAACATTTGTACAGGCACCTTGTGTCGTGTTGTTCCGGGGAACAGTTGACTGACGTCTGCCTGGGGCCACCACTCTGCTTCTTACTGCCTGTTGTGATGCTACGCCTCCCTCCCCCTGTGCACTGCTGTCCTCGCTCTGCATATCCTCCTGCCAGGTTGGGTCAGTTACTGGATCATCCACCACGTCGTCTTCCTCTTCCGCACCCTGCTCCTCCTCCTGACTTCCTGACAATTGTGTCTCATCATCGGCCACCCCTTGTTGAGACACGTTGCCAACTTCGTGAGAACGTGGCTGCTCAAATATTTGTGCATCTGTACATACAATCTCGTCATGGCCCACTTCAACAGGAGCTGGCGAGAGGCCAGAATTTGTGAATGGAAACGTGAACGAACAGCTATTCCGAGTGTCCAAGTGTGGGATCAGTAATGTCCGTGGACGTGTACTCGGCCTGGTGGTAGGAAGGAGGATCAGGTTCTGAAATGTGCGGTGCAGTATCACGGCTACTGACACTTGACCGTGTGGAAGACAGAGTGTTTGTGGTGGTGCCAATCTGACTGGAAGCATTATCCGCTATCCAACTAACAACCTGTTGACACTGGTCTTGGTTCAAGAGGGGTGTACTGCTGCGGTCCCCAAGAATTTGGGACAGGACGTGCGAGCGACTAGATGTGGCCCTTTGTTGTGGCGAAATTAGAGCTTGCACACAACCTCGGTGTCTGCCTGCACCACCATCACGTCCACTTCCTTGTTCGTTGACAACGCCCTTGCGCATTTTGCAATGCTGTGCTGATGTGTATTCACTAGACTTGTGTGTTATATCCAAGTTTGTGCAAAACTCACACAAATGCAGCGGAAAGCTGCCACCAACAGGCACACACGTGCGGTTTTTAAATGCAAGCACGGAGGCACTAAGAACCTAACAGGTCTCTATCCAGGGACAACGTAGAGCCTCCCAATGTTTGGCTTCCCTGCCTAAGGGCTATACTATAATACACCCACTTCCTTCCAATGGGCACTTCAGGTTTACAGGCCTTCATGCACGTCTCTATCCAGGGACAACGTGGAGCCTCCCAATGTTTGGCTTCCCTGCCTAAGGGCTATACTATAATACACCCACTTCCTTCCAATGGGCACTTCAGGTTTACAGGCCTTCATGCACGTCTCTATCCAGGGACAACGTGGAGCCTCCCAATGTTTGGCTTCCCTGCCTAAGGGCTATACTATAATACACCCACTTCCTTCCAATGGGCACTTCAGGTTTACAGGCCTTCATGCACGTCTCTATCCAGGGACAACGTGGAGCCTCCCAATGTTTGGCTTCCCTGCCTAAGGGCTATACTATAATACACCCACTTCCTTCCAATGGGCACTTCAGGTTTACAGGCCCTCATGCACGTCTGTATGCAGGGGCATTGGTGAACCTCACAATTTAGGACTGCCCTGGCAAAGGAAAATACTACAAAGACTCACTTCCTCAAAATGGGCACATTAGACTCAAGAGGCCTTCATGTACGTCTCTTCTCAGGGACATCGGAGTGCCACACAATGTTTTCACGTAAAATCTTTCATGTATTGATCTCAAAAAGTAACATACACCAGCTCTATCTCACTATTGGGTATGTGCCCTTAACATTTCCGCCATGAAAAATCATTTTGGGGTCATTTTGGAAGGTTTTCTGGTGAGTCCGTAAAAATGGCGTAAAACGCGGACAAAATTGTTCACAGCTGTGACTTTTGAGTGATAAATGCTTCAAGGGGTCTTCCCCATGCTGTTGCCATGTCATTTGAGCACTCTTCTGAGACTTTTGTGACATTTTTAGGGTTTCTCCATGCTGCCGGGAGGTCATTTCACAAAAATACTCGGGTCTCCCATAGGATAACATTGGGCTCGTTGCTCGGGCCGAGTACACGAGTATCTTGGGAGGCTCGGCCCGAGCTTCGAGCACCCGAGCTTTTTAGTACTCGCTCATCACTATTTGTCAGTGATCATTTGACAGTAATCAGGTATCAGTGATCAGGTATCAGTTGTCAATGATCAGGTATCAGTTGTCAGTGATCAGGTATCAGTTGTCAGTGATCAGGTATCAGTTGTCAATTTTCCGGTATCAGTTGTCAGGTATCAGTTGTCAGTGATCAAGTATCAGTTGTCAGTAATCAGGTATCAGTTGTCAGTGATCAGGTATCAGTTGTCAGTGATCAGGTATCAGTTGTCAGTGATCAGGTATCAGGAGTCAGTGATCAGGTATCAGTTGTCAGTGATCAGGTATCAGTTGACAGTTATCAGGTATCAGATGTCAATAATCAGGTATCAGTTGTCAATGATCAGGTATCAGTTGTCAGTGATCAGTTGTCAGTGATCAGTTGTCAGTGATCAGTTGTCAGTAATCAGGTATCAGTGATCAGGTATCAGTTGTCAATGATAAGGTATCAGTTGTCAGTGATCAGGTATCAGTGATCAGGTATCATTTGTCAGTGATCAGGTATCAGTGATCAGGTATCAGGTATCAGTGATCAGGTATCAGTTGTCAGTGATCAGGTATCAGTTGTCAGTGATCAGTTGTCAGTGATCAGTTGTCAGTGATCAGTTGTCAGTGATCAGTTGTCAGTGATCAGGTATCAGTGATCAGGTATCAGTTGTCAGTGATCAGGTATCAGTGATCAGGTATCAGTTGTCAGTGATCAGGTATCAGTTGTCAGTGATCAGGTATCAGTTGTCAGTGATCAGGTATCAGGAGTCAGTGATCAGGTATCAGTTGTCAGTGATCAGGTATCAGTGATCAGGTATCAGTTTTTAGTGATCAGGTATCAGTTGTCAGTGATCAGGTATCAGTTGTCAATGATCAGATATCAGTTGTAAGGTATCAGTTTTCAGTGATCAGGTATCAGTTGTCAATGATCATGTATCAGTTGTCAGGGATCAGGTATCAGTTGTCAGTGATCAGGTATCAGTTGTCAGTGATCAGTTGTCAGTGATCAGGTGTCAGTTGTCAGTTATCAGGTGTGAGTTGTTAGTGATCAGGTGTCAGTTGTCAGTGATCACGTATCAGTTGTCAGTGATCATGTATCAGTTGTCAGTGATCAGGTATCAGTTGTCAGTGATCAGGTATCGGTTGTCAGTGATCAGGTATCGGTTGTCAGTGATCAGTTGTCAGTGATCAGTGAACAGTTGTCAGTGATCACTGTGGAGACACGGGGCTCAGTGGGCGCTCTCGTCCACTAAAACCCGCCGCCTTTAGAAAGACAGCGTGGCTCAGGGCTCATCCCAACTGAACGCCGGCCTCCTTAACCGTGGGCGTAACACTACTCAGACAACACAGGGTGAGGGAACCACAATAATTAGACTTTATTGGATCCCCAAACAATTAACGGCACATAACGCATAACCAGCAAAACACACAAATGTAACAGGCAACAGAGTCTCACCCTTCCGCTGGCTCACCAGGGATTTAGAATGTCCATGCCTCACAGGTTCCAAGCTGTCTGAGGTCTGCAAAGTCTGTAACAGGTGACTGAACTGTCCCAACCTGCGTGTCCTCCTTAGGTAGTCCTGGTTTGATGATAAAGTCCTGGCAGCCGGAGTCGAAATCCCTAGGCTGTGGATATGGTCTCCAACCGGGTCCGGAGTCCCTAGATTGAAGCCATAAGATATCCTGATCCTCTAGTCAGCTCCAAAGAGCTTAGACTGAATCCAACAACCATCAACAACCTGGTGGCTTAAAGAAGTCCTCTCTTATAGCCACAGCCCTCCCCCTGGACACACTGCGTCCTCATCGATTGGTTGGACAAGATTGCTTCTCCCATTGGACGAATTTCAAGCTACATGGACAATGCTCATTCAAATGATGTGCTTAGAAAGGCTGAGGGTGTACATGTAAACTGGGAGCCACTAGACAATGGCTACTAAGGTAATTACATTATCAATACACAACTACAATACAATGGTTACTGGAAATGTCTGGAGAACAATAGTCTAGCTTTCAGTGGCCAACACAATTACCTTGAGTCAACAAGAGTCTTGTAAAAACAATGAGGGACTTCTCCCCCATCTATAGACAATCTATCATGCTGCCTGGCTGGATTTTAAGAAACGTTAACCCATGAGAGTCCATGTCGTCACAATCACGTATCAGTTGTCAGTGATCAGGTATCAGTTGTCAGTGATCATGTATCAGTTGTCAGTGATCAGGTATCATTTGTCAGTGATCAGGTATCAGTTGTCAGGTATCAGTTGTCAGTGATCAGTTGTCAGTGATCAGGTATCAGTGATCAGGTATCAGTTGTCAGTGATCAGGAATCAGTTGTCAGTGATCAGGTATCAGTGATCAGGTATCAGTTGTCAGTGAACAGGTATCGGTTGTCAGTGATCAGTTGTCAGTGAACAGTGATCAGTTGTCAGTGATCAGGTACCAGTTGTCAGTGATCATTTGTCAGTGATCATTTGTCAGTGATCAGGTATCAGTGATCAGGTAACAGTGATCAGGTAACAGTTGTCAGTGATGATTTGTCAGTGATCAGGTATCAGTGATCAGGTATCAGTTGTCAGTGATCAGTTGTCAGTGATCATTTGTCAGTGATCAGGTATCAGTGATCAGGTATCAGTGATCAGGTATCAGTTGTCAGTGATCAGGTATCAGTAATCAGGTATCAGTGATCAGGTATCAGTGATCAGGTATCAGAGATCAGGTATCAGTTGTCAATGATTGCGTATCAGTTGTCAGTGATCAGGTATCAATGATCAGGTATCAGTTGTCAGTGATCAGCTATCAGTTGTCAGTGAGCAGGTATCAGTTGTCAATGATCAGGTATCAGTTGTCAGATATCAGTTGTCAGTGATCAGATGTCAGTGATCAGATGTCAGTGATCAGGTATCAGTGATCAGGTATCAGTTGTCAGTGATCAGGTATCAGTTGTCAGTGATCAGTTGTCAGTGATCAGGTATCAGTCATCAGTTGTCAGTAATCAGGCATCAGTGATCAGGTATCAGGTATCAGTGATCAGGTATCAGTAGTCAGTGATCAGGTATCACCTGTCAGTGATCAGGTATTAGTTGACAGTGATCATTTGTCAGTGATCAGGTATCAGTGATCGGGTATCAGTTGTCAGTGATCAGGTATTAGTGATCAGGTATCAGTTGTCAGTGATCAGTTGTCAGTGATCAGGTACCAGTTGTCAGTGATCAGTTGTCAATGATCAGTTGTCAGTGATCAGGTATCAGTGATCAGGTAACAGTGATCAGGTAACAGTTGTCAGTGATCATTTGTCAGTGATCAGGTATCAGTGAGCAGGTATCAGTGATCAGGTATTAGATGTCAGTGATCAGTTGTCAGTGATCATTTGTCAGTGGTCAGGTATCAGTGATCAGGTATCAGTTGTCAGTGATCAGGTATCAGTTATCAGTGATCAGGTATCAGTTATCAGTGATTAGGTATCAATTGTCAGTGATCAGTTGTCAGTGATCAGTTGTCAGTGATCAGGTATCAGTGATCAGGTATCAGTTATCAGTGATTAGGTATCAATTGTCAGTGATCAGTTGTCAGTGATCATTTGTCAGTGATCAGGTATCAGTTGTCAGTGATCAGGTATCAGTTATCAGTGATCAGGTATCAGTTGTCAGTAGTCAGGTATCAGTTGTCAGTGATCAGTTGTCAGTGATCAGGTATCAGTTGTCAATGATCAGGTATCAGTTGTCAGTGATCAGGTATCCATTGTCAGTGATCAGGTATCAGTGATCAGGTATCAGTTTTTAGTGATCAGGTATCAGTTGTCAGTGATCACGTATTAGTTGTCAGTGATCAGGTATCATTTGTCAGTGATCAGGTATCATTTGTCAGTGATCAGGTATCAGTTGTCAGTGATCATTTGTCAGTGATCAGTTGTCAGTGATCAGTTGTCAGTGATCAGTTGTCAGTGATTAGGTATCAGTTGTCAGTGATCATTTGTCAGTGATCATTTGTGAGTGATCAGGTATCAGTGATCAGGTATCAGTTATCAGTGATCAGGTATCAGTTGTCAGTGATCAGGTATCAGTTATCAGTGATCAGGTATCAGTTGTCAGTGATCAGTTGTCATTGATCACGTGTCAGTGAACAGGTATCAGAGATCAGGTATGAGTTGTCAATGATCGCGTATCAGTTGTCAGTGATCAGGTATCAATGATCAGGTATCAGTTGTCAGTGATCAGGTATCAGTTGTCAGTTATCAGGTATCAGTTGTCAGGTATCAGGTGTCAGTGATCAGGTAACAGTGATCAGGTATCAGTGATCAGGTATCAGAGATCAGGTATCAGTTGTCAATAATAGCGTATCAGTTGTCAGTGATCAGGTATCAATGATCAGGTATCAGTTGTCAGTAATCAGGTATCAGTTGTCAGTAATCAGGGATCAGGTATCAGTTGTCAGGTATCAGTTGTCAGGTATCAGTTGTCAGTGATCAGGTATCAGTTGTCAATGATCAGGTATCAGTTGTCAGGTATCAGTTGTCAGTGACCAGGTAGCAGTGATCAGGTATTAGTTGTCAGTGATCAGGTATCCATTGTCAGTGATCAGGTATCAGTGATCAGGTATCAGTTGTTTGTGATCAGGTATCAGTTGTCAGTGATCAGGTATCAGGGATCAGGTATCAGGGATCAGGTGTCAGGGATCAGGTATTAGTTGTCAGTGATCAGGTATCAGTTGTAACTGATCAGTTGTCAGTGATCAGTTGTCAGTGATCAGGTATCAGTGCTCAGGTATCAGTGATTAGATTTCGGTTGTTAGTGATCAGTTTTTAGTGATCAGTTGTCAGTGATCATTTGTCAGTGATCATTTGACAGTAATCAGGTATCAGTGATCAGGTATCAGTTGTCAATGATCAGGTATCAGTTGTCAGTGATCAGGTATCAGTGATCAGGTATCAGTTGTCAGTGATCAGGTATCAGTTGTCAGTGATCAGGTATCAGTGATCAGGTATCAGTTGTCAGTGATCAGGTATCAGTTGTCGAGTATCAGTTGTCAGTGATCAGGTATTAGTTGTCAGTAATCAGGTATCAGTTGTCAGTGATTAGGTATCAGTTGTCAGTGATCAGGTATCAGTCGTCAGTGATCAGGTATCAGTCGTCAGTGATCAGGTATCAGTTGTCAGGTATCAGTGATCAGGTATCAGTTGTCAGTGATCAGTTGTCAGTGATCAGGTATCAGTGATCAGGTATCAGTTGTCAGTGATCAGGTATCAGTTGTCAGTGATCAGTGATCAGGTATCAGTCATCAGTTGTCAGTAATCAGGCATCAGGGATCAGGTATCAATGATCAGGTATCAGGAGTCAGTGATCAGGTATCAGTTGTCAGTGATCAGGTATCAGTGATCAGGTATCAGTTTTTAGTGATCAGGTATCAGTTGTCAGTGATTAGGTATCAGTTGTCAATGATCAGATATCAGTTGTAAGGTATCAGTTTTCAGTGATCAGGTATCAGTTGTCAATGATCATGTATCAGTTGTCAGTGATCAGGTGTCAGTTGTCAGTGATCAGGTGTCAGTTCTCAGTAATCAGGTGTCAGTTATCAGGTGTGAGTTGTTAGTGATCACGTGTCAGTTGTCAGTGATCACGTATCAGTTGTCAGTGATCACGTATCAGTTGTCAGTGATCAGGTATCAGTTGTCAGTGATCAGGTATCGGTTGTCAGTGATCAGGTATCGGTTGTCAGTGATCAGTTGTCAGTGATCAGGTATCGGTTGTCAGTGATCAGGTATCGGTTGTCAGTGATCAGTTGTCAGTGATCACGTATCAGTTGTCAGTGATCACGTATCAGTTGTCAGTGATCAGGTATCAGTTGTCAGTGATCAGGTATCGGTTGTCAGTGATCAGCTATCGGTTGTCAGTGATCAGTTGTCAGTGAACAGTGATCAGTTGTCAGTGATCAATTGTCAGTGATCAGGTATCAGTTGTCAGTGATCAGGTATCAGTTGTCAGTGATCAGGTATCAGTTGTCAGTGATCATTTGTCAGTGATCAGGTATCAGTTGTCAGTGATCATGTATCAGTTGTCAGTGATCAGGAATCAGTTGTCAGTGATCAGGTATCAGTTATCAGTGATCAGGTATCAGTTATCAGTGATCAGGTATCAGTTGTCAGTGATCAGTTGTCAGTGATCAGTTGTCAGTGATTAGGTATCAGTTGTCAGTGATCATTTGTCAGTGATCATTTGTGAGTGATCAGGTATCAGTGATCAGGTATCAGTTGTCAGTGATCAGGTATCAGTTGTCAGTGATCAGGTATCAGTTGTCAGTGATCAGGTATCAGTTATCAGTGATCAGGTATCAGTTGTCAGTGATCAGTTGTCATTGATCACGTGTCAGTGAACAGGTATCAGTGATCAATGATCGCGTATCAGTTGTCAGTGATCAGGTATCAATGATCAGGTATCAATTGTCAGGGATCAGTTGTCAGTGATCAGGTATCATTTGTCAGGTATCAGTTGTCTGTGATCAGGTATCAGTTGTCAATGATCAGGTATCAGTTGTCAGGTATCAGTTGTCAGTGATCAGGTATCAGTAATCAGGTATCAGTGATCAGGTATCAGAGATCAGGTATCAGTTGTCAGTGATCAGGTATCAGTTGTCAGTAATCAGGTATCAGTTGTCAGTGAGCAAGAATCAGTTGTCAGGTATCAGTTGTCAGTGATCAGGTATCAGTTGTCAATGATCAGGTATCAGTTGTCAGTAATCAGGTATCAGTTGTCAGTTATCAGGTATCAGTTGTCAGGTATCAGTTGTCAGTGATCAGGTATCAGTTGTCAATGATCAGGTATCAGTTGTCAGGTATCAGTTGTCAGTGACCAGGTAGCAGTGATCAGGTATTAGTTGTCAGTGATCAGGTATCCATTGTCAGTGATCAGGTATCAGTGATCAGGTATCAGTGATCAGGTATCAGTTGTCAGTGATCAGGTATCAGGGATCAGGGATCAGGTGTCAGGGATCAGGTATTAGTTGTCAGTGATCAGGTATCAGTTGTAACTGATCAGTTGTCAGTGATCAGTTGTCAGTGATCAGGTATCAGTGCTCAGGTATCAGTGATTAGATTTCGGTTGTCAGTGATCAATTGTCAGATATCAGTTGTCAGTGATCAGATGTCAGTGATCAGTTGTCAGTGATCAGGTATCAGTGATCAGGTATCAGTTGTCAGTGATCAGGTATCAGTTGTCAGTGATCAGTTGTCAGTGATCAGGTATCAGTCATCAGTTGTCAGTAATCAGGCATCAGTGATCAGGTATCAGGTATCAGTGATCAGGTATCAGTAGTCAGTGATCAGGTATCACCTGTCAGTGATCAGGTATTAGTTGACAGTGATCATTTGTCAGTGATCAGGTATCAGTGATCAGGTATCAGTGATCAGGTATCAGTTGTCAGTGATCAGGTATCAGTTGTCAGTGATCAGGTATCAGTTGTCAGTGATCAGGTATCGGTTGTCAGTGATCAGCTATCGGTTGTCAGTGATCAGTTGTCAGTGAACAGTGATCAGTTGTCAGTGATCAATTGTCAGTGATCAGGTATCAGTTGTCAGTGATCATGTATAAGTTGTCAGTGATCAGGTATCATTTGTCAGTGATCAGGTATCATTTGTCAGTGATCAGGTATCAGTTGTCAGTGATCATTTGTCAGTGATCAGGTATCAGTTGTCAGTGATCAGGAATCATTTGTCAGTGATCAGGAATCAGTTGTCAGTGATCAGGTATCAGTTATCAGTGATCAGGTATCATTTATCAGTGATCAGGTATCAGTTGTCAGTGATCAGTTGTCAGTGATCAGTTGTCAGTGATTAGGTATCAGTTGTCAGTGATCATTTGTCAGTGATCATTTGTGAGTGATCAGGTATCAGTGATCAGGTATCAGTTGTCAGTGATCAGTTATCAGTTGTCAGTGATCAGGTATCAGTTATCAGTGATCAGGTATCAGTTGTCAGTGATCAGTTGTCATTGATCACGTTTCAGTGAACAGGTATCAGTGATCAATGATCGCGTATCAGTTGTCAGTGATCAGGTATCAATGATCAGGTATCAATTGTCAGGGATCAGGTATCAGTTGTCAGTGATCAGGTATCAGTTGTCAGTAATCAGGTATCAGTTGTCAGTGAGCAAGAATCAGTTGTCAGGTATCAGTTGTCAGTGATCAGGTATCAGTTGTCAATGATCAGGTATCAGTTGTCAGTAATCAGGTATCAGTTGTCAGTTATCAGGTATCAGTTGTCAGGTATCAGTTGTCAGTGATCAGGTATCAGTTGTCAATGATCAGGTATCAGTTGTCAGGTATCAGTTGTCAGTGACCAGGTAGCAGTGATCAGGTATTAGTTGTCAGTGATCAGGTATCCATTGTCAGTGATCAGGTATCAGTGATCAGGTATCAGTGATCAGGTATCAGTTGTCAGTGATCAGGTATCAGGGATCAGGGATTAGGTGTCAGGGATCAGGTATTAGTTGTCAGTGATCAGGTATCAGTTGTAACTGATCAGTTGTCAGTGATCAGTTGTCAGTGATCAGGTATCAGTGCTCAGGTATCAGTGATTAGATTTCGGTTGTCAGTGATCAGTTGTCAGATATCAGTTGTCAGTGATCAGATGTCAGTGATCAGTTGTCAGTGATCAGGTATCAGTGATCAGGTATCAGTTGTCAGTGATCAGGTATCAGTTGTCAGTGATCAGTTGTCAGTGATCAGGTATCAGTCATCAGTTGTCAGTAATCAGGCATCAGTGATCAGGTATCAGTGATCAGGTATCAGTAGTCAGTGATCAGGTATCACCTGTCAGTGATCAGGTATTAGTTGACAGTGATCATTTGTCAGTGATCAGGTATCAGTGATCAGGTATCAGTGATCAGGTATCAGTTGTCAGTGATCAGGTATCAGTTGTCAGTGATCAGGTATCGGTTGTCAGTGATCAGCTATCGGTTGTCAGTGATCAGTTGTCAGTGAACAGTGATCAGTTGTCAGTGATCAATTGTCAGTGATCAGGTATCAGTTGTCAGTGATCATGTATAAGTTGTCAGTGATCAGGTATCATTTGTCAGTGATCAGGTATCATTTGTCAGTGATCAGGTATCAGTTGTCAGTGATCATTTGTCAGTGATCAGGTATCAGTTGTCAGTGATCAGGAATCATTTGTCAGTGATCAGGAATCAGTTGTCAGTGATCAGGTATCAGTTATCAGTGATCAGGTATCAGTTATCAGTGATCAGGTATCAGTTGTCAGTGATCAGTTGTCAGTGATCAGTTGTCAGTGATTAGGTATCAGTTGTCAGTGATCATTTGTCAGTGATCATTTGTGAGTGATCAGGTATCAGTGATCAGGTATCAGTTGTCAGTGATCAGGTATCAGATGTCAGTGATCAGGTATCAGTTGTCAGTGATCAGGTATCAGTTATCAGTGATCAGGTATCAGTTGTCAGTGATCAGTTGTCATTGATCACGTTTCAGTGAACAGGTATCAGTGATCAATGATCGCGTATCAGTTGTCAGTGATCAGGTTGTGACGGGGTATGCAACAGAGCAGTGAGGGACGCCAGGCCAAGGAACAATCCAAAGGGCTTTATTGGAACCACAAAGAATAAGCAGCAAACATAAATATAAATCCTTCAAATCTGCAAGGAGTCCACAACAGAAAAACAAAAGATCCAGGGGCACCGCCTGGTATTCCGATGCCAGGGGAATTAGGGCAATGGTCCTTATATGAGTTCCTTGAGTCCAACAGGTGAACAACAAAACGCAATCCCACGTGGCCGCGGATCTCCAGTCTGTAACAGTCCACACACACAGACCCCAGGATCCAGCCTCAGCTATGGATCCTAGTCCTTCTCCAGCCGAGCTCCAACTAACTGAACTAACATGGTCTTCTCTCCTGGGACCAGCCCCTTAGTTGGGCACACCTCCCCCTGGCCATTTGATGCATGAATGGACTTTAGACTGCTGGCTCTGTTCTGTTTACCAAGTTGTGGTTGGAGAAGTCCCATGCTGAGAAGAACAATATATATATGCAACCCCCACCAAATCAATGACAATAGCTACAGCTGAAGCTTGAGTGCAATATGATACAGGCTGGGGGAAGATAGTCACTTACATCCCAAGACATAGTATTACAGCAAATACAGTGAGAGGGTAAATTACATCTTCACACAGGTATCAATGATCAGGTATCAATTGTCAGGGATCAGGTATCAGTTGTCAGTGATCAGGTATCATTTGTCAGGTATCAGTTGTCAGTGATCAGGTATCAGTTGTCAATGATCAGGTATCAGTTGTCAGGTATCAGTTGTCAGTGATCAGGTATCAGTAATCAGGTATCAGTGATCAGGTATCAGAGATCAGGTATCAGTTGTCAGTGATCAGGTATCAGTTGTCAGTAATCAGGTATCAGTTGTCAGTGAGCAAGAATCAGTTGTCAGGTATCAGTTGTCAGTGATCAGGTATCAGTTGTCAATGATCAGGTATCAGTTGTCAGTAATCAGGTATCAGTTGTCAGTTATCAGGTATCAGTTGTCAGGTATCAGTTGTCAGTGATCAGGTATCAGTTGTCAATGATCAGGTATCAGTTGTCAGGTATCAGTTGTCAGTGACCAGGTAGCAGTGATCAGGTATTAGTTGTCAGTGATCAGGTATCCATTGTCAGTGATCAGGTATCAGTGATCAGGTACCAGTGATCAGGTATCAGTGATCAGGTATCAGTTGTCAGTGATCAGGTATCAGGGATCAGGTATCAGGGATCAGGTGTCAGGGATCAGGTATTAGTTGTCAGTGATCAGGTATCAGTTGTAACTGATCAGTTGTCAGTGATCAGTTGTCAGTGATCAGGTATCAGTGCTCAGGTATCAGTGATTAGATTTCGGTTGTCAGTGATCAGTTGTCAGATATCAGTTGTCAGTGATCAGATGTCAGTGATCAGTTGTCAGTGATCAGGTATCAGTGATCAGGTATCAGTTGTCAGTGATCAGGTATCAGTTGTCAGTGATCAGTTGTCAGTGATCAGGTATCAGTCATCAGTTGTCAGTAATCAGGCATCAGTGATCAGGTATCAGGTATCAGTGATCAGGTATCAGTAGTCAGTGATCAGGTATCACCTGTCAGTGATCAGGTATTAGTTGACAGTGATCATTTGTCAGTGATCAGGTATCAGTGATCAGGTATCAGTGATCAGGTATCAGTTGTCAGTGATCAGGTATCAGTTGTCAGTGATCAGTTGTCAGTGATCAGGTACCAGTTGTCAGTGATCAGTTGTCAATGATCAGTTGTCAGTGATCAGGTATCAGTGATCAGGTAACAGTGATCAGGTAACAGTGATCAGGTAACAGTTGTCAGTGATCATTTGTCAGTGATCATTTGTCAGTGATCAGGTATCAGTGAGCAGGTATCAGTGATCAGGTATTAGATGTCAGTGATCAGTTGTCAGTGATCATTTGTCAGTGATCAGTTGTCAGTGATCAGGTATCAGTTGTCAGTGATCACGTATTAGTTGTCAGTGATCAGGTATCAGTCGTCAGTGATCAGGTATCATTTGTCAGTGATCAGGTATCAGTTGTCAGTGATCATTTGTCAGTGATCAGGTATCAGGGATCAGTTGTCAGTGATCAGGTATCAGTTGTCAGTGATCAGGTATCAGTTGTCAGTGATCAGTTGTCAGTGATCAGGTACCAGTTGTCAGTGATCAGTTGTCAGTGATCAGTTGTCAGTGATCAGGTGTCAGTGATCAGTGATCAGTTGTCAGTGATCAGGTATCATTTGTCAGTGATCAGGTATCATTTGTCAGTGATCAGGTATCAGTTGTCAGTGATCATTTGTCAGTGATCATTTGTCAGTGATCAGGTATCAGTGATCAGGTATCAGTTGTCAGTGATCAGGTATCAGTTGTCAGTGATCAGGTATCAGTGATCAGGTATCAGTTGTCAGTGATCAGTTGTCAGTGATCAGGTACCAGTTGTCAGTGATCAGTTGTCAGTGATCAGTTGTCAGTGATCAGTTGTCAGTGATCAGGTGTCAGTGATCAGGTGTCAGTGATCAGGTGTCAGTGATCAGGTGTCAGTGATCAGGTGTCAGTGATCAGGTAACAGTGATCAGGTAACAGTTGTCAGTGATCATTTGTCAGTGATCATTTGTCAGTGATCAGGTATCAGTGATTAGGTATCAGTTGTCAGTGATCAGTTGTCAGTGATCAGTTGTCAGTGATCAGGTATCAGTGATCAGGTATCAGTGATCAGGTATCAGTGATTAGGTATCAAATGTCAGTGATCAGTTGTCAGTGATCATTTGTCAGTGATCAGGTATCAGTGATCAGGTATCAGTTGTCAGGTATCAGTTGTCAGAGATCAGGTATCAGTTGTCAATGATCAGGAATCAGTTGTCAGTGATCAGGTATCAGTTGTCAGTGATCAGGTATCCATTGTCAGTGATCAGGTATCAGTGATCAGGTATCAGTTTTTAGTGATCAGGTATCAGTTGTCAGTGATCACGTATTAGTTGTCAGTGATCAGGTATCAGTTGTCAGTGATCAGGTATCAGTTGTCAGTGATCAGTTGTCAGTGATCAGGTACCAGTTGTCAGTGATCAGTTGTCAGTGATC
Source organism: Anomaloglossus baeobatrachus (assembly GCF_048569485.1). Classification (NCBI taxonomy): domain Eukaryota; kingdom Metazoa; phylum Chordata; class Amphibia; order Anura; family Aromobatidae; genus Anomaloglossus; species Anomaloglossus baeobatrachus. Next base: position 160,652,149 of record NC_134356.1, read on the forward strand.
AGTTGTCACTGATCAGGTGTCAGTGATCAGTGATCAGTTGTCAGTGATCAGGTATCATTTGTCAGTGATCAGGTATCATTTGTCAGTGATCAGGTATCATTTGTCAGTGATCAGGTATCAGTTGTCAGTGATCATTTGTCAGTGATCATTTGTCAGTGATCAGGTATCAGTGATCAGGTATCAGTTGTCAGTGATCAGGTATCAGTTGTCAGTGATCAGGTATCAGTGATCAGGTATCAGTTGTCAGTGATCAGTTGTCAGTGATCAGGTACCAGTTGTCAGTGATCAGTTGTCAGTGATCAGTTGTCAGTGATCAGTTGTCAGTGATCAGGTGTCAGTGATCAGGTGTCAGTGATCAGGTGTCAGTGATCAGGTGTCAGTGATCAGGTGTCAGTGATCAGGTGTCAGTGATCAGGTAACAGTGATCAGGTAACAGTTGTCAGTGATCATTTGTCAGTGATCATTTGTCAGTGATCAGGTATCAGTGATCAGGTATCAGTTGTCAGTGATCAGTTGTCAGTGATCAGTTGTCAGTGATCAGGTATCAGTGATCAGGTATCAGTGATCAGGTATCAGTGATTAGGTATCAAATGTCAGTGATCAGTTGTCAGTGATCATTTGTCAGTGATCAGGTATCAGTGATCAGGTATCAGTTGTCAGGTATCAGTTGTCAGAGATCAGGTATCAGTTGTCAATGATCAGGAATCAGTTGTCAGTGATCAGGTATCAGTTGTCAGTGATCAGGTATCCATTGTCAGTGATCAGGTATCAGTGATCAGGTATCAGTTTTTAGTGATCAGGTATCAGTTGTCAGTGATCACGTATTAGTTGTCAGTGATCAGGTATCAGTCGTCAGTGATCAGGTATCATTTGTCAGTGATCAGTTGTCAGTGATCAGGTACCAGTTGTCAGTGATCAGTTGTCAGTGATCAGTGATCAGTTGTCAGTGATCAGGTATCAGTTGTCTGTGATCAGGTATCAGTTATCAGTGATCAGGTATCAGTTGTCAGTGATCAGTTGTCATTGATCACGTTTCAGTGAACAGGTATCAGTGATCAATGATCGCGTATCAGTTGTCAGTGATCAGGTATCAATGATCAGGTATCAATTGTCAGGGATCAGGTATCAGTTGTCAGTGATCAGGTATCATTTGTCAGGTATCAGTTGTCAGTGATCAGGTATCAGTTGTCAATGATCAGGTATCAGTTGTCAGGTATCAGTTGTCAGTGATCAGGTATCAGTAATCAGGTATCAGTGATCAGGTGTCAGAGATCAGGTATCAGTTGTCAGTGATCAGGTATCAGTTGTCAGTAATCAGGTATCAGTTGTCAGTGAGCAAGAATCAGTTGTCAGGTATCAGTTGTCAGTGATCAGGTATCAGTTGTCAATGATCAGGTATCAGTTGTCAGTAATCAGGTATCAGTTGTCAGTTATCAGGTATCAGTTGTCAGGTATCAGTTGTCAGTGATCAGGTATCAGTTGTCAATGATCAGGTATCAGTTGTCAGGTATCAGTTGTCAGTGACCAGGTAGCAGTGATCAGGTATTAGTTGTCAGTGATCAGGTATCCATTGTCAGTGATCAGGTATCAGTGATCAGGTATCAGTGATCAGGTATCAGTTGTCAGTGATCAGGTATCAGGGATCAGGGATCAGGTGTCAGGGATCAGGTATTAGTTGTCAGTGATCAGGTATCAGTTGTAACTGATCAGTTGTCAGTGATCAGTTGTCAGTGATCAGGTATCAGTGCTCAGGTATCAGTGATTAGATTTCGGTTGTCAGTGATCAGTTGTCAGATATCAGTTGTCAGTGATCAGATGTCAGTGATCAGTTGTCAGTGATCAGGTATCAGTGATCAGGTATCAGTTGTCAGTGATCAGGTATCAGTTGTCAGTGATCAGTTGTCAGTGATCAGGTATCAGTCATCAGTTGTCAGTAATCAGGCATCAGTGATCAGGTATCAGGTATCAGTGATCAGGTATCAGTAGTCAGTGATCAGGTATCACCTGTCAGTGATCAGGTATTAGTTGACAGTGATCATTTGTCAGTGATCAGGTATCAGTGATCAGGTATCAGTGATCAGGTATCAGTTGTCAGTGATCAGGTATCAGTTGTCAGTGATCAGTTGTCAGTGATCAGGTACCAGTTGTCAGTGATCAGTTGTCAATGATCAGTTGTCAGTGATCAGGTATCAGTGATCAGGTAACAGTGATCAGGTAACAGTGATCAGGTAACAGTTGTCAGTGATCATTTGTCAGTGATCATTTGTCAGTGATCAGGTATCAGTGAGCAGGTATCAGTGATCAGGTATTAGATGTCAGTGATCAGTTGTCAGTGATCATTTGTCAGTGATCAGTTGTCAGTGATCAGGTGTCAGTTGTCAGTGATCACGTATTAGTTGTCAGTTGTCAGGGATCAGTTGTCAGTGATCAGGTATCAGTTGTCAGTGATCAGGTATCAGTTGTCAGTGATCAGTTGTCAGTGATCAGGTACCAGTTGTCAGTGATCAGTTGTCAGTGATCAGTTGTCAGTGATCAGGTGTCAGTGATCAGTGATCAGTTGTCAGTGATCAGGTATCATTTGTCAGTGATCAGGTATCATTTGTCAGTGATCAGGTATCAGTTGTCAGTGATCATTTGTCAGTGATCATTTGTCAGTGATCAGGTATCAGTGATCAGGTATCAGTTGTCAGTGATCAGGTATCAGTTGTCAGTGATCAGGTATCAGTGATCAGGTATCAGTTGTCAGTGATCAGTTGTCAGTGATCAGGTACCAGTTGTCAGTGATCAGTTGTCAGTGATCAGTTGTCAGTGATCAGTTGTCAGTGATCAGGTGTCAGTGATCAGGTGTCAGTGATCAGGTGTCAGTGATCAGGTGTCAGTGATCAGGTGTCAGTGATCAGGTAACAGTGATCAGGTAACAGTTGTCAGTGATCATTTGTCAGAGATCATTTGTCAGTGATCAGGTATCAGTGATCAGGTATCAGTTGTCAGTGATCAGTTTTCAGTGATCAGTTGTCAGTGATCAGTTGTCAGTGATCATTTGTCAGTGATCAGGTATCAGTGATCAGGTATCAGTTGTCAGGTATCAGTTGTCAGAGATCAGGTATCAGTTGTCAATGATCAGGAATCAGTTGTCAGTGATCAGGTATCAGTTGTCAGTGATCAGGTATCCATTGTCAGTGATCAGGTACCAGTGATCAGGTATCAGTTTTTAGTGATCAGGTATCAGTTGTCAGTGATCACGTATTAGTTGTCAGTGATCAGGTATCAGTCGTCAGTGATCAGGTATCATTTGTCAGTGATCAGTTGTCAGTGATCAGGTACCAGTTGTCAGTGATCAGTTGTCAGTGATCAGTGATCAGTTGTCAGTGATCAGGTATCAGTTGTCAGTGATCAGGTATCAGTTATCAGTGATCAGGTATCAGTTGTCAGTGATCAGTTGTCATTGATCACGTTTCAGTGAACAGGTATCAGTGATCAATGATCACGTATCAGTTGTCAGTGATCAGGTATCAATGATCAGATATCAATTGTCAGGGATCAGGTATCAGTTGTCAGTGATCAGGTATCATTTGTCAGGTATCAGTTGTCAGTGATCAGGTATCAGTTGTTAATGATCAGGTATCAGTTGTCAGGTATCAGTTGTCAGTGATCAGGTATCAGTAATCAGGTATCAGTGATCAGGTATCAGAGATCAGGTATCAGTTGTCAGTGATCAGGTATCAGTTGTCAGTAATCAGGTATCAGTTGTCAGTGAGCAAGAATCAGTTGTCAGGTATCAGTTGTCAGTGATCAGGTATCAGTTGTCAATGATCAGGTATCAGTTGTCAGTAATCAGGTATCAGTTGTCAGTTATCAGGTATCAGTTGTCAGGTATCAGTTGTCAGTGATCAGGTATCAGTTGTCAATGATCAGGTATCAGTTGTCAGGTATCAGTTGTCAGTGACCAGGTAGCAGTGATCAGGTATTAGTTGTCAGTGATCAGGTATCCATTGTCAGTGATCAGGTATCAGTGATCAGGTATCAGTGATCAGGTATCAGTGATCAGGTATCAGTTGTCAGTGATCAGGTATCAGGGATCAGGTATCAGGGATCAGGTGTCAGGGATCAGGTATTAGTTGTCAGTGATCAGGTATCAGTTGTAACTGATCAGTTGTCAGTGATCAGTTGTCAGTGATCAGGTATCAGTGCTCAGGTATCAGTGATTAGATTTCGGTTGTCAGTGATCAGTTGTCAGATATCAGTTGTCAGTGATCAGATGTCAGTGATCAGTTGTCAGTGATCAGGTATCAGTGATCAGGTATCAGTTGTCAGTGATCAGGTATCAGTTGTCAGTGATCAGTTGTCAGTGATCAGGTATCAGTCATCAGTTGTCAGTAATCAGGCATCAGTGATCAGGTATCAGGTATCAGTGATCAGGTATCAGTAGTCAGTGATCAGGTATCACCTGTCAGTGATCAGGTATTAGTTGACAGTGATCATTTGTCAGTGATCAGGTATCAGTGATCAGGTATCAGTGATCAGGTATCAGTTGTCAGTGATCAGGTATCAGTTGTCAGTGATCAGTTGTCAGTGATCAGGTACCAGTTGTCAGTGATCAGTTGTCAATGATCAGTTGTCAGTGATCAGGTATCAGTGATCAGGTAACAGTGATCAGGTAACAGTGATCAGGTAACAGTTGTCAGTGATCATTTGTCAGTGATCATTTGTCAGTGATCAGGTATCAGTGAGCAGGTATCAGTGATCAGGTATTAGATGTCAGTGATCAGTTGTCAGTGATCATTTGTCAGTGATCAGTTGTCAGTGATCAGGTATCAGTTGTCAGTGATCACGTATTAGTTGTCAGTGATCAGGTATCAGTCGTCAGTGATCAGGTATCATTTGTCAGTGATCAGGTATCAGTTGTCAGGGATCAGTTGTCAGTGATCAGGTATCAGTTGTCAGTGATCAGGTATCAGTTGTCAGTGATCAGTTGTCAGTGATCAGGTACCAGTTGTCAGTGATCAGTTGTCAGTGATCAGTTGTCAGTGATCAGGTGTCAGTGATCAGTGATCAGTTGTCAGTGATCAGGTATCATTTGTCAGTGATCAGGTATCATTTGTCAGTGATCAGGTATCAGTTGTCAGTGATCATTTGTCAGTGATCATTTGTCAGTGATCAGGTATCAGTGATCAGGTATCAGTTGTCAGTGATCAGGTATCAGTTGTCAGTGATCAGGTATCAGTGATCAGGTATCAGTTGTCAGTGATCAGTTGTCAGTGATCAGGTACCAGTTGTCAGTGATCAGTTGTCAGTGATCAGTTGTCAGTGATCAGTTGTCAGTAAACAGTTGTCAGTGATCAGGTGTCAGTGATCAGGTGTCAGTGATCAGGTGTCAGTGATCAGGTGTCAGTGATCAGGTAACAGTGATCAGGTATCAGTTGTCAGTGATCAGTTGTCAGTGATCAGTTGTCAGTGATCAGTTGTCAGTGATCAGGTATCAGTGATCAGGTATCAGTTGTCAGGTATCAGTTGTCAGTGATCAGGTATCAGTTGTCAATGATCAGGAATCAGTTGTCAGTGATCAGGTATCAGTTGTCAGTGATCAGGTATCCATTGTCAGTGATCAGGTATCAGTGATCAGGTATCAGTGTTTAGTGATCAGGTATCAGTTGTCAGTGATCACGTATTAGTTGTCAGTGATCAGGTATCAGTCGTCAGTGATCAGGTATCATTTGTCAGTGATCAGTTGTCAGTGATCAGGTACCAGTTGTCAGTGATCAGTTGTCAGTGATCAGTGATCAGTTGTCAGTGATCAGGTATCATTTGTCAGTGATCAGGTATCATTTGTCAGTGATCAGGTATCAGTTGTCAGTGATCAGGTATCATTTGTCAGTGATCAGGTATCAGTTGTCAGTGATCATTTGTCAGTGATCATTTGTCAGTGATCAGGTATCAGGGATCAGTTGTCAGTGATCAGGTATCAGTTGTCAGTGATCAGGTATCAGTTGTCAGTGATCAGTTGTCAGTGATCAGGTACCAGTTGTCAGTGATCAGTTGTCAGTGATCAGTGATCAGTTGTCAGTGATCAGGTATCATTTGTCAGTGATCAGGTATCATTTGTCAGTGATCAGGTATCAGTTGTCAGTGATCATTTGTCAGTGATCATTTGTCAGTGATCAGGTATCAGTGATCAGGTATCAGTTGTCAGTGATCAGGTACCAGTTGTCAGTGATCAGGTACCAGTTGTCAGTGATCAGTTGTCAGTGATCAGTTGTCAGTGATCAGTTGTCAGTGATCAGTTGTCAGTGATCAGGTGTCAGTGATCAGGTGTCAGTGATCATTTGTCAGTGATCATTTGTCAGTGATAATCATCATAGTATCATAGTATCATAGTTTTTAGGGTTGAAGGGAGACTCTAAGTCCATCTAGTTCAACCCGTAGCCTAACATGTTGATCCAGAGGAAGGCAAAAAACCCCAATGTGGCAAACAAGTTCCAATGGGGAAAAAATTTCCTTCCTGACTCCACATCCGGCAATCAGACTAGTTCCCTGGATCAATACCCTGTCATCAAATCTAATATACATAACTGGTTATATTAAATTTTTCAAGAAAGGCATCCAGGCTCTGCTTAAATGTTAGTAGTGAATCACTCATTACAACATCATGTGGCAGAGAGTTCCATAGTCTCACTGCTCGTACAGTAAAGAATCCTCGTCTGTGATTATGATTAAACCTTCTTTCCTCAAAACGTAGCGGATGCCCCCGTGTTCCAGTCGCAGGCCTAGGTGTAAATAGATCTTTGGAAAGGTCTCTGTACTGTCCCCTCATATATTTATACATTGTGATTAGATCTCCCCTAAGCCTTCGTTTTTCCAGACTAAATAACCCCAAGTTTAATAACCTGTCTTCGTATTGCAGCCCCCCCATTCCTCTAATAATCTTGGTCGCTCTTCTTTGCACCCTCTCCAGTTCAGCTATGTCCTTCTTATATATCGGTGACCAGAATTGTACACAGTATTCTAAGTGCGGTCGTACTAGTGACTTGTACAGAGGTAGAACTATATTTTTTTCATGAACACTTATACCTCTTTTAATACATCCCATTATTTTATTAGCTCTGGCAGAAGCTGCCTGACACTGTCCACTAAAGTGAAGTTTACCATCCACCCATACACCCAAGTCTTTTTCTGTGTCTGTTTTACCCAGTGTTCTACAATTAAGTACATAATCATAAATGTTATTTCCTCTACCCAAGTGCATGACCTTACATTTATCTACATTAAACTTCAATTGCCACTTCTCAGCCCAATCCTCCAATTTACATAAATCTCCCTGTAATATAAAATTATCCTCCTCTGTATTGATTACCCTGCAGAGTTTAGTATCATCTGCAAATATTGAAATTCTACTCCGCATGCCCCCAACAAGGTCATTTATAAATATGTTGAAAAGAAGCGGGCCCAATACTGACCCCTGTGGTACCCCACTATGAACTGAGACCCAGTCCGAGTACGTACCATTAATAACCACCCTTTGTTTCCTATCACTGAGCCAGTTTTTAACCCAGTTACACATATTTTCCCCTATCCCCATTATTCTCATTTTATGTACCAACCTTTTGTGTGGCACCGTATCAAAAGCTTTTGAAAAGTCCATATACACAACATCCACTGCATTTCCCTGGTCCAGGCTTGAACTTACCTCTTCATAGAAGCTGATCAAATTAGTTTGACAGGATCGATCCCTCATAAACCCATGTTGATACTCTGTCATAAGGTTATTTTTCTTGAGATACTCCAGTATAGCATCTCTCAAGAAACCCTCAAGGATTTTACCAACCGTAGAGGTTAAACTTACCGGCCTATAATTTCCCGGCTCAGTTTTTGTCCCCTTTTTGAATATTGGCACCACATTTGCTATGCGCCAGTCCTGCGGTACCGACCCTGTTATTAAGGAATCTGAGAAGATTAAAAATAATGGTCTATCTATCACAGAACTCAATTCCTGTAGTACTCTGGGGTGTATGCCATCCGGGCCCGGAGATTTGTCAACCTTAGTGATTTCGAGGCGGCGGCGTACTTCCTGCTGGGTTAAGCAGGTAATATTCAAGGGTGAATTTATGGCATCACTGGTCATGTCATCTGCCATGGCATTTTCTTGTATAAAAACCGTAGAAAAAAAGTCATTCAGCAGGTTGGCTTTACCCTCATCCCCTTCCACCATTTCACCAAGACTATTTTTAAGGGGGCCAACACTATCGCTTTTCAGTTTTTTACTGTTTATGTAGTTAAAGAATATTTTAGGATTATTTTTACTTTCTCTCGCAATGAGTTTCTCTGTCTCATACTTAGCTAACTTAATTTGCTTTTTACATATTTTATTTAATTTTCTATAATTATATAATGCCTCATCACTACCTACCCTCTTTAATTCTTTTAAGGCTTTCTGTTTTTCTTTTATTGCTTCCCTTACAGCTCTATTTAGCCATAGGGGTTTCCTCCTATTTCTAGCATGTTTGCTCCCATAGGGTATATTTTCTGCACAAGCCCTATTCAGGATGCTCATAAAAGTCTCCCATTTGCTTTGTGTACTTTTATTACTTAGTACATCATCACAGTTTATTGCACTAAGATCATCTCTCAACCGTTTAAAATTTGCTTTCCTGAAGTTTAGTGTCCTTGTAGCCCCTCTACTATACATCTTACTAAAGAATACATGAAAACTTATTATTTTGTGATCACTATTCCCCAAGTAACCCCCAACTTGTATATTTGATATGCGGTCTGGCCTATTGGTTAGTACAAGGTCTAGTAGTGCTCCCCCTCTTGTGGGGTCCTGTACCATTTGTGAAAGGTAATTATCTTTCATTGTTATCAAAAATCTATTTCCTTTGCTGGAACTGCAAGTTTCTGTTCCCCAATTTATATCAGGATAGTTAAAGTCCCCCATAATAATTACCTCTCCGAGACTCGCTGCTTTATCAATTTGCTTTATGAGGAGATTCTCTACCTCTTCCATAATATTCGGCGTCTTATAACACACCCCTATCAGTATTTTATTATTCACTCTCCCCCCCCTTATCTCCACCCATAGGGACTCTACATTCTCAGTACCCTCACATATGTTGTCACGCAGGATGGGTTTTAAGGATGATTTTACATATAGACACACACCTCCCCCTCGCTTATTTGTACGGTCATTCCTGAATAGGCTATAACCCTGTAAATTAACAGCCCAGTCATAGCTCTCATCCAGCCATGTCTCTGATATCCCCACTATATCATAATTTTCTTCCAACAATATTAATTCTAATATTGTTGGAAGATCACTGATAAGGTATCTGATAAGGTATCAGTGATCAGGTATCAGTGATCAGGTATCAGTTGTCAGTGATCAGTTGTCAGTGATCAAATGTCAGTGATCAGGTATCAGTTGTCAGTGATCATTTGTCTGTGATCAGATATCAGTGATCAGGTATCAGTGATCAGGTATCAGAGATCAGGTATCAGTTGTCAATGATCGCGTATCAGTAGTCAGTGATCAGGTATCAGTTGTCAGTAATCAGGTATCAGTTGTCAGTGATCAGGTATCATTTGTCAGGTATCAGTAGTCAGTGATCAGGTATCAGTTGTCAGTCATCAGGTATCAGTGATCAGGTATCAGTTTTTAGTGATCAGGTATCAGTTGTCAGTGATCAGGTATCAGTTGTCAATGATCAGATATCAGTTGTCAGGTATCAGTTGTCAGTGATCAGGTATCAGTTGTCAATGATCATGTATCAGTTGTCAGTGATCAGGTATCAGTTGTCAGTGATCAGTTGTCAGTGATCAGGTGTCAGTTGTCAGTGATCAGGTGTCAGTTCTCAGTAATCAAGTGTCAGTTATCAGGTGTCAGTTGTCAGTTATCAGGTGTCAGTTGTCAGTGATCAGGTGTCAGTTGTCAGTGATCACGTATCAGTTGTCAGTGATCACGTATCAGTTGTCAGTGATCAGGTATCAGTTGTCAGTGATCAGGTATCAGTGATCAGGTATCAGTTGTCAGTGATCAGGTATCGGTTGTCAGTGATCAGTTGTCAGTGATCAGTGATCAGTTGTCAGTGATCAGTTGTCAGTGATTAGGTATCAGTGATCAGGTATCAGTTGTCAGTGATTAGGTATCAGTTGTCAATGATCAGATATCAGTTGTCAGGTATCAGTTGTCAGTGATCAGGTATCAGTTGTCAATGATCAGGTATCAGTTGTCAGTGATCAGGTATCAGTTGTCAGTGATCAGTTGTCAGTGATCATTTGTCAGTGATCAGGTATCAGTGATCAGGTATCAGTTGTCAGTGATCAGGTATCGGATGTCAGTGATCAGGTATCGGTTGTCAGTGATCAGTGATCAGTTTTCAGTGATCAGTTGTCAGTGATCAGTTGTCAGTGATCAGGTATCAGTTGTCAGTGATCAGGGATCAGTTGTCAGTGATCAGGTATCAGTTGTCAGTGATCATTTGTCAGTGATCAGGTATCAGTGATCAGGTACCAGTTGGCAGTATTCAGTTGTCAGTGATCAGGTACCAGTTGTCAGTGATCAGGTGTCAGTGATCAGGTGTCAGTGATCAGGTATCAGTGATCAGGTAACAGTGATCAGGTAACAGTTGTCAGTGATAATTTGTCAGTGATCATTTGTCAGTGATCAGGTATCAGTGAGCAGATATCAGTGATCAGGTATCAGTTGTCAGTGATCAGTTGTCAGTGATTATTTGTCAGTGATCAGGTATCAGTGATCAGGTATCAGTTGTCAGTGATCAGGTATCGGATGTCAGTGATCAGGTATCGGTTGTCAGTGATCAGTGATCAGTTTTCAGTGATCAGGTATCAGTTGTCAGTGATCAGGTATCATTTGTCAGTGATCAGGTATCAGTTGTCAGTGATAAGTTGTCAGTGATCATTTGTCAGTGATCAGGTATCAGTGATCAGGTATCAGTTGTCAGTGATCAGGTATCAGTTATCAGTGATCAGGTATCAGTTATCAGTGATCAGGTATCAGTTGTCAGTGATCATTTGTCAGTGATCAGGTATCAGTGATCAGGTATCAGTGATCAGGTATAAGTGATCAGGTATCAGATATCAGTTATCAGTTGTCAATGATCGCGTATCAGTTGTCAGTGATCAGGTATCAATGATCAGGTATCAGTTGTCAGTGATCAGTTGTCAGTAATCAGGTATCAGTTGTCAGGTATCAGTTGTCAGGGATCAGGTATCAATTGTCAATGATCAGGTATCAGTTGTCAGGTATCAGTTGTCAGTGATCAGGTATCAGTGATCAGGTATCAGTTGTCAGTGATCAAGTATCCATTGTCAGTGATCAGGTATCAGTGATCAGGTATCAGTTGTCAGTGATCAGGTATCAGTTGTCAGTGATCAGGTATCAGTGATCAAGTATCAGGGATCAGGTGTCAGGGATCAGGTGTCAGGGATCAGGTATCAGTTGTAACTGATCAGTTGTCAGTGATCAGGTATCATTGCTCAGGTATCAGTGATTAGTTTTCGGTTGTCAGTGATCAGTTGTCAGTGATCATTTGTCAGTGATCATTTGTCAGTAATCAGGTATCAGTGATCAAGTATCAGTTGTCAATGATCAAGTATCAGTTGTCAGTGATCAGGTATCAGGTATCAGTTGTCAGTGATCACGTATCAGTTGTCAGTGATCAGGTATCAGTTGTCAGTGATCAGGTATCGGTTGTCAGTGATCAGGTATCGGTTGTCAGTGATCAGTTGTCAGTGATCAGTTGTCAGTGATCAGGTATCAGTTGTCAGTGAACAGGTATCTGTTGTCAGTGATCAGGGATCATTTGTCAGTGATCAGGTATCAGTTGTCAGTGATCATTTGTCAGTGATCAGGTATCAGTGATCATGTATCAGAGATCAGGTATCAGTTGTCAATGATCGCGTATCAGTTGTCAGTGATCAGGTATCAATGATCAGGTATCAGTTGTCAGTGATCAGGTATCAGTTGTCAGTAATCAGGTATTAGTTTTCAGTGATCAGGTATCAGTTGTCCGGTATCAGTTGTCAGTGATCAGGTATCAGTTGTCAATGATCAGGTATCAGTTGTCAGGTATCAGTTGTTAGTGATCAGGTATCAGTGATCAGGTATCAGCGATCAGGTATCAGTTGTCAATGATCGCGTATCAGTTATCAGGGATCAGGGATCAGGTGTCAGGGATCAGGTGTCAGGGATCAGGTGTCAGTGATCAGGTATCAGTTGTAACTGATCAGTTGTCAGTGATCAGGTATCAGTGCTCAGGTATCAGTGATTAGATTTCGGTTGTCAGTGATCAGTTGTCAGTGATCATTTGTCAGTGATCATTTGTCAGTAATCAAGTATCAGTGATCAGTATCACAGGTATCAGTTGTCAATGATCAGGTATCAGTTGTCAGTGATCAGGAATCAGTAATCAGGTATCAGTTGTCAGTGATCAGGTATCAGTTGTCAATTTTCCGGTATCAGTTGTCAGGTATCAGTTGTCAGGTATCAGTTGTCAGGTATCAGTTGTCAGGTATCAGTTGTCAGGTATCAGTTGTCAGTGATCAGGTATCAGTTGTCAGTGATCAGGTATCAGTAATCAGGTATCAGTTGTCAGTGATCAGTTGTCAGTGATCAGTTGTCAGTGATCAGTTGTCAGTGATCAGGTATCAGTGATCAGGTATCAGTCGTCAGTGATCAGGTATCAGTCGTGAGTGATCAGGTATCAGTTGTCAGGTATCAGTGATCAGGTATCAGTTGTCAGTGGTCACTTGTCAGTGATCAGGTACCAGTTGTCAGTGATTAGTTGTCAGTGATTAGTTGTCAGTGATTAGTTGTCAGTGATTAGTTGTCAGTGATTAGTTGTCAGTGATTAGGTGTCAGTGATCAGGTGTCAGTGATCAGGTGTCAGTGATCAGGTGTCAGTGATCAGGTAACAGTTGTCAGTGATCAGTTGTCAGTGATCATTTGTCAGTGATCAGGTATCAGTGAGCATGTATCTATGATTAGGTATCAGTTGTCAGTGATCAGTTGTCATTGATCATTTGTCAATGATCAGGTATCAGTGATCAGGTATCAGTTGTCAGTGATCAGGTATCGGTTGTCAGTGATCAGGTATCGGTTGTCAGTGATCAGTGATCAGTTGTCAGTGATCATTTGTCAGTGATCAGTTGTCAGTGATCAGTTGTCAGTGATCAGGTATCAGTTGTCAGTGATGAGGTATCAGTTGTCAGTGATCATGTATCATTTGTCAGTGATCAGGTATCAGTTGTCAGTGATCATTTGTCAGTGATCAGGTATCAGTGATCAGGTATCAGTTGTCAGTGATCAGGTATCAGTTGTCAGTGATCAGGTATCAGTGATCAGGTATCAGTTGTCAGTGATCAATTGTCAGTGATCAGGTACCAGTTGTCAGTGATCAGTTGTCAGGTATCAGTTGTCAGTGACTAGGTGTCAGTGATCAGGTGTCAGTGATCAGGTATCAGTGATCAGGTAACAGTGATCAGGTAACAGTTGTCAGTGATCAGGTATCAGTTATCAGTTGTCAGGTATCAGTTGTCAGGTATCAGTTGTCAGTGATCAGTTGTCAGTGATCAGTGATCAGGTATCAGTTGTCAGTGATCAGGTATCAGTTGTCAGTGATCATTTGTCAGTGATCAGGTATCAGTGATCAGGTATCAGTGATCAGGTATCAGAGATCAGGTATCAGTTGTCAATGATCGCGTATCAGTTGTCAGTGATTAGGTATCAGTTGTCAGTAATCAAGTATCAGGTGTCAGTGATCAGGTATCAGTCGTCAGTGATCAGGTATCAGTTGTCAGTGGTCAGTTGTCAGTGATCAGTTGTCAGTGATCAGGTACCAGTTGTCAGTGATTAGTTGTCAGTGATCAGTTGTCAGTGATCAGGTGTCAGTGATCAGGTATCAGTCGTCAGTGATCAGGTATCAGTTGTCAGTAATCAAGTATCAGTTGTCAGTGATCAGGTATCAGTCGTCAGTGATCAGGTATCAGTTGTCAGTAATCAAGTATCAGTTGTCAGTGATCAGGTATCAGTCGTCAGTGATCAGGTATCAGTCGTCAGTGATCAGGTATCAGTTGTCAGGTATCAGTGATCAGGTATCAGTTGTCAGTGGTCAGTTGTCAGTGATCAGGTGTCAGTGATCAGGTGTCAGTGATCAGTTGTCAATGATCAGTTGTCAGTGATCAGGTATCAGTGATCAGGTATCAGTCGTCAGTGATCAGGTATCAGTCGTGAGTGATCAGGTATCAGTTGTCAGTGATCAGCTGTCAGTGATCAGGTATCAGTGATCAGGTAACAGTTGTCAAAGATCAGTTGTCAGTGATCATTTGTCAGTGATCAGGTATCAGTGAGCATGTATCAGTGATTAGGTATCAGTTGTCAGTGATCAGTTGTCATTGATCATTTGTCAGTGATCAGGTATCAGTGATCAGGTATCAGTTGTTCAGTGATCAGGTATCGGTTGTCAGTGATCAGGTATCGGTTGTCAGTGATCAGTGATCAGTTGTCAGTGATCAGTTGTCAGTGATCAGTTGTCAGTGATCAGTTGTCAGTGATCAGTTGTCAGTGATCAGGTATCATTTGTCAGTGATGAGGTATCAGTTGTCAGTGATCATGTATCATTTGTCAGTGATCAGGTATCAGTGATCAGGTATCAGTTGTCAGTGATCAGGTATCAGTGATCAGGTATCAGTGATCAGGTATCAGTGATCAGGTATCAGTTGTCAGTGATCAGTTGTCAGTGATCAGGTACCTGTTGTCAGTGATCAGTTGTCAGGTATCAGTTGTCAGTGATCAGTTGTCAGTGATCAGGTATCAGTGATCAGGTATCAGTTGTCAGTGATCAGTTGTCAGTGATCAGTTGTCAGTGATCAGTTGTCAGTGATCAGTTGTCAGTGATCAGGTATCAGTTGTCAGTGATCATGTATCATTTGTCAGTGATCATTTGTCAGTGATCAGGTATCAGTGATCAGGTATCAGTTGTCAGTGATCAGGTATCAGTTGTCAGTGATCAGGTATCAGTGATCAGGTATCAGTGATCAGGTATCAGTTATCAGTGATCAGTTGTCAGTGATCAGGTACCTGTTGTCAGTGATCAGTTGTCAGGTATCAGTTGTCAGTGATCAGTTGTCAGTGATCAGGTATCAGTGATCAGGTATCAGTTGTCAGTGATCAGTTGTCAGTGATCAGTTGTCAGTGATCAGTTGTCAGTGATCAGGTATCAGTTGTCAGTGATCATTTGTCAGTGATCAGGTATCAGTGATCAGGTATCAGAGATCAGGTATCAGTTGTCAATGATTGCGTATCAGTTGTCAGTGATCAGGTATCAGTCGTCAGTGATCAGGTATCATTTGTCAGTGATCAGGTATCAGTTGTCAGGGATCAGTTGTCAGTGATCAGGTATCAGTTGTCAGTGATCACGTATTAGTTGTCAGTGATCAGGTATCAGTCGTCAGTGATCAGGTATCATTTGTCAGTGATCAGGTATCAGTTGTCAGGGATCAGTTGTCAGTGATCAGGTATCAGTTGTCAGTGATCAGGTATCAGTTGTCAGTGATCAGTTGTCAGTGATCAGGTACCAGTTGTCAGTGATCAGTTGTCAGTGATCAGTTGTCAGTGATCAGGTGTCAGTGATCAGTGATCAGTTGTCAGTGATCAGGTATCATTTGTCAGTGATCAGGTATCAGTTGTCAGTGATCATTTGTCAGTGATCATTTGTCAGTGATCAGGTATCAGTGATCAGGTATCAGTTGTCAGTGATCAGGTATCAGTTGTCAGTGATCAGGTATCAGTGATCAGGTATCAGTTGTCAGTGATCAGTTGTCAGTGATCAGGTACCAGTTGTCAGTGATCAGTTGTCAGTGATCAGTTGTCAGTGATCAGGTGTCAGTGATCAGGTGTCAGTGATCAGGTGTCAGTGATCAGGGGTCAGTGATCAGGTGTCAGTGATCAGGTAACAGTGATCAGGTATCAGTTGTCAGTGATCAGTTGTCAGTGATCAGTTGTCAGTGATCAGTTGTCAGTGATCAGGTATCAGTGATCAGGTATCAGTGATCAGGTATCAGTGATTAGGTATCAATTGTCAGTGATCAGTTGTCAGTGATCATTTGTCAGTGATCAGGTATCAGTGATCAGGTATCAGTTGTCAGGTATCAGTTGTCAGTGATCAGGTATCAGTTGTCAATGATCAGGAATCAGTTGTCAGTGATCAGGTATCAGTTGTCAGTGATCAGGTATCCATTGTCAGTGATCAGGTATCAGTGATCAGGTATCAGTTTTTAGTGATCAGGTATCAGTTGTCAGTGATCACGTATTAGTTGTCAGTGATCAGGTATCAGTCGTCAGTGATCAGGTATCATTTGTCAGTGATCAGTTGTCAGTGATCAGGTACCAGTTGTCAGTGATCAGTTGTCAGTGATCAGTGATCAGTTGTCAGTGATCAGGTATCATTTGTCAGTGATCAGGTATCATTTGTCAGTGATCAGGTATCAGTTGTCAGTGATCATTTGTCAGTGATCATTTGTCAGTGATCAGGTATCAGGGATCAGTTGTCAGTGATCAGGTATCAGTTGTCAGTGATCAGGTATCAGTTGTCAGTGATCAGTTGTCAGTGATCAGGTACCAGTTGTCAGTGATCAGTTGTCAGTGATCAGTGATCAGTTGTCAGTGATCAGGTATCATTTGTCAGTGATCAGGTATCATTTGTCATTGATCAGGTATCAGTTGTCAGTGATCATTTGTCAGTGATCATTTGTCAGTGATCAGGTATCAGTGATCAGGTATCAGTTGTCAGTGATCAGGTACCAGTTGTCAGTGATCAGGTACCAGTTGTCAGTGATCAGTTGTCAGTGATCAGTTGTCAGTGATCAGTTGTCAGTGATCAGGTGTCAGTGATCAGGTGTCAGTGATCATTTGTCAGTGATCATTTGTCAGTGATCAGGTATCAGTGATCAGGTATCAGTGATCAGGTATCAGTTGTCAGTGATCAGTTGTCAGTGATCAAATGTCAGTGATCAGGTATCAGTTGTCAGTGATCATTTGTCTGTGATCAGATATCAGTGATCAGGAATCAGTGATCAGGTATCAGAGATCAGGTATCAGTTGTCAATGATCGCGTATCAGTAGTCAGTGATCAGGTATCAGTTGTCAGTAATCAGGTATCAGTTGTCAGTGATCAGGTATCATTTGTCAGGTATCAGTTGTCAGTGATCAGGTATCAGTGATCAGGTATCAGTAGTCAGTGATCAGGTACCAGTTGTCAGTGATCAGGTACCAGTTGTCAGTGATCAGTTGTCAGTGATCAGTTGTCAGTGATCAGTTGTCAGTGATCAGGTGTCAGTGATCAGGTGTCAGTGATCATTTGTCAGTGATCATTTGTCAGTGATCAGGTATCAGTGATCAGGTATCAGTGATCAGGTATCAGTTGTCAGTGATCAGTTGTCAGTGATCAGTTGTCAGTGATCAAATGTCAGTGATCAGGTATCAGTTGTCAGTGATCATTTGTCTGTGATCAGATATCAGTGATCAGGAATCAGTGATCAGGTATCAGAGATCAGATATCAGTTGTCAATGATCGCGTATCAGTAGTCAGTGATCAGGTATCAGTTGTCAGTAATCAGGTATCAGTTGTCAGTGATCAGGTATCATTTGTCAGGTATCAGTTGTCAGTGATCAGGTATCAGTGATCAGGTATCAGTAGTCAGTGATCAGGTATCAGTTGTCAGTCATCAGGTATCAGTGATCAGGTATCAGTTTTTAGTGATCAGGTATCAGTTGTCAGTGATCAGGTATCAGTTGTCAATGATCAGATATCAGTTGTCAGGTATCAGTTGTCAGTGATCAGGTATCAGTTGTCAATGATCATGTATCAGTTGTCAGTGATCAGGTATCAGTTGTCAGTGATCAGTTGTCAGTGATCAGGTGTCAGTTGTCAGTGATCAGGTGTCAGTTCTCAGTAATCAAGTGTCAGTTATCAGGTGTCAGTTGTCAGTTATCAGGTGTCAGTTGTCAGTGATCAGGTGTCAGTCTTCAGTGATCACGTATCAGTTGTCAGTGATCACGTATCAGTTGTCAGTGATCAGGTATCAGTTGTCAGTGATCAGGTATCAGTGATCAGGTATCAGTTGTCAGTGATCAGGTATCGGTTGTCAGTGATCAGTTGTCAGTGATCAGTGATCAGTTGTCAGTGATCAGTTGTCAGTGATTAGGTATCAGTGATCAGGTATCAGTTGTCAGTGATTAGGTATCAGTTGTCAATGATCAGATATCAGTTGTCAGGTATCAGTTGTCAGTGATCAGGTATCAGTTGTCAATGATCAGGTATCAGTTGTCAGTGATCAGGTATCAGTTGTCAGTGATCAGTTGTCAGTGATCATTTGTCAGTTGTCAGTGATCAGTTGTCAGTGATCAGGTACCAGTTGTCAGTGATCAGTTGTCAGGTATCAGTTGTCAGTGACTAGGTGTCAGTGATCAGGTGTCAGTGATCAGGTATCAGTGATCAGGTAACAGTGATCAGGTAACAGTTGTCAGTGATCAGGTATCAGTTATCAGTTGTCAGGTATCAGTTGTCAGGTATCAGTTGTCAGTGATCAGTTGTCAGTGATCAGTGATCAGGTATCAGTTGTCAGTGATCAGGTATCAGTTGTCAGTGATCATTTGTCAGTGATCAGGTATCAGTGATCAGGTATCAGTGATCAGGTATCAGAGATCAGGTATCAGTTGTCAATGATCGCGTATCAGTTGTCAGTGATTAGGTATCAGTTGTCAGTAATCAAGTATCAGGTGTCAGTGATCAGGTATCAGTCGTCAGTGATCAGGTATCAGTTGTCAGTGGTCAGTTGTCAGTGATCAGTTGTCAGTGATCAGGTACCAGTTGTCAGTGATTAGTTGTCAGTGATCAGTTGTCAGTGATCAGGTGTCAGTGATCAGGTATCAGTCGTCAGTGATCAGGTATCAGTTGTCAGTAATCAAGTATCAGTTGTCAGTGATCAGGTATCAGTCGTCAGTGATCAGGTATCAGTTGTCAGTAATCAAGTATCAGTTGTCAGTGATCAGGTATCAGTCGTCAGTGATCAGGTATCAGTCGTCAGTGATCAGGTATCAGTTGTCAGGTATCAGTGATCAGGTATCAGTTGTCAGTGGTCAGTTGTCAGTGATCAGGTGT
Organism: Anomaloglossus baeobatrachus; assembly: GCF_048569485.1. Classification (NCBI taxonomy): domain Eukaryota; kingdom Metazoa; phylum Chordata; class Amphibia; order Anura; family Aromobatidae; genus Anomaloglossus; species Anomaloglossus baeobatrachus. Next base: position 160,671,321 of record NC_134356.1, read on the forward strand.
CAGTGATCAGGTGTCAGTGATCAGTTGTCAATGATCAGTTGTCAGTGATCAGGTATCAGTGATCAGGTATCAGTCGTCAGTGATCAGGTATCAGTCGTGAGTGATCAGGTATCAGTTGTCAGTGATCAGCTGTCAGTGATCAGGTATCAGTGATCAGGTAACAGTTGTCAAAGATCAGTTGTCAGTGATCATTTGTCAGTGATCAGGTATCAGTGAGCATGTATCAGTGATTAGGTATCAGTTGTCAGTGATCAGTTGTCATTGATCATTTGTCAGTGATCAGGTATCAGTGATCAGGTATCAGTTGTTCAGTGATCAGGTATCGGTTGTCAGTGATCAGGTATCGGTTGTCAGTGATCAGTGATCAGTTGTCAGTGATCAGTTGTCAGTGATCAGTTGTCAGTGATCAGTTGTCAGTGATCAGTTGTCAGTGATCAGTTGTCAGTGATCAGGTATCATTTGTCAGTGATGAGGTATCAGTTGTCAGTGATCATGTATCATTTGTCAGTGATCAGGTATCAGTGATCAGGTATCAGTTGTCAGTGATCAGGTATCAGTGATCAGGTATCAGTGATCAGGTATCAGTTGTCAGTGATCAGTTGTCAGTGATCAGGTACCTGTTGTCAGTGATCAGTTGTCAGGTATCAGTTGTCAGTGATCAGTTGTCAGTGATCAGGTATCAGTGATCAGGTATCAGTTGTCAGTGATCAGTTGTCAGTGATCAGTTGTCAGTGATCAGTTGTCAGTGATCAGTTGTCAGTGATCAGGTATCAGTTGTCAGTGATCATGTATCATTTGTCAGTGATCATTTGTCAGTGATCAGGTATCAGTGATCAGGTATCAGTTGTCAGTGATCAGGTATCAGTTGTCAGTGATCAGGTATCAGTGATCAGGTATCAGTGATCAGGTATCAGTTGTCAGTGATCAGTTGTCAGTGATCAGGTACCTGTTGTCAGTGATCAGTTGTCAGGTATCAGTTGTCAGTGATCAGTTGTCAGTGATCAGGTATCAGTGATCAGGTATCAGTTGTCAGTGATCAGTTGTCAGTGATCAGTTGTCAGTGATCAGTTGTCAGTGATCAGGTATCAGTTGTCAGTGATCAGGTATCAGTGATCAGGTATCAGTGATCAGGTATAAGTTGTCAGTGATCAGTTGTCAGTGATCAGGTACCTGTTGTCAGTGATCAGTTGTCAGGTATCAGTTGTCAGTGATCAGGTATCAGTGATCAGGTATCAGTTGTCAGTGATCAGTTGTCAGTGATCAGTTGTCAGTGATCAGGTATCAGTGATCAGGTATCAGAGATCAGGTATCAGTTGTCAATGATTGCGTATCAGTTGTCAGTGATCAGGTATCAGTCGTCAGTGATCAGGTATCATTTGTCAGTGATCAGGTATCAGTTGTCAGGGATCAGTTGTCAGTGATCAGGTATCAGTTGTCAGTGATCACGTATTAGTTGTCAGTGATCAGGTATCAGTCGTCAGTGATCAGGTATCATTTGTCAGTGATCAGGTATCAGTTGTCAGGGATCAGTTGTCAGTGATCAGGTATCAGTTGTCAGTGATCAGGTATCAGTTGTCAGTGATCAGTTGTCAGTGATCAGGTACCAGTTGTCAGTGATCAGTTGTCAGTGATCAGTTGTCAGTGATCAGGTGTCAGTGATCAGTGATCAGTTGTCAGTGATCAGGTATCATTTGTCAGTGATCAGGTATCATTTGTCAGTGATCAGGTATCAGTTGTCAGTGATCATTTGTCAGTGATCATTTGTCAGTGATCAGGTATCAGTGATCAGGTATCAGTTGTCAGTGATCAGGTATCAGTTGTCAGTGATCAGGTATCAGTGATCAGGTATCAGTTGTCAGTGATCAGTTATCAGTGATCAGGTACCAGTTGTCAGTGATCAGTTGTCAGTGATCAGTTGTCAGTGATCAGGTGTCAGTGATCAGGTGTCAGTGATCAGGTGTCAGTGATCAGGGGTCAGTGATCAGGTGTCAGTGATCAGGTAACAGTGATCAGGTATCAGTTGTCAGTGATCAGTTGTCAGTGATCAGTTGTCAGTGATCAGTTGTCAGTGATCAGGTATCAGTGATCAGGTATCAGTGATCAGGTATCAGTGATTAGGTATCAATTGTCAGTGATCAGTTGTCAGTGATCATTTGTCAGTGATCAGGTATCAGTGATCAGGTATCAGTTGTCAGGTATCAGTTGTCAGTGATCAGGTATCAGTTGTCAATGATCAGGAATCAGTTGTCAGTGATCAGGTATCAGTTGTCAGTGATCAGGTATCCATTGTCAGTGATCAGGTATCAGTGATCAGGTATCAGTTTTTAGTGATCAGGTATCAGTTGTCAGTGATCACGTATTAGTTGTCAGTGATCAGGTATCAGTCGTCAGTGATCAGGTATCATTTGTCAGTGATCAGTTGTCAGTGATCAGGTACCAGTTGTCAGTGATCAGTTGTCAGTGATCAGTGATCAGTTGTCAGTGATCAGGTATCATTTGTCAGTGATCAGGTATCATTTGTCAGTGATCAGGTATCAGTTGTCAGTGATCATTTGTCAGTGATCATTTGTCAGTGATCAGGTATCAGGGATCAGGGTTCAGTGATCAGGTATCAGTTGTCAGTGATCAGGTATCAGTTGTCAGTGATCAGTTGTCAGTGATCAGGTACCAGTTGTCAGTGATCAGTTGTCAGTGATCAGTGATCAGTTGTCAGTGATCAGGTATCATTTGTCAGTGATCAGGTATCATTTGTCATTGATCAGGTATCAGTTGTCAGTGATCATTTGTCAGTGATCATTTGTCAGTGATCAGGTATCAGTGATCAGGTATCAGTTGTCAGTGATCAGGTACCAGTTGTCAGTGATCAGGTACCAGTTGTCAGTGATCAGTTGTCAGTGATCAGTTGTCAGTGATCAGTTGTCAGTGATCAGGTGTCAGTGATCAGGTGTCAGTGATCATTTGTCAGTGATCATTTGTCAGTGATCAGGTATCAGTGATCAGGTATCAGTGATCAGGTATCAGTTGTCAGTGATCAGTTGTCAGTGATCAAATGTCAGTGATCAGGTATCAGTTGTCAGTGATCATTTGTCTGTGATCAGATATCAGTGATCAGGAATCAGTGATCAGGTATCAGAGATCAGGTATCAGTTGTCAATGATCGCGTATCAGTAGTCAGTGATCAGGTATCAGTTGTCAGTAATCAGGTATCAGTTGTCAGTGATCAGGTATCATTTGTCAGGTATCAGTTGTCAGTGATCAGGTATCAGTGATCAGGTATCAGTAGTCAGTGATCAGGTACCAGTTGTCAGTGATCAGGTACCAGTTGTCAGTGATCAGTTGTCAGTGATCAGTTGTCAGTGATCAGTTGTCAGTGATCAGGTGTCAGTGATCAGGTGTCAGTGATCATTTGTCAGTGATCATTTGTCAGTGATCAGGTATCAGTGATCAGGTATCAGTGATCAGGTATCAGTTGTCAGTGATCAGTTGTCAGTGATCAGTTGTCAGTGATCAAATGTCAGTGATCAGGTATCAGTTGTCAGTGATCATTTGTCTGTGATCAGATATCAGTGATCAGGAATCAGTGATCAGGTATCAGAGATCAGGTATCAGTTGTCAATGATCGCGTATCAGTAGTCAGTGATCAGGTATCAGTTGTCAGTAATCAGGTATCAGTTGTCAGTGATCAGGTATCATTTGTCAGGTATCAGTTGTCAGTGATCAGGTATCAGTGATCAGGTATCAGTAGTCAGTGATCAGGTATCAGTTGTCAGTCATCAGGTATCAGTGATCAAGTATCAGTTTTTAGTGATCAGGTATCAGTTGTCAGTGATCAGGTATCAGTTGTCAATGATCAGATATCAGTTGTCAGGTATCAGTTGTCAGTGATCAGGTATCAGTTGTCAATGATCATGTATCAGTTGTCAGTGATCAGGTATCAGTTGTCAGTGATCAGTTGTCAGTGATCAGGTGTCAGTTGTCAGTGATCAGGTGTCAGTTCTCAGTAATCAAGTGTCAGTTATCAGGTGTCAGTTGTCAGTTATCAGGTGTCAGTTGTCAGTGATCAGGTGTCAGTTGTCAGTGATCACGTATCAGTTGTCAGTGATCACGTATCAGTTGTCAGTGATCAGGTATCAGTTGTCAGTGATCAGGTATCAGTGATCAGGTATCAGTTGTCAGTGATCAGGTATCGGTTGTCAGTGATCAGTTGTCAGTGATCAGTGATCAGTTGTCAGTGATCAGTTGTCAGTGATTAGGTATCAGTGATCAGGTATCAGTTGTCAGTGATTAGGTATCAGTTGTCAATGATCAGATATCAGTTGTCAGGTATCAGTTGTCAGTGATCAGGTATCAGTTGTCAATGATCAGGTATCAGTTGTCAGTGATCAGGTATCAGTTGTCAGTGATCAGTTGTCAGTGATCATTTGTCAGTGATCAGGTATCAGTGATCAGGTATCAGTTGTCAGTGATCAGGTATCGGATGTCAGTGATCAGGTATCGGTTGTCAGTGATCAGTGATCAGTTTTCAGTGATCAGTTGTCAGTGATCAGTTGTCAGTGATCAGGTATCAGTTGTCAGTGATCAGGGATCAGTTGTCAGTGATCAGGTATCAGTTGTCAGTGATCATTTGTCAGTGATCAGGTATCAGTGATTAGGTACCAGTTGGCAGTATTCAGTTGTCAGTGATCAGGTACCAGTTGTCAGTGATCAGGTGTCAGTGATCAGGTATCAGTGATCAGGTAACAGTGATTAGGTAACAGTTGTCAGTGATAATTTGTCAGTGATCATTTGTCAGTGATCAGGTATCAGTGAGCAGGTATCAGTGATCAGGTATCAGTTGTCAGTGATCAGTTGTCAGTGATTATTTGTCAGTGATCAGGTATCAGTGATCAGGTATCAGTTGTCAGGGATCAGGTATCGGATGTCAGTGATCAGGTATCGGTTGTCAGTGATCAGTGATCAGTTTTCAGTGATCAGGTATCAGTTGTCAGTGATCAGGTATCATTTGTCAGTGATCAGGTATCAGTTGTCAGTGATAAGTTGTCAGTGATCATTTGTCAGTGATCAGGTATCAGTGATCAGGTATCAGTTGTCAGTGATCAGGTATCAGTTATCAGTGATCAGGTATCAGTTATCAGTGATCAGGTATCAGTTGTCAGTGATCAGTTGTCAGTGATCAGGTATCAGTGATCAGGTATCAGTTGTCAGTGATCAGTTGTCAGTGATCAGTTGTCAGTGATCAGTTGTCAGTGATCAGTTGTCAGTGATCAGGTATCAGTTGTCAGTGATCATGTATCATTTGTCAGTGATCATTTGTCAGTGATCAGGTATCAGTGATCAGGTATCAGTTGTCAGTGATCAGGTATCAGTTGTCAGTGATCAGGTATCAGTGATCAGGTATCAGTGATCAGGTATCAGTTGTCAGTGATCAGTTGTCAGTGATCAGGTACCTGTTGTCAGTGATCAGTTGTCAGGTATCAGTTGTCAGTGATCAGTTGTCAGTGATCAGGTATCAGTGATCAGGTATCAGTTGTCAGTGATCAGTTGTCAGTGATCAGTTGTCAGTGATCAGTTGTCAGTGATCAGGTATCAGTTGTCAGTGATCAGGTATCAGTGATCAGGTATCAGTGATCAGGTATCAGTTGTCAGTGATCAGTTGTCAGTGATCAGGTACCTGTTGTCAGTGATCAGTTGTCAGGTATCAGTTGTCAGTGATCAGGTATCAGTGATCAGGTATCAGTTGTCAGTGATCAGTTGTCAGTGATCAGTTGTCAGTGATCAGGTATCAGTGATCAGGTATCAGAGATCAGGTATCAGTTGTCAATGATTGCGTATCAGTTGTCAGTGATCAGGTATCAGTCGTCAGTGATCAGGTATCATTTGTCAGTGATCAGGTATCAGTTGTCAGGGATCAGTTGTCAGTGATCAGGTATCAGTTGTCAGTGATCACGTATTAGTTGTCAGTGATCAGGTATCAGTCGTCAGTGATCAGGTATCATTTGTCAGTGATCAGGTATCAGTTGTCAGGGATCAGTTGTCAGTGATCAGGTATCAGTTGTCAGTGATCAGGTATCAGTTGTCAGTGATCAGTTGTCAGTGATCAGGTACCAGTTGTCAGTGATCAGTTGTCAGTGATCAGTTGTCAGTGATCAGGTGTCAGTGATCAGTGATCAGTTGTCAGTGATCAGGTATCATTTGTCAGTGATCAGGTATCATTTGTCAGTGATCAGGTATCAGTTGTCAGTGATCATTTGTCAGTGATCATTTGTCAGTGATCAGGTATCAGTGATCAGGTATCAGTTGTCAGTGATCAGGTATCAGTTGTCAGTGATCAGGTATCAGTGATCAGGTATCAGTTGTCAGTGATCAGTTATCAGTGATCAGGTACCAGTTGTCAGTGATCAGTTGTCAGTGATCAGTTGTCAGTGATCAGGTGTCAGTGATCAGGTGTCAGTGATCAGGTGTCAGTGATCAGGGGTCAGTGATCAGGTGTCAGTGATCAGGTAACAGTGATCAGGTATCAGTTGTCAGTGATCAGTTGTCAGTGATCAGTTGTCAGTGATCAGTTGTCAGTGATCAGGTATCAGTGATCAGGTATCAGTGATCAGGTATCAGTGATTAGGTATCAATTGTCAGTGATCAGTTGTCAGTGATCATTTGTCAGTGATCAGGTATCAGTGATCAGGTATCAGTTGTCAGGTATCAGTTGTCAGTGATCAGGTATCAGTTGTCAATGATCAGGAATCAGTTGTCAGTGATCAGGTATCAGTTGTCAGTGATCAGGTATCCATTGTCAGTGATCAGGTATCAGTGATCAGGTATCAGTTTTTAGTGATCAGGTATCAGTTGTCAGTGATCACGTATTAGTTGTCAGTGATCAGGTATCAGTCGTCAGTGATCAGGTATCATTTGTCAGTGATCAGTTGTCAGTGATCAGGTACCAGTTGTCAGTGATCAGTTGTCAGTGATCAGTGATCAGTTGTCAGTGATCAGGTATCATTTGTCAGTGATCAGGTATCATTTGTCAGTGATCAGGTATCAGTTGTCAGTGATCATTTGTCAGTGATCATTTGTCAGTGATCAGGTATCAGGGATCAGGGTTCAGTGATCAGGTATCAGTTGTCAGTGATCAGGTATCAGTTGTCAGTGATCAGTTGTCAGTGATCAGGTACCAGTTGTCAGTGATCAGTTGTCAGTGATCAGTGATCAGTTGTCAGTGATCAGGTATCATTTGTCAGTGATCAGGTATCATTTGTCATTGATCAGGTATCAGTTGTCAGTGATCATTTGTCAGTGATCATTTGTCAGTGATCAGGTATCAGTGATCAGGTATCAGTTGTCAGTGATCAGGTACCAGTTGTCAGTGATCAGGTACCAGTTGTCAGTGATCAGTTGTCAGTGATCAGTTGTCAGTGATCAGTTGTCAGTGATCAGGTGTCAGTGATCAGGTGTCAGTGATCATTTGTCAGTGATCATTTGTCAGTGATCAGGTATCAGTGATCAGGTATCAGTGATCAGGTATCAGTTGTCAGTGATCAGTTGTCAGTGATCAAATGTCAGTGATCAGGTATCAGTTGTCAGTGATCATTTGTCTGTGATCAGATATCAGTGATCAGGAATCAGTGATCAGGTATCAGAGATCAGGTATCAGTTGTCAATGATCGCGTATCAGTAGTCAGTGATCAGGTATCAGTTGTCAGTAATCAGGTATCAGTTGTCAGTGATCAGGTATCATTTGTCAGGTATCAGTTGTCAGTGATCAGGTATCAGTGATCAGGTATCAGTAGTCAGTGATCAGGTACCAGTTGTCAGTGATCAGGTACCAGTTGTCAGTGATCAGTTGTCAGTGATCAGTTGTCAGTGATCAGTTGTCAGTGATCAGGTGTCAGTGATCAGGTGTCAGTGATCATTTGTCAGTGATCATTTGTCAGTGATCAGGTATCAGTGATCAGGTATCAGTGATCAGGTATCAGTTGTCAGTGATCAGTTGTCAGTGATCAGTTGTCAGTGATCAAATGTCAGTGATCAGGTATCAGTTGTCAGTGATCATTTGTCTGTGATCAGATATCAGTGATCAGGAATCAGTGATCAGGTATCAGAGATCAGGTATCAGTTGTCAATGATCGCGTATCAGTAGTCAGTGATCAGGTATCAGTTGTCAGTAATCAGGTATCAGTTGTCAGTGATCAGGTATCATTTGTCAGGTATCAGTTGTCAGTGATCAGGTATCAGTGATCAGGTATCAGTAGTCAGTGATCAGGTATCAGTTGTCAGTCATCAGGTATCAGTGATCAAGTATCAGTTTTTAGTGATCAGGTATCAGTTGTCAGTGATCAGGTATCAGTTGTCAATGATCAGATATCAGTTGTCAGGTATCAGTTGTCAGTGATCAGGTATCAGTTGTCAATGATCATGTATCAGTTGTCAGTGATCAGGTATCAGTTGTCAGTGATCAGTTGTCAGTGATCAGGTGTCAGTTGTCAGTGATCAGGTGTCAGTTCTCAGTAATCAAGTGTCAGTTATCAGGTGTCAGTTGTCAGTTATCAGGTGTCAGTTGTCAGTGATCAGGTGTCAGTTGTCAGTGATCACGTATCAGTTGTCAGTGATCACGTATCAGTTGTCAGTGATCAGGTATCAGTTGTCAGTGATCAGGTATCAGTGATCAGGTATCAGTTGTCAGTGATCAGGTATCGGTTGTCAGTGATCAGTTGTCAGTGATCAGTGATCAGTTGTCAGTGATCAGTTGTCAGTGATTAGGTATCAGTGATCAGGTATCAGTTGTCAGTGATTAGGTATCAGTTGTCAATGATCAGATATCAGTTGTCAGGTATCAGTTGTCAGTGATCAGGTATCAGTTGTCAATGATCAGGTATCAGTTGTCAGTGATCAGGTATCAGTTGTCAGTGATCAGTTGTCAGTGATCATTTGTCAGTGATCAGGTATCAGTGATCAGGTATCAGTTGTCAGTGATCAGGTATCGGATGTCAGTGATCAGGTATCGGTTGTCAGTGATCAGTGATCAGTTTTCAGTGATCAGTTGTCAGTGATCAGTTGTCAGTGATCAGGTATCAGTTGTCAGTGATCAGGGATCAGTTGTCAGTGATCAGGTATCAGTTGTCAGTGATCATTTGTCAGTGATCAGGTATCAGTGATTAGGTACCAGTTGGCAGTATTCAGTTGTCAGTGATCAGGTACCAGTTGTCAGTGATCAGGTGTCAGTGATCAGGTATCAGTGATCAGGTAACAGTGATTAGGTAACAGTTGTCAGTGATAATTTGTCAGTGATCATTTGTCAGTGATCAGGTATCAGTGAGCAGGTATCAGTGATCAGGTATCAGTTGTCAGTGATCAGTTGTCAGTGATTATTTGTCAGTGATCAGGTATCAGTGATCAGGTATCAGTTGTCAGGGATCAGGTATCGGATGTCAGTGATCAGGTATCGGTTGTCAGTGATCAGTGATCAGTTTTCAGTGATCAGGTATCAGTTGTCAGTGATCAGGTATCATTTGTCAGTGATCAGGTATCAGTTGTCAGTGATAAGTTGTCAGTGATCATTTGTCAGTGATCAGGTATCAGTGATCAGGTATCAGTTGTCAGTGATCAGGTATCAGTTATCAGTGATCAGGTATCAGTTATCAGTGATCAGGTATCAGTTGTCAGTGATCATTTGTCAGTGATCAGGTATCAGTGATCACGTATCAGTGATCAGGTATAAGTGATCAGGTATCAGATATCAGTTATCAGTTGTCAATGATCGCGTATCAGTTGTCAGTGATCAGGTATCAATGATCAGGTATCAGTTGTCAGTGATCAGGTATCAGTTGTCAGTAATCAGGTATCAGTTGTAAGTTATCAGGTATCAGTTGTCAGGTATCAGTTGTCAGGGATCAGGTATCAATTGTCAATGATCAGGTATCAGTTGTCAGGTATCAGTTGTCAGTGATCAGGTATCAGTGATCAGGTATCAGTTGTCAGTGATCAAGTATCCATTGTCAGTGATCAGGTATCAGTGATCAGGTATCAGTTGTCAGTGATCAGGTATCAGTTGTCAGTGATCAGGTATCAGTGATCAAGTATCAGGGATCAGGTGTCAGGGATCAGGTGTCAGGGATCAGGTATCAGTTGTAACTGATCAGTTGTCAGTGATCAGTTGTCAGTGATCAGGTATCATTGCTCAGGTATCAGTGATTAATTTTCGGTTGTCAGTGATCAGTTGTCAGTGATCATTTGTCAGTGATCATTTGTCAGTAATCAGGTATCAGTGATTAAGTATCAGTTGTCAATGATCAAGTATCAGTTGTCAGTGATCAGGTATCAGTGATCAGGTATCAGTTGTCAGTGATCACGTATCAGTTGTCAGTGATCAGGTATCAGTTGTCAGTGATCAGGTATCGGTTGTCAGTGATCAGGTATCGGTTGTCAGTGATCAGTTGTCAGTGATCAGTTGTCAGTGATCAGTTGTCAGTGATCAGGTATCAGTTGTCAGTGAACAGGTATCTGTTGTCAGTGATCAGGGATCATTTGTCAGTGATCAGGTATCAGTTGTCAGTGATCATTTGTCAGTGATCAGGTATCAGTGATCAGGTATCAGAGATCAGGTATCAGTTGTCAATGATCGCGTATCAGTTGTCAGTGATCAGGTATCAATGATCAGGTATCAGTTGTCAGTGATCAGGTATCAGTTGTCAGTAATCAGGTATTAGTTTTCAGTGATCAGGTATCAGTTGTCCGGTATCAGTTGTCAGTGATCAGGTATCAGTTGTCAATGATCAGGTATCAGTTGTCAGGTATCAGTTGTTAGTGATCAGGTATCAGTGATCAGGTATCAGCGATCAGGTATCAGTTGTCAGTGATCAGGTATCAGTTGTCAGTGATCAGTTGTCAGTGATCATTTGTCAGTGATCAGGTATCAGTGATCAGGTATCAGTTGTCAGTGATCAGGTATCGGATGTCAGTGATCAGGTATCGGTTGTCAGTGATCAGTGATCAGTTTTCAGTGATCAGTTGTCAGTGATCAGTTGTCAGTGATCAGGTATCAGTTGTCAGTGATCAGGGATCAGTTGTCAGTGATCAGGTATCAGTTGTCAGTGATCATTTGTCAGTGATCAGGTATCAGTGATTAGGTACCAGTTGGCAGTATTCAGTTGTCAGTGATCAGGTACCAGTTGTCAGTGATCAGGTGTCAGTGATCAGGTATCAGTGATCAGGTAACAGTGATTAGGTAACAGTTGTCAGTGATAATTTGTCAGTGATCATTTGTCAGTGATCAGGTATCAGTGAGCAGGTATCAGTGATCAGGTATCAGTTGTCAGTGATCAGTTGTCAGTGATTATTTGTCAGTGATCAGGTATCAGTGATCAGGTATCAGTTGTCAGGGATCAGGTATCGGATGTCAGTGATCAGGTATCGGTTGTCAGTGATCAGTGATCAGTTTTCAGTGATCAGGTATCAGTTGTCAGTGATCAGGTATCATTTGTCAGTGATCAGGTATCAGTTGTCAGTGATAAGTTGTCAGTGATCATTTGTCAGTGATCAGGTATCAGTGATCAGGTATCAGTTGTCAGTGATCAGGTATCAGTTATCAGTGATCAGGTATCAGTTATCAGTGATCAGGTATCAGTTGTCAGTGATCATTTGTCAGTGATCAGGTATCAGTGATCACGTATCAGTGATCAGGTATAAGTGATCAGGTATCAGATATCAGTTATCAGTTGTCAATGATCGCGTATCAGTTGTCAGTGATCAGGTATCAATGATCAGGTATCAGTTGTCAGTGATCAGGTATCAGTTGTCAGTAATCAGGTATCAGTTGTAAGTTATCAGGTATCAGTTGTCAGGTATCAGTTGTCAGGGATCAGGTATCAATTGTCAATGATCAGGTATCAGTTGTCAGGTATCAGTTGTCAGTGATCAGGTATCAGTGATCAGGTATCAGTTGTCAGTGATCAAGTATCCATTGTCAGTGATCAGGTATCAGTGATCAGGTATCAGTTGTCAGTGATCAGGTATCAGTTGTCAGTGATCAGGTATCAGTGATCAAGTATCAGGGATCAGGTGTCAGGGATCAGGTGTCAGGGATCAGGTATCAGTTGTAACTGATCAGTTGTCAGTGATCAGTTGTCAGTGATCAGGTATCATTGCTCAGGTATCAGTGATTAATTTTCGGTTGTCAGTGATCAGTTGTCAGTGATCATTTGTCAGTGATCATTTGTCAGTAATCAGGTATCAGTGATCAAGTATCAGTTGTCAATGATCAAGTATCAGTTGTCAGTGATCAGGTATCAGTGATCAGGTATCAGTTGTCAGTGATCACGTATCAGTTGTCAGTGATCAGGTATCAGTTGTCAGTGATCAGGTATCGGTTGTCAGTGATCAGGTATCGGTTGTCAGTGATCAGTTGTCAGTGATCAGTTGTCAGTGATCAGTTGTCAGTGATCAGGTATCAGTTGTCAGTGAACAGGTATCTGTTGTCAGTGATCAGGGATCATTTGTCAGTGATCAGGTATCAGTTGTCAGTGATCATTTGTCAGTGATCAGGTATCAGTGATCAGGTATCAGAGATCAGGTATCAGTTGTCAATGATCGCGTATCAGTTGTCAGTGATCAGGTATCAATGATCAGGTATCAGTTGTCAGTGATCAGGTATCAGTTGTCAGTAATCAGGTATTAGTTTTCAGTGATCAGGTATCAGTTGTCCGGTATCAGTTGTCAGTGATCAGGTATCAGTTGTCAATGATCAGGTATCAGTTGTCAGGTATCAGTTGTTAGTGATCAGGTATCAGTGATCAGGTATCAGCGATCAGGTATCAGTTGTCAATGATCGCGTATCAGTTATCAGGGATCAGGGATCAGGTGTCAGGGATCAGGTGTCAGGGATCAGGTGTCAGTGATCAGGTATCAGTTGTAACTGATCAGTTGTCAGTGATCAGGTATCAGTGCTCAGGTATCAGTGATTAGATTTCGGTTGTCAGTGATCAGTTGTCAGTGATCATTTGTCAGTGATCATTTGTCAGTAATCAAGTATCAGTGATCAGTATCACAGGTATCAGTTGTCAATGATCAGGTATCAGTTGTCAGTGATCAGGAATCAGTAATCAGGTATCAGTTGTCAGTGATCAGGTATCAGTTGTCAATTTTCCGGTATCAGTTGTCAGGTATCAGTTGTCAGGTATCAGTTGTCAGGTATCAGTTGTCAGGTATCAGTTGTCAGTGATCAGGTATCAGTTGTCAGTGATCAGGTATCAGTAATCAGGTATCAGTTGTCAGTGATCAGTTGTCAGTGATCAGTTGTCAGTGATCAGGTATCAGTGATCAGGTATCAGTCGTCAGTGATCAGGTATCAGTCGTGAGTGATCAGGTATCAGTTGTCAGGTATCAGTGGTCAGGTATCAGTTGTCAGTGGTCACTTGTCAGTGATCAGGTACCAGTTGTCAGTGATTAGTTGTCAGTGATTAGTTGTCAGTGATTAGTTGTCAGTGATTAGTTGTCAGTGATTAGTTGTCAGTGATTAGGTGTCAGTGATCAGGTGTCAGTGATCAGGTGTCAGTGATCAGGTATCAGTGAGCATGTATCTATGATTAGGTATCAGTTGTCAGTGATCAGTTGTCATTGATCATTTGTCAGTGATCAGGTATCAGTGATCAGGTATCAGTTGTCAGTGATCAGGTATCGGTTGTCAGTGATCAGGTATCGGTTGTCAGTGATCAGTGATCAGTTGTCAGTGATCATTTGTCAGTGATCAGTTGTCAGTGATCAGTTGTCAGTGATCAGGTATCAGTTGTCAGTGATGAGGTATCAGTTGTCAGTGATCATGTATCATTTGTCAGTGATCAGGTATCAGTTGTCAGTGATCATTTGTCAGTGATCAGGTATCAGTGATCAGGTATCAGTTGTCAGTGATCAGGTATCAGTTGTCAGTGATCAGGTATCAGTGATCAGGTATCAGTTGTCAGTGATCAGTTGTCAGTGATCAGGTACCAGTTGTCAGTGATCAGTTGTCAGGTATCAGTTGTCAGTGACTAGGTGTCAGTGATCAGGTGTCAGTGATCAGGTATCAGTGATCAGGTAACAGTGATCAGGTAACAGTTGTCAGTGATCAGGTATCAGTTATCAGTTGTCAGGTATCAGTTGTCAGGTATCAGTTGTCAGTGATCAGTTGTCAGTGATCAGTGATCAGGTATCAGTTGTCAGTGATCAGGTATCAGTTGTCAGTGATCATTTGTCAGTGATCAGGTATCAGTGATCAGGTATCAGTGATCAGGTATCAGTGATCAGGTATCAGAGATCAGGTATCAGTTGTCAATGATCGCGTATCAGTTGTCAGTGATTAGGTATCAGTTGTCAGTAATCAAGTATCAGGTGTCAGTGATCAGGTATCAGTCGTCAGTGATCAGGTATCAGTTGTCAGTGGTCAGTTGTCAGTGATCAGTTGTCAGTGATCAGGTACCAGTTGTCAGTGATTAGTTGTCAGTGATCAGTTGTCAGTGATCAGGTGTCAGTGATCAGGTATCAGTCGTCAGTGATCAGGTATCAGTTGTCAGTAATCAAGTATCAGTTGTCAGTGATCAGGTATCAGTCGTCAGTGATCAGGTATCAGTTGTCAGTAATCAAGTATCAGTTGTCAGTGATCAGGTATCAGTCGTCAGTGATCAGGTATCAGTCGTCAGTGATCAGGTATCAGTTGTCAGGTATCAGTGATCAGGTATCAGTTGTCAGTGGTCAGTTGTCAGTGATCAGGTGTCAGTGATCAGGTGTCAGTGATCAGTTGTCAATGATCAGTTGTCAGTGATCAGGTATCAGTGATCAGGTATCAGTCGTCAGTGATCAGGTATCAGTCGTGAGTGATCAGGTATCAGTTGTCAGTGATCAGCTGTCAGTGATCAGGTATCAGTGATCAGGTAACAGTTGTCAAAGATCAGTTGTCAGTGATCATTTGTCAGTGATCAGGTATCAGTGAGCATGTATCAGTGATTAGGTATCAGTTGTCAGTGATCAGTTGTCATTGATCATTTGTCAGTGATCAGGTATCAGTGATCAGGTATCAGTTGTTCAGTGATCAGGTATCGGTTGTCAGTGATCAGGTATCGGTTGTCAGTGATCAGTGATCAGTTGTCAGTGATCAGTTGTCAGTGATCAGTTGTCAGTGATCAGTTGTCAGTGATCAGTTGTCAGTGATCAGTTGTCAGTGATCAGTTGTCAGTGATCAGGTATCATTTGTCAGTGATGAGGTATCAGTTGTCAGTGATCATGTATCATTTGTCAGTGATCAGGTATCAGTGATCAGGTATCAGTTGTCAGTGATCAGGTATCAGTGATCAGGTATCAGTGATCAGGTATCAGTTGTCAGTGATCAGTTGTCAGTGATCAGGTACCTGTTGTCAGTGATCAGTTGTCAGGTATCAGTTGTCAGTGATCAGTTGTCAGTGATCAGGTATCAGTGATCAGGTATCAGTTGTCAGTGATCAGTTGTCAGTGATCAGTTGTCAGTGATCAGTTGTCAGTGATCAGTTGTCAGTGATCAGGTATCAGTTGTCAGTGATCATGTATCATTTGTCAGTGATCATTTGTCAGTGATCAGGTATCAGTGATCAGGTATCAGTTGTCAGTGATCAGGTATCAGTTGTCAGTGATCAGGTATCAGTGATCAGGTATCAGTGATCAGGTATCAGTTGTCAGTGATCAGTTGTCAGTGATCAGGTACCTGTTGTCAGTGATCAGTTGTCAGGTATCAGTTGTCAGTGATCAGTTGTCAGTGATCAGGTATCAGTGATCAGGTATCAGTTGTCAGTGATCAGTTGTCAGTGATCAGTTGTCAGTGATCAGTTGTCAGTGATCAGGTATCAGTTGTCAGTGATCATTTGTCAGTGATCAGGTATCAGTGATCAGGTATCAGAGATCAGGTATCAGTTGTCAATGATTGCGTATCAGTTGTCAGTGATCAGGTATCAGTCGTCAGTGATCAGGTATCATTTGTCAGTGATCAGGTATCAGTTGTCAGGGATCAGTTGTCAGTGATCAGGTATCAGTTGTCAGTGATCACGTATTAGTTGTCAGTGATCAGGTATCAGTCGTCAGTGATCAGGTATCATTTGTCAGTGATCAGGTATCAGTTGTCAGGGATCAGTTGTCAGTGATCAGGTATCAGTTGTCAGTGATCAGGTATCAGTTGTCAGTGATCAGTTGTCAGTGATCAGGTACCAGTTGTCAGTGATCAGTTGTCAGTGATCAGTTGTCAGTGATCAGGTGTCAGTGATCAGTGATCAGTTGTCAGTGATCAGGTATCATTTGTCAGTGATCAGGTATCATTTGTCAGTGATCAGGTATCAGTTGTCAGTGATCATTTGTCAGTGATCATTTGTCAGTGATCAGGTATCAGTGATCAGGTATCAGTTGTCAGTGATCAGGTATCAGTTGTCAGTGATCAGGTATCAGTGATCAGGTATCAGTTGTCAGTGATCAGTTGTCAGTGATCAGGTACCAGTTGTCAGTGATCAGTTGTCAGTGATCAGTTGTCAGTGATCAGGTGTCAGTGATCAGGTGTCAGTGATCAGGTGTCAGTGATCAGGGGTCAGTGATCAGGTGTCAGTGATCAGGTAACAGTGATCAGGTATCAGTTGTCAGTGATCAGTTGTCAGTGATCAGTTGTCAGTGATCAGTTGTCAGTGATCAGGTATCAGTGATCAGGTATCAGTGATCAGGTATCAGTGATTAGGTATCAATTGTCAGTGATCAGTTGTCAGTGATCATTTGTCAGTGATCAGGTATCAGTGATCAGGTATCAGTTGTCAGGTATCAGTTGTCAGTGATCAGGTATCAGTTGTCAATGATCAGGAATCAGTTGTCAGTGATCAGGTATCAGTTGTCAGTGATCAGGTATCCATTGTCAGTGATCAGGTATCAGTGATCAGGTATCAGTTTTTAGTGATCAGGTATCAGTTGTCAGTGATCACGTATTAGTTGTCAGTGATCAGGTATCAGTCGTCAGTGATCAGGTATCATTTGTCAGTGATCAGTTGTCAGTGATCAGGTACCAGTTGTCAGTGATCAGTTGTCAGTGATCAGTGATCAGTTGTCAGTGATCAGGTATCATTTGTCAGTGATCAGGTATCATTTGTCAGTGATCAGGTATCAGTTGTCAGTGATCATTTGTCAGTGATCATTTGTCAGTGATCAGGTATCAGGGATCAGGGTTCAGTGATCAGGTATCAGTTGTCAGTGATCAGGTATCAGTTGTCAGTGATCAGTTGTCAGTGATCAGGTACCAGTTGTCAGTGATCAGTTGTCAGTGATCAGTGATCAGTTGTCAGTGATCAGGTATCATTTGTCAGTGATCAGGTATCATTTGTCATTGATCAGGTATCAGTTGTCAGTGATCATTTGTCAGTGATCATTTGTCAGTGATCAGGTATCAGTGATCAGGTATCAGTTGTCAGTGATCAGGTACCAGTTGTCAGTGATCAGGTACCAGTTGTCAGTGATCAGTTGTCAGTGATCAGTTGTCAGTGATCAGTTGTCAGTGATCAGGTGTCAGTGATCAGGTGTCAGTGATCATTTGTCAGTGATCATTTGTCAGTGATCAGGTATCAGTGATCAGGTATCAGTGATCAGGTATCAGTTGTCAGTGATCAGTTGTCAGTGATCAAATGTCAGTGATCAGGTATCAGTTGTCAGTGATCATTTGTCTGTGATCAGATATCAGTGATCAGGAATCAGTGATCAGGTATCAGAGATCAGGTATCAGTTGTCAATGATCGCGTATCAGTAGTCAGTGATCAGGTATCAGTTGTCAGTAATCAGGTATCAGTTGTCAGTGATCAGGTATCATTTGTCAGGTATCAGTTGTCAGTGATCAGGTATCAGTGATCAGGTATCAGTAGTCAGTGATCAGGTACCAGTTGTCAGTGATCAGGTACCAGTTGTCAGTGATCAGTTGTCAGTGATCAGTTGTCAGTGATCAGTTGTCAGTGATCAGGTGTCAGTGATCAGGTGTCAGTGATCATTTGTCAGTGATCATTTGTCAGTGATCAGGTATCAGTGATCAGGTATCAGTGATCAGGTATCAGTTGTCAGTGATCAGTTGTCAGTGATCAGTTGTCAGTGATCAAATGTCAGTGATCAGGTATCAGTTGTCAGTGATCATTTGTCTGTGATCAGATATCAGTGATCAGGAATCAGTGATCAGGTATCAGAGATCAGGTATCAGTTGTCAATGATCGCGTATCAGTAGTCAGTGATCAGGTATCAGTTGTCAGTAATCAGGTATCAGTTGTCAGTGATCAGGTATCATTTGTCAGGTATCAGTTGTCAGTGATCAGGTATCAGTGATCAGGTATCAGTAGTCAGTGATCAGGTATCAGTTGTCAGTCATCAGGTATCAGTGATCAAGTATCAGTTTTTAGTGATCAGGTATCAGTTGTCAGTGATCAGGTATCAGTTGTCAATGATCAGATATCAGTTGTCAGGTATCAGTTGTCAGTGATCAGGTATCAGTTGTCAATGATCATGTATCAGTTGTCAGTGATCAGGTATCAGTTGTCAGTGATCAGTTGTCAGTGATCAGGTGTCAGTTGTCAGTGATCAGGTGTCAGTTCTCAGTAATCAAGTGTCAGTTATCAGGTGTCAGTTGTCAGTTATCAGGTGTCAGTTGTCAGTGATCAGGTGTCAGTTGTCAGTGATCACGTATCAGTTGTCAGTGATCACGTATCAGTTGTCAGTGATCAGGTATCAGTTGTCAGTGATCAGGTATCAGTGATCAGGTATCAGTTGTCAGTGATCAGGTATCGGTTGTCAGTGATCAGTTGTCAGTGATCAGTGATCAGTTGTCAGTGATCAGTTGTCAGTGATTAGGTATCAGTGATCAGGTATCAGTTGTCAGTGATTAGGTATCAGTTGTCAATGATCAGATATCAGTTGTCAGGTATCAGTTGTCAGTGATCAGGTATCAGTTGTCAATGATCAGGTATCAGTTGTCAGTGATCAGGTATCAGTTGTCAGTGATCAGTTGTCAGTGATCATTTGTCAGTGATCAGGTATCAGTGATCAGGTATCAGTTGTCAGTGATCAGGTATCGGATGTCAGTGATCAGGTATCGGTTGTCAGTGATCAGTGATCAGTTTTCAGTGATCAGTTGTCAGTGATCAGGTATCAGTTGTCAGTGATCAGGGATCAGTTGTCAGTGATCAGGTATCAGTTGTCAGTGATCATTTGTCAGTGATCAGGTATCAGTGATCAGGTACCAGTTGGCAGTATTCAGTTGTCAGTGATCAGGTACCAGTTGTCAGTGATCAGGTGTCAGTGATCAGGTATCAGTGATCAGGTAACAGTGATTAGGTAACAGTTGTCAGTGATAATTTGTCAGTGATCATTTGTCAGTGATCAGGTATCAGTGAGCAGGTATCAGTGATCAGGTATCAGTTGTCAGTGATCAGTTGTCAGTGATTATTTGTCAGTGATCAGGTATCAGTGATCAGGTATCAGTTGTCAGGGATCAGGTATCGGATGTCAGTGATCAGGTATCGGTTGTCAGTGATCAGTGATCAGTTTTCATTGATCAGGTATCAGTTGTCAGTGATCAGGTATCATTTGTCAGTGATCAGGTATCAGTTGTCAGTGATAAGTTGTCAGTGATCATTTGTCAGTGATCAGGTATCAGTGATCAGGTATCAGTTGTCAGTGATCAGGTATCAGTTATCAGTGATCAGGTATCAGTTATCAGTGATCAGGTATCAGTTGTCAGTGATCATTTGTCAGTGATCAGGTATCAGTGATCACGTATCAGTGATCAGGTATAAGTGATCAGGTATCAGATATCAGTTATCAGTTGTCAATGATCGCGTATCAGTTGTCAGTGATCAGGTATCAATGATCAGGTATCAGTTGTCAGTGATCAGGTATCAGTTGTCAGTAATCAGGTATCAGTTGTAAGTTATCAGGTATCAGTTGTCAGGTATCAGTTGTCAGGGATCAGGTATCAA